>NC_092823.1:22323592-22626926 GCF_023375885.2 Dermacentor andersoni
AAAGTGCGTGGACCACTAGCTACATGCACCACCCTCAATCTTTGCTTCGTGGCATTAGTGGTTAAAACATCAGTCACAGACTTCAACCACATGTGTCATGTTAAAGAAATATAAGGCGAGCTCGAGACGCTTGGTATAAAGGAAGCAGAAGAAGCGATCAGTGAATCTTCGGTCTTGAAGTATTCGAAGGAAACAATCACCATCCAAGAGATTTCTCTTCGTTACCGTGGAAACCCACAATTCTTTCGACGACAACAAACAAATAGCTAATCAAGGACCTTTGTCAGAATCAGCATCTTCTACGGAACTGCGACACTGCTAATGACTACGACACAATGGTGCTGGTGAGCGTGTCACTGGGGGAAACTTAGATCATTTTTAGGTGGCTTAATACAAGGCGCACCACGCTAGCATCCGCGATCTTCGTACAACCGAGCCCAGAAACTTTCTGGACACAACAATATATGGTGAGCTAAAGACAACGCTGTATAGGAAACCTTTCGACAAACAACAGTACCTAGAATATACCAGCCACCATCCCAGACATTGCAAACAAGGCATCTTTAAAGGCCAAGTCACACGACTACGTCGCATTTGCGTTGAAACCCAAGACTACATAGATAGACTCGATCACCTTAAAGAAACGCTATCAAACAGGAACCACCCAAACAGTGACCTTCAAACAGCCTACATCACTGCAACCAAACTTGATCGAGCCGAGGTCCTCAAGCCCCGCCCGAGGATCACAAGAACAACAACGCCTCTTCTTACTACTAAATTCTCAAACGCACTCCCAAACGTGAATAACATCCTAAGTAAATACTACCCAATTCTCACCAGCAACCAGAAACTTAAGAAGATTTTTCCCGACCCTCCCAGAGTAGCCTACAGACGCAACACTAATTTTAAAGATGTTCTTGTGCACGCCAAACTACAGAAACAGAGGAAGTTGGGAATCAATCCCTGCGGCCGCCCCAGGTGCTCTACATGCAAACACATTCAATCTACTACTACAGTAAAAAGTACAGCGTCGAATTACACACACAAGGTAACTTCGGCTTTCACCTGCACATCAAGCAACGTAGTCTACTGTCTAGAATACGCCGCTTGTAGCAAAGAATACATAGGTGAGACTGGACAACAAATCAATACAAGACTCAATGGTCACTGCGCGGACACAAAACACAATTTACCCAAAGCAGTAGCCAGCCACTTCAATGAACATGGTCATATATTTGACAAAGCAAGGCTCTATATACTACAAACAAATATCCGTTCCCCTCGCGAAAGGAAGTATACGGAATCATACCTCATACACAAGTTTAATTGCCTACCCCCGACAGGAATTAATTTGGCACGCGGCAACTTAGAATCTTTAAAAGCGGTAACTTAAATCTGAAACTCTCATATCATCAACCAAGACACAAAACACATTAGGCCACCAGCTAACTTTAATTCTTCAACCTCACCTACTCTTCCATTTCGAAAAAAATTTTTCCTGCCCACTACCTAATTTAATGTACTCTTTCAGGTTTTTATGTCTATACCAACTGTACGACCCCCTTCTTCCATGTACACTTGCCCCCGCCCGCTTCTGCGCGCGTCACCCTCCTGTTTGTTATTCCGGTTTCGGTCCCCCCTCCCTTCCCTTCCCCCCTTCTTTTTTTTAACCTATTTTTTTTTAAACCCCCTCATCAACACATTCCGAAGTCAATATGCCTTTTTCGGTGCCTCAACCCAGAGTATCGCCATTTCTGGATGCCGCCGTAACGACACCTACGTTGAGCGACTGGGGCAGTGCCCCTTGAAAGACCATGCCGCTGCCTTTCAGTCACCCCATACATTGCACCGCAGACTCCTCGTCGCCATCTTAACTATTTCAAGATTACTCGACGTATTACTGCTATGCTACTCAACTCACTTTCAACTCATGTTTTTTTTTGTGGGTGTCCTTTTTTTTGTCTTTTGTGTTACTCGCGCACTGACCGCTTGACCGGCCGTTCTAATGCCTCAAAAACATGCCGCCAACGACTCCCCCGGAATACCTCTTAACCTTTCGCATCCCCAACACGCTCCCAAGCCACCGTATTTCTTAAAAATTTCATTTTTTTCTTTCTTTTTCTTTCACTCTCACCCCCCCCCCCCTTTTTTTTGTCTGTCTTGGTGCCGCCGTGTCTTCCCCCACCCCCCCTTTCTTTTCTTTTTTCTTTCTTTTTTTTCTTCTTCTATTTCTTTTCTTTTCTCCCCACGTGCCCACTCTCACACTCTTGTCCCCTCGTCTTGGGAATGAAGCTCACAGACGTCGGACGACAGCGCTTGTTTCCTCTGGTAATCTCTCTCTTTAAAACCAGCCGCCAGCGACAACACCCGCACGTGACGTAACTGCACTCACCCTTTAAAGCTAACACGCCGAGGATGACGAGGCCGCCTTTGACGAAGATAGGTCCTCCTATCGAAACGTTGGCCAGCCTTTCTGAGGCACCTTATCCCTGTTTACAAACTTTATACCACAGTGTGCTACTCCATCTGTCAGCCCCTTTCTTGTTTTTGAACAAAAGACTGAGTGGTTTTCGACACATGGTCTTATGTCAAGGGCGAACTTTCTTTCGACGAGATTGTTTTCTGGCCCGAACGTTAACACTGACCTCGTTTGTCTTCTTGTGTGGTTCAGGAAACATCGCATGGCTTTGATCGCCGATATTAATAACGCATTCTACAGATCGCCATTTCCATAAAAGATTGACATGCTTTGCGAAACTTCACTCCGCGGCTTACCACAAAACAGCCCTTCCCAAGTATTAGCACATAGTACATGAGCAGAGTGCCATTCGGAAGGACGTGTGGTCCTTTTTTATCGGCCTCTATGTAGCAGCACCTTGAGAAGATGGCTAGAAGCTACCTGGGTCCAGTGAAGCAGGTCAGAGGCTCTATTAACGTAGATGGCAAAAATTACCAGGAAAGAAGTAGGTTGGAAAACATCCAAGTTGCGTTCTAGGGCAAGCGAAATCTTCGATATGGCTTCAGCGAGACTCCAAAAGTGGATATCTAACGAACCAACGCTACTCTTCGCTAATTCAAAGCGGCGACCTGAAATACACCTTGGACAAATCAGGCGACTGCTTGAAGTGTTCGGAATAGTATGCAATCGAGTCGGCCGACAGTGTATCTTTCACTCTAGGAAACGTCACCGAATTTGTTCATAAAAAGGCGTATACAAAAAGGCTCTTCCTTTAAATCACATCACGCTTCTACGGCCCATGGGATTTCTGACACCATTAACCACTCAGGCGAAGATATCCTTCATAAAGGTCAGGAAAAGAAAGACCGATTGGGAAGAACTGCCAAAAAAAAATTTTTAATTGATAGTAAAACTATATGAGAACTTCGAGAACTTTGTGAGATCAAATTTCCTAGATTTTATTGCAAGGGTATCATTTGAGCGCGCATAAGACGCGCCCTTCTCTACTTTGTGGACGCAGTCAAAACACCTTATAGCACCGTCTACTACGTCCTTACCACTGACATGGAGAGAGCAGCGAACTCATGCATCGCCTTCTCCAAGTCTCGAGACCATAAATAAAAAAGGTGAACCTCGCGTGACTGAAACACCTAGTTCGCCTTGTGGTGGCAAATATGTATTCTTATGTCATGAGAGAGTGACCAGAAGATATAAAAGCAGTGTACTTCTGGACTGACTCAATGATTGCACTCAATTGGCTGGCTGAAGATCCCAATAGGTGGAGAGAGTTCATTCGCACTTTCGTGCCATAACTTCAAAACAAATCTGACGTCCATTTGTGGAGGCACTGCAACGGAAATGAGAACCCTGCCGAGAAGCTTTCTGTTACACAATCGAGCAGCAGTGAACTTTGGTGTTGAGGACCTATGTGGTTACAGCTGAGTCAGAAGTCAATGCAACGACAACTTAGTTAGCCCAAAATCGATACAAGCTTGCTTCCATACCGATTCGCCAAGACGAAATGAACGTCAGAAAGACGCACTGAAATCCGCGCAATCCGTTTATAATGCGACAAACGGCCGTATATCATTGCTAATGTCTGGCGGAAATGACTATTTCAATAAGTTTTAGCATCGTCCTTAAAGCAGGTCCCAAAAATTCTCTCTTGAAAGGGGATTTTGTAAAACCATTACAAGCTTTTAAAACTAGCATCGAATCTTTCTACAAGGCGGATTTTAAGAGCATTTTTGCTCGTTTCTTTTTCTCCCCTTCTCCGCCTTTCCATACCCTCTTCCCTGCGGCGTTTCGCCAGCCGGTGGCCTGCAGGTTTGCGCAATACATGAAAACACATAGAGCAACAAGATTTTTTATTATAAATTAGACAACCACCAGACAAGAGTCTAGATGCGAGTTCGTTGGCACATATTGTGTGTGAAGATCACAGCCTACCAAAAAAATCACAAATCCACGTGATCTGGTGGATATTGTCTGCTGGCTGTAGATACGAAAAGCCAGACAAGCAGCGTAAACAGTGGTTTTCGTAAAGCACTTCCAAGCCATCTTAGCCCTATACTGCACAGTATGAAAGTGCCCACCAATGAATTCGGATCCAGACATACTTCAAAAAGCATTTCAATAAATAAATTATAATGCGCAAATATAAATTCCCTAAACAAAAGCTACACACATGTTCATTGTAGGGATACGCTGACGTTTTGAATACAAGAATAATATTGCACAGGACAGTTTCAAATCTGGTACTAATATGACCAAGAGAAGCCCCATAAACTTACTCTGGGCAAAACACAGGCACATACAGGCAATCAAATGGAATGGCACGAATGAGAAATTAACACATCATAACTTACAAAAAATAAAAACGACTAAAGCACTATGCACCTAGTGCAAAATACATCAGAAGTTGCCTTCAGTTTGGTGAAGGCTTGTACAGCATTTACAGAAGTACAAGTGCACGCTTGCTCAGAATTTGAAGGGTAATTACGAGGAAATAACTTGGAAGGAAATCGCACAGAGCTACAGACAGGACAAAGTGAAGATGACAGCCAGAGTTCTTCCACAGCTCTGTAAATTCCCTTGTAATCATGCAACAACTATCTCAGTTGAGCAGATTGCAGATATAATGGATGCAAAAATTAAAGAAAAGCTTGTTTATAACTAAAATGTTACCAAAATAGCAAGTTCTACTACAAAATAGTGGGACCTGAAGAGTCAAACCTCCATGATCACACAATTTAAGATGCAAGAGGAGGTTAACAGGTTTCATTGTTTCTACATGTATCTCGATCAAAAAGACAACAGACTAACGCGCATGCCTCCACTATTTATGTTAGGTGTCCAGTTTCAAAAATATTCAGCGCCATTCACTGCACTGAACAAGCGACAGCGTTCTCGGTTTAACGGTGCTCGCCAGTCTTTTTTTTTTTAGAAGAACACATTACTTAAAAATAGCACCCAATGTTAGTTTTTTTCAGTTACTTCTGGCACCGTACCCAGAAGTTGAAACTCTGCCCACTTGAGTTTTTTTACAGTGCAGTCTTTCGTGACAGCAGATGCCCAATGAAACACCAAAGAAAAAAATACACCTCCCGCCCCCCAAACACAGAAGTAGATCTCATAGCAGCATGGTGGTAGTGCGAAGCCCATGCAAAGTGAATAAGGCTTAACTTCTTCAGCAGGCTTGATTCTTCCGATAATCTTGTTGCGCTTTCTCAGCTGTGATGCATCTGCCTCTCTACGATGCCAGAAATTTTCCGCCTTCCTTTCATTTCAAGTTTCACCTTGGCTATTTTGGTGCACTGAAGGCACTAAAGCTCTTGTGGGCTCCTTGTGTACGAAAGTACTCTGCTGGGCTAGCTGCATCTTCAAGTTTTCTTACTGTGAAAACAGTAGGCACGTGGAAAGCGCATGCGAATTTGCGGGAACTTTTCTTAGTGAAAGTTTTGGTTCTTCATGATGACTTGGCAATAAGCACTGAAATATATTTATACAATGTGCACTACAAAAATACACGCGGTTCTAAGATTGACAGGTCGCAAATGAAAGTCTGTTTTGTGTTTTTCTTGAATACATGCTTTAAATCGAACGGAAGGTGCTGCATGTACAAATCAACAACAAGTGCAAATGTCGCCTACTTTCTCATTTTCAGGAGGCCGTCGTCTTGACTAGTTGATGATTGGTAGTTGACAGCAACCTCCTAAAATTTTGTAAAGTAGGTGCCACTAGGCATTTAAAGAAAGGAATACAGAATCTATTTCAGCTACAGTTGTAGCATGAATTAAGTAATTGTAGCACTGCAAAGGGGGGTGGGGGTGCAGCTGTTGTGATATAGCATAGTTACATCACCCAAATTTTATTTGCAATGGTAAATTGAAAGCGCCATTGACTATGCAGGTGGCATATTCAATTCAGAATTGATGAAGGCTTGAGCATATACCTGCGAAACCAGTCCATGTATAACATATTGAACACATGGCAATGTCAAGAAGTACACTGCATATTTCAGCCTGAGCCAATGTTTTGTGATTCCTTAAAAATGACAGCAGAGAAGTGCACACTTTAGGAATGTCAACAATTTGAAGGCGAGGCGATTGAAGCAGTTACAGTAGCATTAAAATGTTACACGCCATGACTTGCCTGCTTTAAACCCTGCCTGCAATGTCGTTTAAACACTTGTACAAAAATTGCCTTATCTTGCATTAAAAGCTTGCAGAACTGAACAGGATTTTATAGAATTTTAGAGAGCTACAATGGTGTTACAAACTATTTTAAATATTCACTACTGCACCGCAATGTGGGGTATTTATTTAGACAAAAATAAATGCAAGAGGTAAATGAGCCTCCTAATGCAGAATGCTTCACATATTGGTATTTCGCAAACTAACAAGAAGACTGGTTTGAGCTGTACAGAAGTTCTCGCGTGAACTGTCGATTTATTGATTTCTCATTTATTTATTTAGAAATACTGCTGTCTCATAGGGGAGACAGTGCAGGAGTGGGTACATGCATTAGTAAAAACAAATAATAGGGGCAGCATAGAAATAGATAACACAGAAGTATTAAAAACAGATCAACAGGTCAAATTCTTAGGCAACTGAACAAAGAACTCTTCGATTGGCAATGCGCGAAGTGAGCCGTCCAATCGATTCCAAATTTCAACAGTTAGCGGGGGAAAAGAAAATTTAAAGCAGTCCATATGTGGTTTGAAAGGAACAAGGTTTAATGGGTGGTTCCGTCGGGTTGCACGTGCGGTTGAGGGCACAAATGAGAAGGGTTCCTGAATGCCAGATGACGTATGAACGATCTTGTGCAGCATGATGATACGTTCACGTGTGTGCCTATGTTCTAACGTTTCCAAAGATAAAGTGTGCATATGTGAAGAAGAGGACAAGCATTGCCGAAGATAAATCGTATTGCTTTTTTTTTTAACTGATTCTAAACGGTCAATCTCGCGCGCGTGAAGAGGGGACCAAACAGTTGAGGCGTACTCCAGGATCGGTCGAACTAGTGATTTGTAAGCAGTTCATTTGCATTCGTTCGTGGCATTTCTTAAGGTTCGTTTTGAGATAGCCAAGTTTGCGAAGTGCTTTCCCAGAAACGGTATTATTATCAGCATTCCATTTTAAGTTATATAAAAAAATAACACCCAGGTATCTGAACTCCCTGACATGGGTCAAGTAGTTACCGTTATTACTGTAAGAGAAATGCAGCGGATTCTTTTTGTTACCGAAAGTCATTGCAACTGTTTTAGTGAAATTACTTTTCATTTGACATGCGTTACTCCATTTAGAGAACAGTGAAAACACCTTGTTTAGTTCCTGTTGATCATGGGCGTTAGCAACGTTATGATAAAGCACGCAGACATCGGCATAAAGGCGTAACTTCACTGCGGTGTCATAAATACCATTTGCTGCATCATTAATGAAATTATAAATAATAGAGGCCCAAGCACTGATCCTTGGGGCACACCTGAAGTTACAGTGGCTGACGATGACTGTGCGGCGTTGAAAGTGACGAACTGGGATCTTAAGTATAAGTAATCGGTTATCCAGTCGAGTAAATTATTGCCGTTAAATGTGATACGTAGTTTACGAAGAAGCTTATTATGGCAGACCATGTCAAATACTTTGCAATAATCTATAAATATTGCATCGATTTGATTGCGGTTATTTTATGCGGAAGCTCTGTCGTGAGTGAATTCAATGAGCTGAGTGACAGCGGAAAAACCTGATCGAAACCGTTCTCACAGTGTGACAGTAGATTATGACAAGTTAAATACTGAAAAATGTGCTTGTGAATAATGTGCTCAACAAGCTTGTAGCAAGAGGAAATTAGGGAGATCAGTCGGTAATTACTAATTTGTTGTTTATCGCCAGATTTAAACACACGGGTCACATTGGCAATTTTGGCAATGGCAATTGGCATTGGCAATTGGCAACGGATGATGTGTCCACTGATTTATTGAAAATGACTGTAAGATAACAGGCACTCCATTCCATGTGCCTCTTTAACAACATATTAGGTATGAGTTCTGGTCCCGCACTTTTATTGCGGCACCAGAAGTCGACGCTTGATGCGTCTTATGAGATGAATTATGTCTCTTGTGTACCATGGATGCTTCGGGTTAGGTTTCACACATTTTGTGGGGACGAACTGAAGCACACAGCTACGTACTAAACCATGAAACTGCTCTAACAAAGCATCAACACTGCACGTTTCACTGCCAGATACGAAATCTCTGAAAGACGACTCTAGCAGCAACAATAGCATGGTCGTTAGCACAGGTAAAATCCCTAACCATATTGAATGTCGGCTTATTGGGTTAAATTTCATGAAAACACCCTTGTGATTTGAAAGTCCGTCGACTACGTCACACTGAAAACGGCACTGTAACAACTGTTCATTAAAAAAACAAGGTCAAGGACAGAGTTGACTCGAGTTGGACATTGAACGACTTGTGTTAAATCCAATTGTATGGCCATATTAATTAGGGATTCACAAACAGCCTTGTCACGACCTGTTGAAATTAACAAGTTCCAATAGATACGAGGAGTACTAAAATCACCTGTAAGGATAATTTCATAATTGTGGAGCCTGTGTTCCGCTAGGTATTCTGTAATGTGCGAGAAAATGTTTTCAGAACCGGGCGGACGGTATACAGCACACGCAACTGTCACGAAACCAGAGATGTTTATCCGGCACCAAACCGACTCAGTATTCGGAAGTTCTTGCAACAAAAAAATGTCAGTGCCTTTTCTAATGAACAGAGCTACACCCCCTCCTTTAGCAAACTGCCTGTCGTTTCTGATAACCGAGTAATCTGGAGGCAAAAATTCTACATCTGATATAGAGTTGTCCAACCACGCTTCTTTTACGCAAATAATTGACGGACTGTAGCACTCTCCAAGCCAATTGAAATATTCAAGCTTATTAAGCAAACTTCGAGAATTTTTAGTTCAAAACTGTTAGTTTCTGCTAATTAACGAGTCACTCTGTGTTTGTAGGCACTGCAGCAGGTGGAGCCTTAACAAGCGTTTTGGAAAGATCATCCCAAGTGTAACGAGCACTGTCGACTATCAGGGAATTGTACTGCGACTCATACTTATCTGCTTCTTTGCGGATATCAACCGGTTTGTCCCAGAGAGCCTTTCGAATTTGCCGTACACGCGCAGAAAAATCTTCACTAATGTACGTATCAGATCCTTACAGTTTTCTGGCGTTTTTAAGGATGGAAAGCTTGGTTCTAAAATCTAGCAGTTTACAGGTCTCGTCTTGTCATTTCTTAGCGTGCCAAGCCTGTGACAGCGTTCAATACCTTCACATTGGATTCCAAGTTTGGAAGACAGCAACTCCGATACAGAAGCTAATAGCTCCTCGGAAGTTTCTGTTGATGGCTCATTCAAGCCGTAGATGATTAAATCATTCCTACGGGATCGGTTTTTCAGGTCGTTGTTGTTGGGATCAAGTTTGGGGATTAAATCTTTCAGGTTATCAACAGTTTTCTCAAGATCATGAACGCGCTGAAGAGCGTCGTTTGCAGTTGAATCCAACGCCTATATGTGCGTAGCACGCTCTTCAAAAGAAGCCATTCTAGAGTGGAGCGCGGTAATCACTGTGCTGATTCGTGCTTGTCCGGCTAACAGTTCTGTTAGCATTTCCTCTGACTTTGGGCCTGGGTTAGTCTTGACATCGCCGGACAGTTGCAACAAAATTCTTAAGGAACGCATTACACGATAAAACACACACAAAGTGCTGAGGGTCTGGCAGCAGCAATGAGAAACGATTATCGTCCCTATAACATTTGAAAGCGTAATTGTGGCCTACCTGCAAAATGAAGCACGCATGTTTCCAAGAACCGTTTGCCATGCCGCTGCCAGACCCACTGAAGAGGATTGGCCGGGGAGTCTCTTTTATGTCCCGTCGTGTCCGTGTCCATGACGTTTCGGTGTTGTGCCGTGCACGTTTGAGACAGGCGAGATCGACGGGAGATGGGGCTGTGGATGCATTGCCATCTATCGGTTGACAGCAAGAACTGAATGGAGGGTCAGTGAGGGTGCAGTTTCCGCGAAGGAAGCTTGAAGAAGAAATGTTGCTCAGGAAGTATGGGCCAGCGATGCTTGCGGCTATCTGAAAAATGAAGCACACATATTTTCAAGAACCATTTGCCATGCCGCTGCCAGACACACTGAAGACACAGACCAGACCCAGGCCAGATCCACTGAAGACACACATGCTTGTATGTCAAACTATACAGACGCAGTACTAACAATAATTTTGCTATATGCCTATATGATTCAATGCATGCCTATATTATCCAATACCATGATTTACATTGTGAGATTGATGTTGTTCCATGGGCACACGCAGGAAATTTCATACAAAGCCATTAATAGTACATAGCAGTTAGCTGCCATATTAGCATTCTGGAGTTTAATTTTGATGGCCATTTGCGTGCCGGCTTTTCCCGCTGCAACTGTACATGGCGCATGGTCTTTGTCCTCACTTTCGCGCACCTTCTCTCTTGCACGCAGGTATGTGCCTGTATATTAGGTTACAAAGAAACAGTTAATTGCTAAACTGACAATGCTGGAGCGTCTGTATGCCAAATGTAATGGTATTGGCTATTACCACTATATATTGCAACGTTTCTTCTTTAACAGAATATTGTCACTACACAGACTTGCACAAACAAAACACGCCAGTTCAACCTCAATTTTTTTTCTTAATTACGAAAGACAAAAGAATGTTTATTACGAAAAAAGTCATTCGGAATAACGGAAAAAGAAAACAATTCAGTTAGTAAGTGAATGTTTACAAGTTTATGCGCCCTATAAATCTACTTTCCTTATTTCCTATAGCGACGTACTAATTTGCTATCGCAATCGGTCCTCCGCCTATCGGGCGAAACTACGACATCTTTTAGAGTTGGGAGTAATTTACTCGGCGACAACAAACCTCCGACCCGCTGACCGGCCAAGGCAAAACCATTACATGGTAGGCCAAGAAATCTTTTATTTGGAAATTCAGATCGAACGCAATGTTGGAACCTGGCTGAATAAACGTACATTCGCGAACTGCAAAATCAAGAAAGGGGCTGACAGATGGAATAGCACACTGTGCTATAAAGTTTGTAGACATTAATAAGGTGCCTCAGAAAGGCTGGCCAACGTTCCGATAGGAGCACCTATCTTCGTCAAAGGCGGCCTCGTCATCCTCGGCATGTTAGTTTTAAAGGGTTAGTGCAGTGACGTCACGTGCGTTTGTCGTCGGCGGCGGTTGGTTATAAAGGGAGAGACTTCAGAGCTAATGAGCGCTGTCGCCTGTCGTCTGTGAGCGTTATTCCCAAGGCGAGGAGACAAGAGCGGGGGAGTGGGAAAGCGGGGAGAAAAGAAATGAAAGAAAATGAGAGAGGGAAAACGGGGGGGGTCCCCAAGAGGGAAAAGAAGGCGGGGGAGAAAGATCAAGAAAGAAATGGAAGGGGGGCATGGGAGGGTGTTGGGAAAGTGAGAGGTTATGGAGCATTCAGAGGTGTCTTTGGCGGCATGCTTTTGTGGCAAGAGAGAGCCGGTTAGGCGGTAACTGCGCGAGTAACACAAAAGGCAAAAAAAAAAAAAACTGAGTTATAAGTGTGCCTTGAGTAGCATAGCAGCAAGGCTTCGAGTAATATTGAAGTAAAGGTGGCGACAAGGAGTCTGGGATGCAAGGTATGGCGTCTCTGGAAGGCAGCGGCATGGTGTTTCAAGAGCCGTCAGCGCCAGTAGCTCAACGTGGGTCTCGTTATGCTGGTATACAGCAATGGCGATACCCTGTGTGGCTCAGCCGCCGAAAAGGTATAACGACGTCTGGGAGTTCCTAATGTGTTGGTGAGGCTGTTTCAAAAAACATATAATAGAGAACAGACAAAAAAATCGGAGGGGCGAACCGAAACCGGAATAAAAAATAGGAGGGTGACGCGCGCAGAATTGGGCGGGGGCCGGTGTACAATGGGAAAAGGGGGTCGTACAGTTGATGTAAACGTAAAAACATGAAAGAACGTAATAAATTGAGTAGTAGGCAGGAAAAATTTTCGAAATGGAGGAATAGGTGAGGTAAACAATTAAGTTTAGCAGGTGGCAATATTTTGTGTTTTGTGCCACGGTTGATGATGTGAGAATTTCCGATTTAAGTTGCCGCTATTAAAGATTCTAAGTGGCCACGTGCCACATTAATTCCCGTCTGGTGTAGGCAGTTAACCTTGTGTATGAAGTATGATTCCGTATATTTCCTTTCGCGAGGTGAACGCAAATTTGTTTGTAGTATATAGAGCCTTGCTTTGCCAAATATATAACCATGTTCATTAAAGTGGCTGGCTACTGCTTTAGGTAAATTGTGTTTTGTGTCCGCGTGGTGACCGTTGAGTGCTGTATGAATTTGTTATCCAGTCTCACCTATGTATCGTTTGCTACAAGTGGCACATTCTAGATTGTAGACTACGTTGCTTGATGTGCAGGTGAAAGCCGCAGTTACCTTGTGTGCGTAACTTGACGCTGTACTTTGGCTGTAGTACTAGATATAATATGTTTGCATGTAGAGCACCTGGGGCGGACACAGGGACTGCTCCCCAACTTCGTCTTTGCTCTTAGTTTGGCATGCACAAGAATATATTTAAAATTAGTGTTGCGTCTGTAGGCTGCTCTGGGTGGGTCGAGAAAAGTCTTATTAAGTTTCTGGTTGCTGGTGAGAATTGGGTAGTATTTACTGAGGATGTTATTCACGTTTGAGAATTTAGTAGTAAGATGAGGCGTTGTTGTTGTAATCCTTGCGCGGGGCTTGAGGAGCTCAGCTCGATCAAGTTTGGTTGCAGCGGTGTAGGCTTTTTGAAGGTCACTGTTTGGGTGGCTCCTGTTTGATAGGGTTTCTTTAAGGTGATCAAGTCTATATATGTAGTATGGGTTTTAAACGCAAATGCGACGTAGTCGTGTGGCTTGGCCTTTACACATGCCTTATTTGCAATGTCTAGGATGGTGGCTCGTATATTCTAGGTACTGTTGTTTGTCGAAAGGTTTCCTATACAGCGTTGTCTTAAGCGCCCCACTGTCAATGTATATTGTTGTGTTGTATATTGTTGTGTTGTTGAGCGCATTAACTAATGCTCTCAGTTGAGGATTCTGATGTGCATTTTTTTGTTGGAATGAAAAGAGTTTAGAAATGCTACATATTTATCTAGGCTGTCCTGACCATGTGTCCATATTATGAATATGTCGTCTATTAAGGAAGGGATGTATTGTCTATGTATCGCAGGTATGTGCGGGGCTTGTCAGTGCATCGCGATAGGGAATCTGTTTCTAGAGTCCCCACAGATATGTTCGCCTAGGTTGGTGCACAAGGCGCAGCCATATTGGTACCATGTATCTGTAGGTAGTAACTCTCCTCAATTTCGAAGTAGTTATGTGTTAGAACTAATTCAAGGAGAGACAAGTAGACTTGAGTAAAGTTTTGTGCATTGGGTTTAGACAGCGTTTATTCTATCGAAAATAAACCATCAGGGATAGGAATGTTAGTGTACAGGGCCGTGACGTCTAGTGTTGCGAGAATTATTTCGTGGGGTAGTGTGCCTTTAGTTATAATGTCCGCTATAATTCACAGCAGATGGGGCGTATCTTGTACAAATGACCGAAGCGCTTTCAGCAAGTCATCAAGGAAGTGGTTAAAGAATGTGGAGATGCTCTCTGTCGGGCTGTTGTTGTTTGATACTATCGGGCGTCCTGGTATAATAGCGGTGTATAGTTCAGTGGATGGAATTTTATGCATTTTTCGAAGTAGGTAGAAACGCCCGCCAGTTTTGTTGCTTGGTTTAAGAAATTTGTATTCTGACGGTGTTATCAATTCATCAGCCAAAAGGGATTTCTGCCTGTTGGTAATTGCCACTGTGTAGGATAATGCGGATCATTATCTAGCTTACGGTAATGTTGTGGGTCGTTTACTTGTGTGTAAGCCTCGTGCTTGTATTTTTCTACTAACCAAATAACTATACTTCCACCCTTATCTGCTTCATTAATAACAACGTCATTTCGGCAACTAAGATTTGAAATGATATTGCTCGCCGACGCAGTTATGTTTTTAGGTTGCTTAGATGTCTTGGATTGGCTTATGATGTTTTACTGACAGTTTTAAGGTATATGTCAAGTTCTATGGCTTGTTCTGATTCGGGAGTTCAAGGTCTCTAACTGGTGTCGTCCAGTTGTCTGATGTGTCTGCGAAAGAGTGTCTGATCCGCATTCGTCGGGAAAATTCTGAGAGGTCCTTGTGAAGCTCGAATTCATTTATTGTGTTGTTCCTAGGACGGAAGTTTACGCTCTTGCTGAATACGTCTATTTCTTTTTTACTTATTTTTTTATATGTCTACAACATTGGAGTGGTTTAATTCTGTGGAAGTTTCCGTCATGTCTGATACTTCTAAACTCGAGGTCCCTCTTGTCGGCGTGTAGTGACTGTTCGCCTGGAAGTTTGTTCTTTGATTAAGGTTTCCTTTTTTCCTTTGTTTTTGAACCAATTTTCTAGACTATTTTTCGTCGTAATGCTATAAATCTTTCTTCTTAAGCCTGAAATTCTCATATCATCAACCGAGACACGAAACACATAATGCCACCAGCTAACGTTAATTCTCAACCTCACCTATACCCCATTTCGAAAATTTTATTCCTGCCTACTACTCAATTTATTATACTCTTTCATGTTTTTACGTTTATATAAACTGTACGACCCCCTTTTCCCACGTACAACGGCCCCCGCCCGCTTCTGAGCAAGTCACCCTCCTATTTGTTATTCCGGTTTCAGTTGCCCCCCTCTTATTTCTTTTTTTTCCTGCTTTCTGTTATATGTTTTTGAAACACCCTCACCAACACATTCCGAAGTCCCAAACCTCATTATACCTTTTTCAGCGGCTGAGCCACACAGGGTATCGCCATTTCTGTATACCACCATAACGACACCAACGTTTAGCTACCGGGGCTAACGGCCCTTGATATACCATGTGCTGCCTTCCAGATCCGCCACACTTTGCATGCCAGACTCCTTGTCGCCATCATAACTACTTCAAAAAAACTCGACACAGTGCTGCTGTACTACTCAAGCCACGCTTACAACTCGATTTTTTTTTCTTGCCTTTTGTGTTACTCGCGCACTGACGGCCTAACCGGCTCTTCTAATGCCATGAAAATATGCCGCCACCGACACCTCTGAATGCTCCCTAACCTCACGCTTCCCCAACGCCCTCACATGCCCCCTTCCTTTTTTTGTTGTTCTTTCTCTCCCCCACTTTCTTTCCTATTGGGGTTCCCCCCTGTTCTTTCTCTCTCGTTTTCTTTCTTTTCTTTTTTCCCCGCCTTCCCACTCCCCCGCTCTTGTCCCCTCGTCTTGGCAACGACGCTCACAGACGTCAGGCGACAGCGCTCATTACCTCTGAAGTCTCTCCCTTTATAACCAACCGCCACCAACGTCAAACGCACGTGACGTCACTGCACTAAAGCTTTAAAACTGACATGCCGAGGATGACGAGGTGGCCAACTGAAAATATTCAAAACCACAGATTGACGTCTCGGCGCCCAGTGCGGGTGCCTTGTTCACAATGAACCAATGTATGATGGTCTTTATTATATGTGCGTCGTAACACGTTGTGCGCTTGCGTACAACTCAGGGAGGGGTCCCCGTGTCCGGGTTATCGTGTTTGTACTAGATTGTATGCTGATTAATTCAAGAAGCAAGTGGGATGACAATTTTTCCCTCTTTCGATATCAGAAGCCAAATGCCAGTTTGTTCGTGATGCTCTGCCAAGGCGCTGGAAACCGTGTGTCATTTGGCTACATCACTGCGGTGCTGCTGTAGCCTTCCTTTAAAGGTCCCCGTCTCGCCTACGTAGCACGCCTGGCAGTCCTGGCAAGCCATTTGCTAGATGACGAACGGAAATTCTTCTTTTTCGAGGCGGTCTTTGACTCGGACGAGTTTTTGTTTTAGGTCGCTTGAAGAAACGTGGCAGATTTGTACATAGTAATGTTTGAAAATTCTTGACACTGACTCGCTCACACCTCGTGCATAGGTGAGAGATGCCCGTTTTCTTGTTCTTACCGACATTAGAGGGGGTTCAGCTGCGCGCTTTTCTTCAGTCTTTTTAAACTGGCTGGGGTAGCCATTGCTGACCAAATCCTGCATCACTCTCAACTCAGCTCTGCGTGCGTCAGTAGTCGAGCACAATCGGAATGCACGGGTGAACAATGTCGAGGCAAAAGATTGTTTTTGTCCAAGGGGATGGGCCGGATCAAAGTGCAGATATTTCACTGTGTGGGTAGGCTTTGATACACACTTGTGGAAAGGCCGGATATAGTGCGCATGACTTGAACGTCACGCAACGCCAAGCAACCAATAACTTCTTCTTCAACGGTGAATTCTTTTGTGCTTGAGAGAGAATTCAGGTGCTGCAGAAAAGGTACGACGTCTACGAGGCGAATCATTGAAAAACAGTCGTCGACATAACGCAGGAACAACTTAGAGGCGGGCGGAAACGTCATGGGGACTTTATCTTCGAGGGCTTCCAAAGAAATGTTGGCACAAGACTGTGACACCGATGCTCCCGTTGCCGTTCCAAACACCTGCCTGTAAAGTGATCAATTAAATTAAAAATACGTGTTGCTTAAAGCAAAAATCCAAGGGGCGACCAACGTTGTCGACTTCGAATGTGGTGCGCGAACGCAGATATGTGTCGTTTGCAATACTTTTTGGCAACAGAGAACAGTATAATGCAGAGGTATGCGTGGAACACAGACTTAGCGTCAACGGAAACCATGACGTCTTCGCTGTCTAAAGTCACGTTCCTGACTTTGTCGACAAAATCAGCGGAGTCCTTTACGTACGTCGGCATTCGTCCAACGAGGGGTCGGAGCACACCATGAAGATAGGCAGAGAGACGGTGCAACGGAGAGCGAGTGTAGTCTACTATAGGCTGCAGCGGCACATTAGCTTTGTGAACCTTGGGCAGGCCGTATATTGCAGGAGCTGAGCCATTGTGGCACAGAAGCTGGTTGTACAGATGCTTATTTTCGGCAGGCACAAACTTGACAACGTCAGTCAGTAGCTTCTGAAGTTCTTACTCGGTCTTTCTTGGGGGGTCCCGGTTGACCTTCGAATATATGTTCAGGTCCTGGAGATGCTCCGTCATCTTCAAAACGTAGTTACCCCGATTCATGATAACCGCGGCAGTGCCCTTGTCGGCAGGCAACATGACAATGGCTTTCTTATTTTGCAGTCTTTTCATGGCTACATTATCGAGGTCGCTGATACTTGAGGTCTTAGCATTACGAAGCTTTGAAAAAGCCCCAATAGCGCGGGTACGTTCTTCATTTTGCAGAGAAGGCTCGACTTGATGTACTGCCTCCTCAACTGCACAAGCTATCTTCCAATGTTGAAATTCAGGCCGCGGCTTAGAAGATGAGGCTCGGCGGTATCAAGGTGGTGTGACGACAAGTTGCAAACACCGGCTTGGTTGTGAGGGGGCTGACATTTGGCCAGAAGAGACTAAAATTTCTTTTCCTGGCACCGTTCGCCCCTATATGAACACAACAAGCAAACCCAGGCCCTCAGTCCCCAGCAGCTGCGATGCAACTGACCACGGCGGTGGTCAGATCTGCGACGCTGCAGAGGGTGCTAAGAATCCCTGGCTCCGGACAGGCTGCCATTGGAATATGAACCTGGCAATGTTTAACGCTAGAACGTTATCTAGTGAGGCGAGTCTAGCAGTGCTATTGGAGGAATTAGAGTGCAGTAAATGGGTTATAATAGGGCTCAGTGAAGTTAGGAGGCCAAAAGAATCATATACAGTGCTAAAAAGCGGGCACGTCCTGTACTACCGGGGCTTAGCAGAGAGACGGGAACTAGGAGTCGGATTCCTGATTAATAAGAACATAGCTGGGAACATACAGGAATTCTATAGCATTAACGAGAGGGTGCCAGGTCTTGTTGTGAAACTTAATAAGAGGTACAAAATGAAGGTTGTTCAGGTCTACGCCCCTACATCTAGTCATGATGACCAGGAAGTCGAAAGCTTCTATGAAGACGTGGAATCGGCGATGGGTAAAGTCAAAACAAAATACAGTAAACTGATGGACGATTTCAATGCCAAGGTAGGCAAGAAGCAGGCTGGAGACACGGCAGTGGGGAAATATGGCATAGGCACTAGGAATAGCAGGGGAGAGTTATTAGTAGAGTATGCGGAACAGAATAATATGCGGATAATGAATACCTTCTTCCGCAAGCGATGTAACCGAAAGTGGACGCGGAGGAGCCCGAACGGCGAGACTTCATACTCTGCGCTAACCCTGACATCATACAAGATGTGGACGTGCTCAGCAAGGTGCGCTGCAGTGACCATAGGATGGTAAGAACTCGAATTAGCCTATACCTGAGGAGGGAACGGGAGCAACTGCTACATAAGAAGTCGATCAATAAGTTAGCGGTAAGAGGGAAAATAGAGAAATTCCAGATCAAGCTACAGAACAGGTATTCGGCGTTGACTCAGGAAGAGGACCTTAGTGTTGAAGCAATGAACGGCAATCTTGTGGGCACCATTAAAAATATAAATTAAATTATGGGGTTTTACGTGCCAAAACCACTTTCTGATTATGAGGCACGCCGTAGTGGGGGACATCGGAAATTTCGACCACCTGGGGTTCTTTAACGTGCGCCTAAATCTAAGTACACGGGTGTTTTCGCATTTCGCCCCCATCGAAATGCGGCCGCCGTGGCCGGGATTCGATCCCGCGACCTCGCGCTCAGCAGCATAACACTATAGCCACTGAGCAACCACGGCAGGTGCATCATTAAGGGGTGTGCAGTAGAAGTCGGTGGTAACTCCGTTAGACAGGATACCAGTAAGCTATCTCAGGAGACGAAAGATCTGATCAAGAAACGCCAATGTATGAAAGCCTCTAACCCTACAGCTAGAAAAGAACTGGCAGAACTTTCGAAGTTAATCAACAAGCGTAAGACAGCTGACGTAAGGAAGTATAATATGGATAGAATTGAACATGCTCTCAGGAACGGAGGAAGCCTAAAAGCAGTGAAGAAAAAACTAGGAATTGGCAAGAATCAGATGTATGCGTTAAGAGACAAAGCCGGCAATATCATTACTAATATGGATGAGATAGTTCAAGTGGCTGAGGAGTTCTATAGATATTTATACAGTACCAGTGGCACCCACGACGATAATGGAAGGGAGAATACTCTAGAGGAATTCGAAATCCCACAGGTAACACCGGAAGAAGTAGAGAAAGCCTTGGGAGCTATGCAGAGGGGGAAGGCAGCTGGGGAGGATCAGGTAATAGCAGATTGGTTGAAAGATGGGGGCAGATTGTTCTAGAGAAACTGGCCACCCTGTATACGCAATGCCTCGTGACATCGAGCGTAGCGGAATCTTGGAAGAACGCTAACATAATCCTAATCCATAAGAAAGGGGACGCCAAAGACTTCAAAAATTATAGACCGGTCAGTTTACTGTCCGTAGTCTACAAAGTATTTAGTAAGGTAATTGCAAATAGAATCACGAACAGCTTAGACTTCCGTCAACCAAAGGACCAGGCAGGATTCCGTAAAGGCTACTGAACAATAGACCATATTCACATTATCAATCAGGTGATAGAAAAATGTGCGGAATATAACCAACATTTATATATAGCTTTCATTGATTACGAGAAAGCGTTTGATTCAGTCAAAACCTCAGCAGTCATGGAGGCATTGCGGAATCAGGGTGTAGACTAGCCGTATGTAAAAATACTGAAAGATATCTATAGCGGCTCCACAGCCACCGTCGTCCTCCGTAAAGAAAGCAACGAAATCCCAATAAAGAAAGGCGTCAGGCAGGGAGATACGATCTCTCCGATGCTATTCACAGCGTGTTTACAGGAGATATTCAGAGACCTGGATTGGGAAGAATTGGGGATAAGAGTTAATAAAGAATACCTTAGTAACTTGCGATTCGCGGACGATATTGCCTTGCTTAGTAACTCAGGGGACCAACTGCAATGCATGCTCACTGATCTGGAGACGCAAAGCCGAAGGGTAGGTCTAAAAATTAATCTGCAGAAAACTAAAGTAATGTTTAACGGTCTCGGAAGAGAACAGCAGTTTACAATAGGTAGTGAGGCACTGGAAGTGGTAAGGGAATACATCTACTTAGGACAGGTAGTGACTGCGGATCCGGATCATGAGACTGAAATAATCAGAAGAATAAGAATGGCCTGGGGTGCGTTTGGCAGGCATTCTCAGATCATGAACAGCAGGTTGCCATTATCCCTCAAGAGAAAAGTTTATAACAGCTGTGTCTTACCAGTACTCACGTACGGGGCAGCAACCTGGAGGCTTACGAAAAGGGTTCTACTTAAATTGAGGACGACGCAACGAGCTATGGAAAGAAGAATGATAGGTGTAACGTTAAAGGGTAAGAAAAGAGCAGATTTGTTGAGGGAACAAACGCGAGTTAAAGATATCTTAGTTGAAATCAAGAAAAAAGAAATGGGCATGGGCAGGACACGTAATGAGGAGGGAAGATAACCGATGGTCATTAAGAGTTACGGAATGGATTCCAAGGGAAGGAAAGCGTAGCAGAGGGTCGCAGATAGTTTGGTGGGCGGATGAGATTAAGAAGTTTGCAGTGATAACATGGCCAGAATTAGTACATGACCGGGGTAGTTGGAGAAGTATGGGAGAGGCCTTTGCCCTGCAGTGGGCATAACCAGGCTGATGATGATGACGATGACCTTATGGACAAGGTCAGGAACGTGACTTTGGGCAACGAGGACGTCATGGTTTCTTTTGACGTTAAGTCTTTGTTCGCATGCATACCTGCGGATTATTCTGTTGACTGCTGCCGAACAGCATTAAAAACGACACATCTCTGCCTTCGCGCACCCCATTCGAAGTCGACGACGTGTGCCGCCACTTAGGTGTTTGCTTACGCTACATATATTTCTCATTTAATGGATCATTTTACAGGCAGTTGTTTGGAACGGCAATGGGAGCATCGGTGTCAGTCTCATGTGCCAACATTGCTTTGGAAGCTCTGGAAGATAAAGTTCTCATGACGTTTCAGCCCGCCTCTAAGTTGTTCCTGCGGTATGTCGACGACTGTTTTTCAGTGATTCGCGTCGTAGACGTCGTACCTTTTCTTTCAGCACCTGAGTTCTCTCTCAAGCACAACAGAATTCACCGTTGAAGAAGAAGTTATTGGTGGCTTGGCGTTGCTTGACGTTCAAGTCAGGCGCACTATATCCGGCCTTTCCACAAGTGTTTATCAATGCCTACCCACACAGTGAGATATCTGCACTTTGATCCGGCCCATCCCCTTGGACAAAAACAGTCTGTTGCCTCGACATTGTTTACCCGTGCATTCCGATTGTGCTCGACTACTGACGCACGCAGAGCTGAGTTGAGAGTGATGCAGGATTTGGTCAGCAATGGCTACCCCAGCCAGTTTAAAAAGACGGAAGAAAAGCGCGCAGCTGAACCCCCTCTAAGGTCGATAAGAACAAGAAAGCGGGCATCTCTCACCTATGTACGAGGCGTGAGCGAGTGAATGTCAAGAATTTTCAAAGATTTGGATGTACAAATCTGCCGCGTCCCTTCGAGCAAGCGAAAACAACAATTCGTCCGAGTCAAAGACCGCCTCGAAAAAGAAAGATTTCCGGGCGTCATCTACAACATTCCTTGCCAGGACTGCCAGGCGTGCTACGTAGGCGAGACGGGCAACCTTAAAAGAAGCCTACAGCAGCACCTGACCGATGTAGCCAAATGACACACGGTTTCCAGCGCCCTGGCAGAGCATCACGAAAAAAACTGGACACAGTATTAACTGGCATTCGGCTTCTGTCATCGAAAGAGGGACAAAATTATCATCCCGCTTGCTACTTTAGTCATTCTGCATACAATCTACTATTAACACGATAGACCGGACACGGGAACCCCTCCGTGAGTTGAACGCAAGCACATTACGTCTTCCGACGCATATATATTAAACACCATCATGCATTCCTTTATTGTGAACAAGGCACCTGTATTGGGCACCGAAAGCTCAATCTGTGGTTTTGAATTTTTTTCAGTTGGCGAGTGTACGTTTATTCAGCCATTCTTTCCACGCCAGAGGAGTTTTCGTAAAACCCTAGACTTCAATGCTGTAACCTAAGTGACCACACGGTTATTTGAGTTAGCGCGACATCACTTGCGGACGACAGAAGTACGGAATCACCACCTGTAGGTGTTGGTGTAATGCTTGACATATAGCATGATGCTTCTTGTGACAAGAATTTCGATGAGGTAAAGATGCAAGAGAAGAGAGATATATTTAAATATATTCAACATGTACAGATCGGTTCGGTCACCTTAGCACATGGCAAGGCACATTATCTACATATAAAGAGCATACTTCAGAGTTTTGGCAAAGAAATATTTGCTTAAGCATATCAGCACTTAAGGGAAATATTCGACTTGATCTGTATTCTAACGGAAAGCGTTTCGCGTGACAGAACTACAACCTGCCGGGTTCTACAAAAAAATTTTAAACATCTGACTAAACGCCACTCACCTAACCGGAACCTGTAGTGATGCATGTCATTTCGACTAGCTGACAATATTCATTACGTAGTACGGGGAATGTACGACTGCGGTGGCTGCAGTTACGTAAAGTTAAGGTTGCATGATATTTCTTGATATATATGGTAAATGAGCATCCCTTCTGCCTCACGAGGATGGAAAAGTAAAAGCTCCGCTATATGGGCAATTCATTCCTCAAACTTTTGACACTCTAGACAACGCTGCCTCATTTATGTGGCGGTGATATCTGGTTTCCCGCAGTGGATTTGTGTGTGATGTTGGTCTTCGTGACATGCGTGAAATATTGTTGAATGGCATTGTTATTCCAGTTGAGCGCTTTTCAACTGTCCGGGCATATGAATTTATGCCATGTATTTCACTTTCCGACGTCAGTAATGAATTAGTGCATAGTACAGGTTACTGATAAAGAACGTTGGAAATAATTCTGGTATGACATGTCGCTTCATAAAAACATGATTTATCACATGGCATTAGGACTACGTTTCCTGCGTTTAGCAGGAGGCTAGTTAGTACTATATATTCCATGAAGAACGCCCTCGACAGTACATTTTTATTTCCTGCTACGAAGAAGCATATTGCCTGGTAAGTTGGGCATCCTATTGAAATCACGTGCTCGGAGCTTTAGCCTTAGCTTTAGCTCGGGTGCTCCTACTTAAATATCTGGGAAAGGATAATTCTTTGTTCTCGACCACCACTGCAATATTGTTGAATTAAAGAAATAAAAAAATTATAAATCGCTATTTTTAACAAAGATATCAAGCATACAACTTGGTTATTCATCAATGAAAAATGATAAAGTAAGTAAATTGCATCAATATTAAGTCTAAAGCACACAGAATTGATGTATTACTCATGGCTCTAAAAGTCACATCTTGTATGCAAGTATGGCTTTTTGAAAAACACTTGAAAACTTAGTAAGAAATTCGTGTAAGATATACTTTATTACGAGTAAATTACGTCCAGATTACGTCTATAGCACTCATCACTGATATAACATAGATTACTTTAAATGATACAATACTATGTGAGAAGGGCTCTTCGAAAACACATGAAAACATTTTAATAATTCACGCAGTAGACATATTATTACGACAAACTTGTCAATTTTGGATGTTCCTACGGATGAACTTTACAGAACGACAGCATCTGTTATTGCTGCAGAGTTGCGGATTTGCAAACTTCGTGCTCCTATTTTTTTCTGTGCCAATTTTCGGCAATTCCTTTTTTTTTTCATCCCAGCTCTAAATCAAAGTTCCGCTTCCAACTGTCATTGATATATGCCTTTCTATTCATTAAATGCCACAGGTTTCTTCAAATCTAGGCCAAGGGGATGTCCCGGCAAAGCACTTGTGGCTTTTACAAGTATTTGCAGAGGTTACACCGGAGTAAGCTCCGGCTGAAGCTTGCTATATCATAAAAAAAGATTACTTGATAAGTACGCACCTTGTGACACCGGCAACAAAAACCACTATTGTCTATGCAGTCACCAGACCGCGCCTGCTACCAGCATGAAGTACAACGTGGGCTCTCTTCTTGTCCTGGCCGGTACGAAATTCCCGAAAGCAAGTTCTAAACCATGTCTAACATGTCACATTGTGTTGCTCCTAAGCATAGCGTTAAAGAAGCCTGGTGCTCTTACCCTAAAACGCAATATCACTTTGTTGAAATTAATTTCTGTCTTTGGACTGTTTCACGAAGATGTATCGTTAAATTCACTCCTCCAAAGCAGGTTATATCAAGCACGAAATCATTCAATCCATACCTAGTATTGAAATATACATGAAATTTTACGGCAAAACGCCTCGCAGGACGACCGCACACGACCACGCGATTATCACTCATACAATGTGGCGACAGGCTGTATTCCTGAAATATGTTTGTTTAAAATCCGCAGTGGTCATACTGAAAATTCCGTTACTTTGGCTATATCCGACATGCACTGTCTCTGGCATAGGACAACTTTGGTATGGCGCTCGCTTGCCAACTTCAGCACTTCAGTGAAAGCATGGCGATGGCTGTATGATGGCCACGCAGTGACGTTGACTGAAAGATAAAAGCGGTATGAGTACGATGGCTTGACGACAATGAGTAGCCGGTTCTGAAAAATGATCGTGGTATATCGACGATAGCATTACAACAACGACATGAGGACAACGGAATGACGAAGAGTGCATGGCGAAGATGGCGTGATCACAGCGATATGACGACAAAATTTATAGTGAAGCTTGAATACCGAGCACTGCGCCACTGCCACGGCTTCGCCATGATATATACGACAGCGGATGACAGCGGATGTATGACAGCTACTGTCTTAAGAGGATGTAATGACAGCAATGTCATCACAACGGTGGCATAATTGCGATTAAAGAACTACCACGTGGTGGTGATAGAACGACGGATAAAGAATGAATTCGGTGGAACGAGGAAGGTAGAATGATGACGACGCAATGACGACAATGAGTGTGATGACGATGCCAAAACGAAAGCGTAACAATGACGGGTTTGACGGTAATGCTACGACGACCACTGTGTGACAACAATGGCCTCACGATGGCATGATGAGTTTGAATTCACTTTATTTCTCCTCCGGAATATCTAATACCGAGAAAAGAGAGCCATATTTATGGCTTTAAATGGTCCTCGGCCACTTTAAACATGCACTGGCCGAACATACGGTAATGTCTTATGTGTTCCGTAGAGTCATCGTAGCCGGAGCAGGATGCGCGACAAATACATTGGGCATATATAGAAAGAACATAAGTGAAACACATTTAATATATAGCACGTGTAAAATGCGCGGATGTAGTGATACCAATGTAATATCGAGAAAATGACGCTAATCGCAAAAGCACATTACATATGGATGAAATCAACAAGTGTGTCACGCAGTGCACAATGCAGCAAATATACAGTAATAAAAAGCTATTTTTTGTTTTTCCGGAAACAAAGAAAAGCTTAAGCACATTACATAATGTCAAACAATGTAGACTTTATTCAGACGTGATAGCAATCTGGAAAGCAAGATTTGCTAGGTCTAATTAGTCTTTTATAGTGGTATGTTTTAAAGTTCGCCACTGCGTGTATTTAGCTACATATATCTGGGCGCCAAGTTATAGACAGCTTTTGAAGTGTTATACCCTGTCTTAATACCTGTGCTATGCCGGTGAATTAGTTGTTGCTCCTTAAAAGAAGACACAGGAGGTAAATTTCGCTTTTGAAAAGGGGAGTGAGCAGCGGTGTCCTGGAGAACATACAGGGTTCTATGGACGGTCACTTTTTTATTCAGTCTAATGTGCTGATATTAGAAGTGGCAGTGCCCCAAAACAAAATAATAGTCAACTAGGCTGAGAAGGAGTTGTCCAGGGAACTTGATGCTTTTCAGGAAAAAATATATCTTCCTGCAAAAGATTCCAATCAGACGAGATATTTTTACATAGACTAAAACGGCATGCACATTCCATAACATATGTGGAACAACATATGACTGTAATATATCAGGAAACAGGCCTCCCTCGAAAACCATAATGTTCTAGTTGGCTTAGTACTGTAGCTGTTTAGCGCAAAAGCACTCACAGTCACTTTCTCGTTCTGTGGTAGGCATCAGTTCTGACCATTGCTTCAGGAAAAATGTTCAGACTGTCTATATCGAGAACTCGAACCATTTGCGGCAAACGGCCTTTGCCTGTTGTAAGCGAAAACTTGGTCGTAAAAATTAATATGTTAAACTCGAATTATATATAACATTTTCATAGCCATTTGACTCGATATTTTTGCTGCGTCCTTCTCAAGGAAAAACACAAAAAAACATTGCTTAAGCTTGTTGCTATAGTTTACATGCAATCATCATCATTCTCCCGTCCCAGGTTACTTGGCTTCAGTAGAATCAAGAATATGGTAGCATTAGGACTTGGTTAATACACGTTGGCGGGCTAGTTGGTTCGAATCCACGATAGAGTCTATAGGCGCGACTGAACAAGGATGTAGAAAAAAACAGATACACAGAGACAGCACTTCCCGTGTATCTTCCTTTGAAGCACTGTCTCTGTGTATCTGTTTCTTTCTACGTCCTCGTTCAGTCGCGCGTATACACTGTATCATCAGTATTAGGACGATGTATTAACCTCGATGGCATCTAGGCGGCACTATGACAACGAATGTATGACAATGACACCATGATGATGTGGCCTTGACGAAGACGCATTCATGACGCCGCAATGAAGACGCGTGTATGACGACGATGACTTGACGTCCACTGTATCACGAACACTGTGTGATAATAGCAACCTGATGGCAACAGCATGACGAGAGTCGGACAATTATTCTGGAGAGACGGCGATAGAAAAGCCACGACGGCTTCACGACGTTATGGCTATGAATGCGTATTGAGTGCACGAGGAGAGGGGCACGACGACGGCGGTATGATGAGTCGGACGAAAAAGCTGGAATAATGAGGATGCAGACAGCCATGGCGGCACGACCACGACCCCCTTCTCAGTGGCTCACGGTATTAAGCAACTTTGGCCACTAGGTCGGCGTTGAAGGTGTGGCGACGAGGGCATGACCAGTCAGGTGAAGCTGGAATGCCAAGAACCATGGCGGCCTCCCGGCCTCCAACTAGTGGCCTAACCTGTTAAGACAACATTGGTGAATGGGCCTGCATTAAAGGCGAAATTTATAGATAGATAGATAGATAGATAGATAGATAGATGGATAGATAGATAGATAGATAGATAGATAGATAGATAGATAGATAGATAGATAGATAGATAGATAGATAGATAGATAGATAGATAGATAGATAGATAGATAGATAGATAGATAGATAGATAGATAGATAGATAGATAGATAGATAGATAGATAGATAGACAGACTCAAAAATGACCGAAGTATGCAATGAATATTAATCGCAGTAGGATTGTGCCCATCTCACGCTCTATTGAATAGGTGTACGTATGCGAAGCTTCATTAGCTACCAAGGCAAAATAACACATTTTACTAACGAGTGCATCCCTCAGTCGGTAAGGTGAAAATTGCAATGAAAGCGGATATTGTATTCCACATCAAAATGTTTTCAATCACCTTAGAAGACGTCCTGCACGTTCTCAAAACGCACCGCAGCAACACAGTACTATGAGAGAAGCGCTGTGAATTACGGTGACGAACGCGTCTAGTAACTTCTTTCTTAATGGTCTGCTAGAAGATGTGTGTATTGGATTTTTATGACGGAGTTGTTGTCATGTAAGGCGCGTAGCATGCCGAGTTCCTGAAAGCGCAGGCGTACACAAGGAAAATTCTTACAAGTACGTTATTCCACAGTTTTCGGCATGCGTCTGTGGCTTTATGCTTAAAGCGTCAGACCTCAGCAGTGGTAGTACAGGGGGTCTAAGCCAACCGTGAAGCATATGTAGCGCACATTCATCGCTATGCTGCTCGAGGGTGCCCAAAACGAAACACAAAGACACCTGTTAGCGTTTGTAGCTTCAGTTGTACTCTCCGCGCTGCTCAGACGATGTGTAAGCCACTATCAGCTATACAGCCCATATCCGCAGAACAGGTACGCCAGGGGTTATGTGCATTATACCCGGGACATCATGGGAAGGCAGAACGCGGTCCTCGATTCTCTATCAAATCAACTGAGCGGCGCGCCTTCTCATTTACACTTGGCTTTGTTGCTTTTGCGGCCAAACGCACAGAGCGTCTCTGAAAGCATTCTAACCGTCCACGCTTGCGCCGCGCCTTCACCGGATATTACGTCATAAGGCCGGAGGCGCCGCCGTTGGCGCGGTCGCACTTGGAGTGTGATTGCAGTTGCAATTGCAATAACAGCACAAGGTGAGCCGAAGTTCAAAACAAAGTATCATGCGGTAAATGCAATAGTTTTATCACTACTGCTAATAGTGCATTGCGAATGATATTAATAATATGCTTTCCTTTAGGTGTAGCATTTGATTACTTCAGATTTGCACACCATTTCGTTAAAAAAATAATCGAGGCATATTGTGCTATAATAACGATATTGCTCCAGCCTAACCATGCGGCATTATTGTGGGTAGCAGAAAACATTTAGAAGGAAGACAGAAACAGCCGAAAAAGTATCATTTGCTGCCCAACTGTTAAGAGAAGGGGAGAACCATTCATCATTATTACAGTGCAATTAAAACCCATCTAACATCGGTTAGTTGAAATCAAGAAAAAGAAATGGGCATGGGCAGGACACGTAATGAGGGAAGATAACCGATGGTCATTAAGGGTTACGGACTGGATTCCAATGGAAGGGAAGAGTAGCAGGGGGCGGCAAAAAGTTAGGTAGGCGGATGAGATTAAGTTTGCTGGGGCAATATGGCCTCAATTAGTACATGACCGGGGTAGTTGGGAGATGGGAGAGTGCTTTGCGCTGGAGTGGGCGTAACCAGCATGATGGTGATGACGATGATGAACGTCGGTCTGCTTCTAATGATGCATGAACTCAGGATGCGAGATATGTGCTTTTTTATCTTTATCACTCGACGTTATATTTTTAGCTCCGAATGACTCACATAATTGCGGTGGCCACAATCAGCGGGGTTTGGAAGTTTTTCAATTGCGAGCAGCCAAGAATGCTGCGGCATTCAGTGACCCCTACAAGCACCTCGAGAAAATTTTGGAGGCTTCCTATCTCTTTTCCCACCTGCTCGTGCTTGGCCTGGGTTACTTTTGTGCGCCTTAAATTTTCTAGCCGAGATTGTATTTAGGCTTGTTTCTTGTTAAGTAAAGAGCCTTCATCTCATAAACGTTACACTCGTGTTGCAGTGACAATAAAATCTCTGTTATTGTTGTAAGGTTGTGTTCGTACGTACTTTTCCTGTTCATTAGCGGAGACGTGAAGAAATGAAGAATTAAGCATTTCTTTGAGCCCTCAGAAATCTTCTCTGTGCCATACATGCAGTGGTCATGGGCATCGTCTCCAGATGTGTGCTGCCTGTACTGGCCGAATGTCTCGGTGAGTAAAGGAGGGCAGCTAACGCACACTGCAATTCCTTGCAAATTTAGCCTAATTACGATTTCGCCACGGTGCACGGCAAAGTATGCGAAAAGGGCACAAAGAGCCACGCGCACACTATGCGCATAATTTCCTAATCATAATCGTAGGCTCACCGTGTTGATGCCCGCTACCAAAATGATCTTCATTAAAGTACATGACTCAAGGAACGGGATGTGCTACGACAGTCCAGACGTTGCTGCATATGTGTAGGCAATACGCTCTGCAAAAACAGAAAACGTTCAAAAGGTTTAGTGGCATGTTCAAATCAAAAGGTGCATGCTTGTATTTACGCAAATGCTATAGAAGAGCGCTCTCAGATTAAAGCATGATTCTGATATTCTAGAAGTGAGCTCCAAGTTCACTGTAGTAATTAATGATATAAAAGGATCACTTCACTAGTCTCAAATTAATAGTGCCTTTTTCTTTCCCTGTGAAATGTGTGGATATGCATTATTTGCGTACATGATAGTTTCAGCGTCATTTATGTAACTTTTTCATGAGAGGCATCAGAGGAACAAATGTCAAAAATTGTGCTTCACGCAAAAGTGCACAAGTACAGCGAAGTGCTTTTCTATGTGTAGCCTTTGGTGTACCTCACTCTTTACTTTATCTTTAGGTGTAAATTTTTGTATTCAACTGCAACATCACGTGACTGGATAGTATTATGTGCTCTCCATATTTATGGACGGCGATATTGCTGTTTCTCCACGTACGTCCTCGTGAAACGCTGCAACTAGCGCGTTTTGCGCCTCTACTCGCAGACCACACAGCGATGTGATTTTTGTGCTTACTGGTTTGTACTTGTATAGTGCCAATAAAAAGCTATGCTAACGGCGTCATTCTGTTTTTCAGGCGAGGTGCACAAAGGACGAGGTTGCGAGTACAAGTGTGGTGACTTCAATAAGCAGTGCCATAAATTCTGCTGGGAGGAAGGCTTCGAATGGGGCAGATGCGGAGGAGAGAACCTCACTTATTGCTTCTGCTTCCGATGGTAGTGCTCGTACACCCTTCTTCGGTCCTTCATTTTTGGACCTGGCATTGGCGCTTCGTTCGCAAATAATGATGCCAATAAAGGTGCCCCTTGCGTAGAAGTGGCCGGTCTACAGAACATTTACAAGAATCATTTTCCTCGCCACAACGTCATATTTGCCCCGTACATAGGATAGGATGTACACAGTGGGCATAGGATGCACACATGATGTACACAGTGAGCCGCCGTGGTGGCTTTAGAGCTATGTCATTGCGCCGCTTAACACGAGGTCGGGGGATAAAAAAAAATTATGGGGTTTTACGTGCCAAAACCACTTTCTGATTATGAAGCACGCCGTAGTGGAGGACTCCGGAAATTTCGACCACCTGGGGTTCTTTAACGTGCACCTAAATCTAAGTACACGGGTGTTTTCGCATTTCGCGCCCATCGAAATGCGGCCGCCGAGGCCGGGATTCGATCCCGCGACCTCTTGCTCAGCAGCCTAAGACCATAGCCACTGAGCAACCACGCCGGGTAACGGGAGATCAAGCCACGCCCAATGCAGACACCTTAGATGCAACCGAAATGCGAAAACGCGCGTGTAGTAAGCATGGATGCTGGTCAAAGAGTGAAAGGGGCTCAAAATTGTTCCTCAGTCGCACACTCCAACGTGCTTCATATCGAAATTGTGGTTTTCCTACATAGGTACCTCAAAATAAGGTGTTTGATTTGTCATGCATTCTGATGCGGCCAAAGGGAACGCAAATTTGGCGTAGTAGACGATGCCTTAGCTTACTGTTAAGGTTACTTTTCTTTCTACTTTAAGTCTTTTTTTAGCCAAGAGCACCCCCTTATTCATAAGTTTGTTTGTCCTCGTTGCGCAAGGAACTGGTACGCGCCGGGAAGGTGTAGGCTGGTCTAGATGGAAGTTTCATTCCAAGCCACCTGTTGCGCAGAGTGACGGCGTCGCGCTCTTGTAATATACGGATCTATCACGTCAGGTTATCCTTCTTGCCTGGTTGAAAGTAGGAAGCAGAATGGAAAGGCTGATGTGTTAGGGACAGTTATCGCCATGAAATATTTTAGGTTCTTTCAGTGGCTGCGTCGTTAGAGCATGCACGTTGATGAAGCGCTATGGGCAGTTATCCATCGTTATTGCTGCCAATGATAGTGTTCAACAATCCTGATTTAATTCATGTGCTTCGAGCAGTCCCCTAAATTGCATTCCTTTCTACAGGAGCAATTGTTTCCACTCTTTGGGTCTTTAATGGGCTCCATCGCATCGATTTTTCGTGACATCATCCTTGCACACTCAACTACAATGAGCCCGTTTTCGTGTACCCGTGACACTGTTGTGCCATTGTGTTGTAAGGGAGTACAACATCACTTGCGTCATGCTACACCATGGGACTAGAAAGATCCTACTACGCAGCAATCGCCATGCTTGATGCTTTTCGGGCCAATCAAGCCGACGTTTTTTTGCTGCCTGAAGATGTACCCCTGCCTGGTGGAAGAGCAATGTTTGTATCTGTGCGTTCTTCAAGCGTGAGAATGAGATCATGGGGCATCCTTGTCGAGCCAGGCCACATATGCGGGAGTAAGAAGAATGTGTTGGTCCCTCGATATGTTGTTCCAGCCATCGAGAGGCGTGCTTTCTTGTGGACAATCAACGCTTTTGTGGAGTACATTGCTGGGCCCTTTGGGCTTACATTAGAAAAAAAAAAAACAAGAGCAAGCCACAGTTGATGTAGAAATGGTTGCAGCATGTTCACACATCAGTTAACCCATCCCCGACTATAGGCATTACTTGCGACGTGTTCTGAACAAGTCGCTGTCATATTCCGAGCAAGAGCAGGGCTTAAATCGTCGGCTCTTAATAATGCCAAACTATTATACTGTCACGTGGTGGTGACGTTGAAGAACACAGTAGAAATACTCTGAACGACAAAACTAACTTTTATTGGGCGAACCTGTACCCACAAAATAGGCTACAGTTATAGCACAATGATAGCGGCGAACACGGTCGGCAATCGTCGAAAATCTGATCAGTGGGTCAAGCGCGTCAACTTTTACACAGTAGTCGTCGAATGTTCCAGAATAATCGTTGGGACCCTCATGCCTTCCACAAAGTTCTACACCATTCGAGTCACGCGATGAAATCAGATAACACAAGGTTCGGCGACAACAGACAGCGGAAAGAAGCATAGATAACTTTCCAGAGACTTCGGATACATGCAGGCGGGTCCCGCGCTGTGCGATAACATTTGTTAGGCGGCGAAACGTGGTCGCCCGATAAAGATAAGTACACGTGTCAATACCCCCCTCTTAAAAAGCATCGACCCGATGCTGAAACAACCGAAAGTAATAAAGAAAAGCGCTCGTAGCAAAGAAAAGAACAAAATAAGGAAGTTCCTGAGCGTCCGTAAAAGGGTTTAAGGCGCGCCACGTGGACCACTTCAGATCGTGCGCGGCGCCGCTGTGAATGCGAAATGCCGTCTGGCACGACCTCATAGTCCAGCGCGCCAGTACGTCAGATGACCTCGTAGGGTCCGAAATAGCGTCGCAATAGTTTCTCACTCAGTCCTCAGCGGCGTATCGGGGTCCATACCCAAACACGGTCGCCGGGCTGGTACTCGACGAAGCGTCGTCGGAGATTGTAGTGTCGGCTGTCGGTACGGTGCTGGTTCTTGATCCGTAGGCGGGCGAGCTGTCGGGCTTCTTCAGCGCGCTGAAGATAGGTAGCGACGTCAAGATTTTCCTCGTCAGTGACGTGCGGCAGCATGGCGTCAAGCGACGTCGTCGGGTTCCTGCCGTAAACCAGCTTAAATGCCGTGATCTGTGTTGTTTCTTGCCCCGCCGTGTAGTAAGCGAATGTTACGTACAGCAGGACCGCATCCCACGTCTTGTGCTCGACATCGACGTACATTGCTAGCATGTCGGCGAGGGTCTTGTTCAGGCGCTCCGTGAGACCATTCGTCTACGGATGGTAGGCAGTTGTCCTCCTGTGGCTTTTCTGGCTATATTGCAGATTGGCTTGGGTGAGCTCTGCTGTAAAAGCCGTTCGTCTGTCGGTGATAAGGACTTCTGGAGCACCATGTCGCAGCAGGATGTTCTCGACGAAAAATTTCACCACTTCGGCTGCGCTGCTTTCGGTAGAGCTCTAGTTTCAGCGAAGCGGGTGAGATATTCCGTCGCCACGACGATCCACTTATTTCCGGAAGTTGATGTCGGAAACGATCTCAACAAGTCCATCCCGATATGCCGAAAAGGTCGGTAAGGAGGCTTGATCGGCTGTAGTAATCCCGCTGGCCTTGTCGGTGGTGTCTTGCGTCGCTTACAGTCTCGGCATGTCTTGACGGAAAGGGTGACATCGGCGGTTAGTTGCGGCCACAAATACCTTTCTTGTATCCTTGATAGCGTCCGGGAGAAACTGAGGTGCCCAGCGGTTGGATCGGCATGTAGGGCGTGCAGTACTTCTAGACGCCGCGCCGACCGAACAGCAAGAAGGTAGGTGGCGCGGACTGGTGAGAAGTTCTTCTTCACGAGTAGGTTGTTTTGAAGCGTGAACGAAGACAATATACGCGTAAATGCTCTAGGGACAACGTCGGTGTGCCCTTACAAATACTTGAATAGGGCTTCTATCTCCGGGTTTCCTCGTTGCTGTTCGGCGAAGTCTTCCGCGCTTATTATTCCAACGAAGGCGTCGTCATCCTCGTCATCTTGCGGTGGTGGTTCAATGGGGGCGCGTGACAGGCAATCAGCATCTCAGTGTTTCCGGATATGGGCTCGCAGAGCGGCCCCGTGCTGGGCCAGTGCATGGGCGGCGCTGCGGGGACAGGTAGGGGCCTGGTGACGGCAAGCGGGATGGCCGTCGAGGGCTCCACTGAGTAGCGGCGAGGTAGTCGGCGATGTCATGAGGGCGTTCACCTCCCCGAGGGCGCGGTGCGTTGACGGCGAACCCTCGCTATCCCAGGTCGCGGTATGGGCATCGGCGGTTCACATGGCCGGCTTCGCCGCAGTGGTAGCAGAGCGGGCGGTGGTCAGGAGCGCGCCAAACGTCTGTCTTCGTCGGGTAGCTGCCCCGGGCGACGGGTGGGCGTGCTGGCGGCGGCGGCGGTCGACGGAATTGCGGCGTTACATGGCCCTGGCGCAGTCGTGGAGGGGGACCTCGACGGCGGGCGATGGTGGCGTAGGTCATCGCTTCTGGCTGGGGCTGCGATGATTGTGGGTGCACCTCGGGAACTCTGAGCGGTCGCTGGACTTCTTTGACAATTTCGGCAATTGTGGCCACTTGAGGTTGCGATGAAGGGAAAATTCCTTGAAGCTCCTCTCGTACGACTGACCTAGTGGTCTCGCGCAGGTCATCGGTGGCCATTGATTAATCTCCGGCGTAACTTGTTGGCTTGGTGCGGCGGTCGAATTGCAGGTTGCGCAATTCCAGTGTGTTCTCGATGCTCGTCGCCTCACGAAGAAACTCGTCGACGGTCGTCGGTGGGCTTTTTACCATTCCGGCGAAAAGTTCTTCCTTTACACCACGTATCAATAGGCGGACTTTCTTCTTCTCGCACATTTCCTGGTCGGCGTGGCGGCACAGACGGCTCATTTCCTCAGTGAAGATGGCGATCGTCTCATTTGGCACCTGCGCTCTGGTCTCCAGTAGAGCTTGGGCTCGCTCTTTTCGCACGACGCTTGTAAATGTTTGCAGGAAGCATCTTCGGAATAGGTCCCGCGCCGTCAAGGTGGCTTCTCGATTCTCCAACCACGTCCTGGCGGCATCCTCCAATGCGAAATAGACATGTCGCAGCTTGTCGTCGCTATCCCAGCTGTTAAACGTAACGACCCTTTCATGCGTTTCCAGCCAGCTTTACGGGTCCTCAAATGTGGAACCGCGGAACGTCGGTGGTTCCCTGGGCTGCTGAAGAATTATTGGGGCCGCTGCGGCTGCCCTTGGGGATGTCTTCTTGGTCGTTTCTGGACGATCTTCTTGGACTGCCTTCTTGGTCGCATCTGGTAGAAGGCCATGTTCCGGGGGCAGCTGCTGTAGCCGACGGCTTGCTCGGTGCTCCGGGACGACCTTGGTGTTGTCTTTGCGGCCCGGGCTTGGATTACGGCTTGTCGGGGGCGTCCGGTACATGAACGTAAAGCACCTCCATCAGATGTCATGTGGTGGTGACGTTGAAAAACGCAGTAGCAACACTGTGAACGACAAAACTAACTTTTTGTTGGGCGAACCTGTGCCCACAAAACGGGCTACACTTATAGCACAATGATAGCGGCGAACAGGGTCGGCGATCGTCGAAAATCTGATCAGCCAGTAAAGCGCGTCGGCTTTTATACAGCAGTCGTCGAACGTTCGAGACTAATCGTTGGGACCCGCGTGCCTTCCACAAAGTTCTACAGCATTCGCGTCACGCGACGAAAACATATAACACAATTTTCGGCGACAACAGACAACGGATAGAAGCATCGATAACTTTCCAGAAACTGCAGGCTCGTCCCGCGCGATAACATTTGTTAGGCGGCGAAACGTGGTCGCCCAATAAAGATAAGTACACGTGTCAGTATGGCCCATTACGCGAAAATGAGATTCTTGTAGAATTCGTGTAAAGGGAAAAAGCTGCGAACAATGAACACCTTCTTCAGGAAGCGCAGCAACAAAAGGTGGACCTGAAAAAAAATAACACCTGAATGTGAACTAGATTTCACACTTTCTGCCGATTCCAGCATAATGCAGGACCTTGAAGCGTTAGGTAGAATAAAGTGCCGTGATCATGGGTTTCTAAAGCCCATGATTCACCCCAATTTGCAGAGAGAAAGAGTAAAATTGGTCACGAAGAAACAGGCCAACCTAGATGCAGTAAGGCAAAACGAAACCATTTCATGCTGGTACTTGCAAATAAATATGCAGCCTTAGAACACAGAGATGACGTTGACACAGAAGTAATGAATAAAACCGTAACTAGGCTACCTTCACAGGCAGCGATTGAAGTGGGAGGCATGATACCAAGGGAACAAGTAGGGAAGCTTTCCCAAGTAACAAAGGGCCTAATAAAGAAACGAGAAAGAACGAAAGTGTTCACCTAAAGAGATAAATAAAATTCACCGAATTTTCTAAACTCCTCGATAAGGACGAAATACGGGATATTCGAAATAATAACGTGAGGAAGACTGGGGAAGCATTAAATAATGGAGGTAGCATGAAATCAATAAGAAGGAAACATGCATAGAACAAACCAAGTTGTATGCACTGAAAACGAAGCGGAGTAATATCATCAGCAATCCCGAAGGTACAGTAAAAACAGCGAAAAAATTGTATATTAGCCTTTACAGTATGCAGAGGAGACATGATACCTCGAGTCAAAGTATTCATGAGTAAGTTACAGAGATTCCTTCTATAGCTAGCGATGAGGTCAGAAAGGCCTTACAAAACATGAAACGAGGAAAAGCGGTAGGAGAAGATGCAATAACAGTCGATTTAATCACAGATGGATGACACATAACGCTTGAAAAATTGGAGGCCCTCTATACGAACTGTCTATCGACTTCAGGGGTCACAGAGAACTGAAAGAATGCCGATATTATAACTGCAAAATTATAGGCCCATCAGCTTACTCCCAGCGTTATAACATATTCACCAATATAATTTCCAAAAGAATAAGGCCAACACTTGACTTCAGTCAACGAAGGACGCAGGCTGGCTTCAGGAAGGATACCGTACAATAGATCGCTTTAAAGCGCTTTGGTCAGTCTGCAACCTGCTGCAGCAGACAGGTTGTCTGTGTCAGCCAATATATTGAGCAATGAAAACATCAGTAGAGCTGCGCTCAAATTTCGCATAAGGGAGTATCGTAATCGTCAGTGAATTTTTGCCAAATATAACAGCCATTTGGTGAGCGGTACGCCCGTGTCCTGGAACATCTCGTCGACAAGGAGGGTATATGGCCTGACCACTAAAACATTTCTGCTGTTCGCTACTTTAGGCAGCCAAGGACAGTCAAAGATTTTACAACGTTTCTTCGCCTTTTTCTTTACTTCTCAAGTTTATTTTACTTCCACAGCTCCCTCATCGGCTGGCACACCTGCTTGGCAGCGACCCTCAGAACTAATGGACTGCTCAGTCTCAGACTATTTTAGTGCAGATAAAGTTTTTTGCTCGCTTTTGGGATGCTTCTTCACTATATCGAATCCGAGGCTTCCACTAAACTCCTTAGTGATGAAAGAGCTGTGTCCGTTCAATTTCAAGACAGACGCCAACATGTCACTGCATACGCAAGTCATAGCTTGATAAAATCAAAGAAGCATTATAGGGTCTTAAAATTGGAATGTATTGCTCTTGTTTTCGCAACCCAGAAGCTCAGACCATATTTGTACAGCCAAAATTTCGCAATTGTTATACACCATCATTACTTCTGCTAGCGCGCGGGTCTTCCTTACCCTGCTGCTGGCCCACTGCATCGGCGGGGCTTGCGGCTTCAAGAATATGGCTTCTCTCTTGTTTACAAGAGTGGTAGTTGTCACACAGATGCCGGCTGTTTTTTCTGTTTTCCCTCTCAGAGCAAGGGCACAGACAACGACTTCGATACCTACCTAGCTAGAGCTTTGTAGTACTTTCTTGTTTTCCCCGACTTCAAGAAGAAACTGCACGACACTTCACTTAAGCCAGCGAAACCAGGTGTCCTACCTAAATCACACCAAGATTTTCAAAAAACCCGAGACCTCTAGAGAAATTGCACAGACTGCACAGTAGCTGCAGTCGTGCGTACTTGAAGGCATTTTTGGTCCTCGCAAAGGACTAAATAATTGTTTCCTTTTAATTAGTGAATATTTAATTAATGCTTGAATCGCAAGCAAGTCAATTACAAAGTTCTAGGGCGCCTTAAATAACCTCAGAATCAAGCACTGATATCGCACTGAAGTGTGCCGAGTTGCTTTCTCCATGACAAAGCAAAATTCAGCAAAATAGGGGACATATCAAATAAATGCGCGCTCACCCGCCGCTACCTTAGCGCCTCCAAGCCAGCTTCGAAAGACATAGGGCTGGATTAATTTCTCGCCGCATCGTACAAGGCTTCGTCATGTAGGATGGTTAGAGAAGTTTCGCTACCTAAACCTAACTAGCGTGGTACGATAAGCGTCAGCATCAGCGGACGCAAGAATGTTGTTCTCGATCATGAGGCACTCCAGTTAGCTTGACTCTTCGCGTATCATGACACAAAGCTACAAAAGAAATTAAATCATACTTAAAAAAAGAACAGTGCCAAAAAGAGCACTAAAAAAGCAGCTCTCGGAAGAACAGAAAAGAGAAACATGCACAGCTGCAACTGGTTTAGCCATCTACCCTTTCTGTCCCTTGAACTCCGGAAAACAGGCAAAATAAAGTAGTTTTTTACCTATATTAATGTTTGTCGCAAGCCATTTTTTAATTTAAGGATAGGGTGGCATCATGAAGGCGCGTTAACTGTCATGTTTTAAACCAGTTTTCAGCGGTTATTTTCCACTGCTACTTATAGCACGTGCTGAAACAGGTCATGGTCTGAAAAACAATACAGTACTTGCTTCTTTCCAACAGTTGTGGTGTTGCAGCTTTGACGTTGGAAAAACGACGTTGGAATTTCGCGGCGGACTCAGATTATTTTTGCCTTTAGGGGGTTTGGTGCGGTGGTTTTGCTGCTATACTCGCGATGTTTCACGCAGCCCACGAAGAATCCCAGTGGTGACATGTCCGGCGACCTTGCAGGCCAGGGCACAGGTTCGTGCGGGCCAATCCACTGCCCAGGAAAAAGCTTGTCGAGACACGCTCGAGACTGACTACTACTATGCGCACGAGCCCCATAGTGTGGAAACCAGGTGTTCCGAAGGTGCGCAAGTGTGACATCGCAACAGGCGTCATTCATGGGGCCCTCGAGGATGTCGTCGACGTAGCTTTTCGTCGTTAGTGTGTTGTCAAAAAGATGGGTCCAATGATATTGCCATCAAAAATACCGCACCACACGTTAAACGACCATTGGCATTGGTGTCGTGTTCGTGACAGCTAGTGGGGATTCCTACCACTTCAGTAGCGTACGGTGTGAAGGTTAACTTGAGGGTTTCTGGAGAAATCAGCCTCAATCGCTTAAAGCACGCGAGCTAGAAAGTCCGGTTCTTCTTCACATTTCGTGAAAATCCAGTTGGCAAAGTCAAGTCTGGTTTCAGAATCTCGGTTTTTAACGTTTTGCTGAAGATGTACAGGGTCGTCCTTTTTGAAAGGGAACACGCGAGCGCGTGGCCTGTGCTCTGCGGCGGCTGCCTAGAGCGCCGGTCAGTGGCAGCAAGAGGAAGCACGTCCGCTTTTGGCGTCATCTATTGACGGTCAGAATGACTAGGCATGGCCGATTGGAAGCGCCTATTGGACTCCCGTCCCCGTATTACTGATGCGCAAGCAGCGGGGCCTGCAGCGCGAGCGCGATTTGCTAGCAGCAGACGCTGCGCTGCAGGCCCCGCTGCTTGCGCATCAGTAATACGGGGAAGGGAGTCCAGTAGGCGCTTCCAATCGGCCATGCCTAGTCATTCTGACCGTCAATAGATGACGCCAAAAGCGGACGTGCTTCCTCTTGCTGCCACTGACCGGCGCTCTAGGCAGCCGCCGCAGAGCACAGGCCACGCGCTCGCGTGTTCCCTTTCAAAAAGGACGACCCTGTACATGGTAGGAGTGCATACGACCTTTTTTTAACTCCTCCGAACTGATAGATGACCTCGAGGTTCCGGCCTCCGCACTGGAGTCACGCACTGAGGGTTAGCAGCAAACAATGCCAAAACATCCGTTTCCGTATCTTGAACTACCTTCGTAGTCCCGACTCGCTATCTTGATAGGCTACCCCCCCCCCCTCTCCCCAAAGGACGTTCTGCACCGCCCCCAGAGCCAAGGTCATTTTAGCCTTCTGGTCATTCGTAAACGGCATCACTGTCTTTATGAGCAGCAGGTCACTGGCATGGTACCGTTGAGATCTCCCGTTAGGCACTGACACGTCAAGGAAAAATGATTTACGCAATCGACAACAGTATATGCTGGCCGCACAGATCCGCCAGAACGTATTACAGGCACATAGCTAGCGCGAGGTTTCTTTCTATTGCAAAAGGGAAGAAACGTAACATACGTTCCAGGCGCGGCTGTCTACAGAACAAGATGAGTACGCAGAGTGCAATCCCAAGCCCGCCATCATGGTACCCCGGCTTGAAAATCCCCCTCGCCCTCCTACGGCTCCGTTACAATTGTCAGTGCGTGAGCCTCGAATTCTCATGCTGCCGCCACCATCGCATAACGTGGAGCCTTGTATCGAGCTGGCGCCGCTAGTGAAGCCGTGTAAAAAATAAATTATGGGGTTTTACGTGCCAAAATCACTTTCTGATTATGTGGCACGATTATGTATTCGAGGCTATTCGCTTGGGAGCGCTTGAGTAGCGGCGCGCGACCGCGTGTCTATTTCTTATTTTGGATGTTCGGCTCACTCTTGTCTTTTCTCGGAAAAACCAACTAGGCAAAGCTGAACATGAAACAAGTGCTTGATTGGGAGGAAATTTGAGGTGCCCTACGACTTTGTAATTGATATTTTTGCGATTCAAGCAATAACTGGAAATTTGCTATTTAAAACCAAACAATTAAGACTTCGTGATGAAAAAAATAGTAGCTCTGAGTACACACAACTGCGGCTACTATGCAGTCGGTACAATTTCTCTAGAGCTCCTGCGTTCTTTTCAAATCTTAGATTTTCGGTACATGCTACTAACAGATTTCAACGCCTACGCTTGTTGTGTTACGTGTCGGTCTGCTGCACCTCAAGAATTATTTTAGTAACGGTGCTCTACTGTTCCTCCGGTGCTCTACCGATCCCTTTTACTAGTCGTTTCCTTCACTGACAACCCAATTTAATTTCTTACAAGCTTATGGTGATCACCGCTTTCTATTCCTCTCTTCACACACCACAATATGCACCACCCTGGTTTGTGATTCCTGTGAATATGCTATGAGGTGCAGTCGAAGCGTGAACCAACACATTGCAATGGTGCAACTGAAAGCAATCTTTTTTTTTTTTGGCAATGAAAAAGCTATTGAATTCAATTCAAATTTTCGTGGCGACAGTAGTTATCGTTGTCAATTAGATGCGCTTATCTGTTTGTTCTTTCGTGGCACACCTTAGTGAAATTGAATTGAATTATCGAGCTTTAAGTGCTGAAACCGCCATTTGATTATGATGCACGCTGCACTGGGCGACACCGGATTAATTTTAACCACCTGGCGTTCTTTAACGTGCACCTATACCTAAGTACAAGGATGTTTTTTATACTTCGTCCCTTAATCCCCCCCCCCACCCCCCGAGTGAAGCACTGTGCCAGGGATTTGTTCCTGCGACCTGACGCTGGAACACCTTAGTGTGTTGCAGACGTCAAAAGTGTCATCACAAAAATGGCACTTTTGCCAAAATTTGCCTTTTATTTTAGAGCCTCTGCGCAGCAAAGCGACGATAGTAGTTTGTAATATATTACTTGTTAGGGACACTCCTACATGAATAAGACCAGGTTACCTGCCTTGAGCATTTCATGCTTAAGGCTTCCCAACACGCTATAATTTACACATTTTTCCTTGGTGTGACGGGTTGAAGAACATAAAAGTGTTTTATGAAGACGTTCTATTATGAAAGCACACTTTTCAGAGAACGCAAGGACGCATAGTTGTAATAAATGCACAAAACGGTCAATATTTCGCACATCTTTATTTCGCACCTACTTTTCCACCGTTTCGTGAAATTCAAATGGCGCTCATGGACGCAAGAATTTTTTGCCGCTCAATATATTGCGGTAAATTACTGCAGAATGAATCCTTACACATGTGTAACGCTTCTGTAATATTTCATTGAAATGAATATCATTTCACTGCCGCGGTTAAGGCAGTTGGCGTGGAATTACCAGAAAATCAAGTTTCAGTAAAACAGAACAATTAGAGTTGTAAGTTTTGACACAACGCCAAAGAAAGCACAATAAATAAAACCCACAACTTTTACTTTTATTACGCTAATGACTCCTCGAATGACCGTTGCGCAAGGAGCGCGGCCTTCCCCGCTACGTCTGCTGCTAGGCAACCGCGTTGGGTCAGCAAGCGCACTGGAAACGTGGAAGGGCCAACATACGGCCGGTAGTTATCAGGTAGTCTTGGCAAGCATTCCAGGGCTACTTCTCTGGGAACTTTGGCCGTCTGTCCGTCTGTTTCCCTGTCTGTAATGCGTGACACGATGCACTGCATGCATAGGTATACATGAGAATGCCATATGACTACGTATGACTAATGAGATTTATGATTATGACTTACATAGTGAGCACTCAAAGGTATAAGTGTAGGTAAGGTTAATAAAGAATAATAAGGTCAGTTAGGATAAAATTAGTTAAACGTAACGTCGATTAATAGAGGGTAATTAGGAATAGCGGGACTTATTTGAATCAATTTATGTTACGTTATTAGACTAGTCAATAGTTACTATGGGTAAATTAACGTAGCTTAATCAACATTTAAAGGTACCTTGAGATTAGTAAGAGCTAAGTAATCTTAATTATTATTTAGTTATAAAGTCTTCATCACAACTTTAACTAAGGTCAATTAAGTATTTAAGCAAATGTCATTATCGAGATAACTAATCCCAAATAATTATTATGCGAAATAGTTATGTTTATTTACCTACCATAAACATTCACCTGAGTGCACCTCACTGCTAAACAGCTCCGAATCAGGTGATGTTTATTCACGCTATGGGGGGAGTGGGTAGCCACATTCGGTCAATCCAGCGACGCAGGCTAGTCAAGTCGCGTCGCCGGGCTCGCAATTCTGTTAAATGCTCTCGAAGATCGTTGTTAGCCTCTTCTGCCAGCGTCTGGCACTACTACTTCGTTGCCGTTTCATGGTAAGGTCACCAAAAGTTCATTTGCACGTTGTTAAAGACTTATTCTCTTCATATTTCCTGGTGTCACTGTTAGCCGCATGAATCAGTGACGGCGGCCTTGAAGCCATAAACAGCTGCTGCAGATTTCCAACGCTGAGTTTCATTTCGCATTCTTCTTTTTATCATGCGCAGCAGTGCATGAGTGGTGATGCTAGCGATAACAGCGACGTGGCAGCGTCCGAGCTGCGAGGCACGTTCCAAAAGATGACGAAGTTATAAAATAAAATAAACTGGTTCGTTAAGAAATGCGGCCTATGAACACATGCCTGTCGGTGCAGAGAGCTTTATCTTACGCGCAGCGACTTCTGAAAAAGTATGGTGCTCCACTTTTGCAAAAGAAATGTAGCTATTTCTCATGCGCTACACGCGCAATATTTGCAGTATGGAAATAATGCGTGCTCTATCAACCTCTGTAGCACGTTATGTGCGCTCGAGCGTTGTTAGCTGTATTGCGCTGGGCTGAAGAGATACGTGTTTTCATGTTTTGTGGATAGAGTCCTTACCATAGAAAGTTTCATCTTTATTAGCATTTATAACATTGCTTCCTTGACCTTAGATCAGAAAAATATGCATTACACGAAGGAACGCCGCATCTCCATTCTAAAGATTGGAAGCCTCCAGTATTGCTTGCCTTCTGCCTGTCATTCTACATATTGCAGGAATCTCCACTAGTTCCTCGAAATGTACTCTACAGCCAAAGGTCATCATAGATATTGAAGGGCAAATTTCCAAGTACCAGACGACGATTGCAAAGCTTCGAAGACAAAAGATGAAGACCCCTAACACAGTCAAAGTTCTTAACTGACTGAGATGCCATTATCTTGCAGCTGTTCAATGAGGGACGCACTGGCTTACACATGCGCGTCCAATTATTTTTGCAGCCATTTTATTTTGGCACGCAACCGTTCACACAATATTGCACTCTTTTTCGCATAAGTAAAAGAAAAAGCTAGATATTTTTTTCCTTCCAAAACAATCCCATTTCGAGCAAATTAATTGCTGGCGTGTCTTTGTACTTTGTTTTTCATTCTCTCGATAGCTACAACACGTCTTGTATGTGTTCTGCTTGTCGAAAGTTATTGCCATCGTGCCATTAATTTCCGACTATTCCCCATTACTTGCATTTCGCAGTTTCTTTTGTTTTCATTTCTGCCACTTTTCACATAATCTTGCTGCAATAAATTGTTGTCTGCTAACTCCATGTTCTTGGCAGTGCAGAGAGTTGCTTTATATTGAAGGAACATGGCACATTTATTTAGGATACTCTTTTTGGTACCCGCTGTGGTTGCTCAGTGGCTATGGTGTTAGGCTGCTGAGCACGAGGTCGCGGGATCGAATCCCGGCCATGGCGGCCGCATTTCGATGGGGGCGAAATGCGAAAACACCGGTGTACTTAGATTTAGGTGCACGTTAAAGAACCCCAGGTGGTCGAAATTTCCGGAGTACCCCACTACGGCGTGCCTCATAATCAGAAAGTGGTTTTGGCACGTAAAACCCCATAATTTTCTTCTTGGTGTCATTTACTAGAAGTACAACATCACAGACAATAAAGTTCTACTTCGTCCTACTTCGTCAACAGTTGGCATGATTGTTGTGCTAAGTTATAGCTTGAAACAGCAAATACGAATTTAAATAAAACTAGCATAAAGCGAAACCCCTTCGCGTGCTCGTCATGGCAACATATCAACAGCTGCAAAAGCACCTACGTGAAATCACTCGATTTATACAACGTTATGGGACGGAAAAAATAATAATAAAAGAACGGAAACTGAAATCATGGCCTCCGAGATTCGGCGGCATACGGCGACCATCTTGGAGGCTAGCGTGTTTCACCGATTCCGCTAGTGGAGCTTAAAGTCAAAGTCAACTCAAAGGGAAGCTCATGCAAACTATGGAGCATGTATTATTAGAATGTGAAAACATCTGCCCAACGGTCGATTTGGGCATCACTGGCTTCCTTGAAGCCCTTGGGTTCCGCGAGAGTAAGGGAAAAGCATGTCCGCAACAGAGATTAGTAAGAGGCAATTGGAAGATCGGTGGAAGGAAAGTATGGAAACGACAAAAAATGCAGACGTACAAACGCAAAGTTCGCAATAGGGTGTCAGAAAATGTGGTTGTGGGAGTTGATAGTTGTTTCTTTTTCTTTTTTTTCTTTTTTCACTTGGATAGGACATTAGGCAGTGTGATAGCAAGAGATTGGTGGCGCAACCCACCGCCCCGTACCAAAGGGGACGCTCATAACATCCATCCGTACATCCGGCCGCAGGCGCCTACGGGAGTGTCCACTCTTTACTTTTACTATGTTACTCTAGGGTTCGGTCTCGCGGTAGTCGTGGACGCGCCGAAGTGCAAAAAAAGCAAATAGTAATCGCATGTGCAGCGTGCCGCAGTGCTCAAACCGTGCTGCCAGTCAAACAGCTGCGGACGAGCGTGATCACCCCTGTACGTTACGAGTTTCGTAAATTGTTGTATTTTACAGCCGTTCTTTTATTTTTTAAGTTCACGTTTGAAAACGCACTAAAGTTTATTTCTTACTGCACAGCATTATTATGTAGAAAACAGGAGCGCTTGAAAAACAACTACCTGTTACCGTGATGCGCTTCCGTTTATTAACCGTTTGCGAAAACACAAATATATGGCTTCATGCCCGTGAGCATTTTCAAGGCTAGTAACGGCAAACTGAACTGTAGAGGGGCCTGTATCTTCACGTACTGCAATGTTCACACAGTGCGGCGGGCCCTTGATTGCGCTGATCTGCAGGCTGAGCGATTCGACGCTGGCCTCGGACTTGATGCCGCAGCATATGATGTGACCGGCGTTGAACGTAGCTGCGACTTCATGTACGCACCTTCGCGTCTCTTTAGCGAGTGAAAGTATGGTCTACAGCGAAACCGGAGGGCCCGACGTGCTATGCTGTTCGTGATGCCCACGCTTGCTAGATCGCCTCATCACCGTCTCGGCAGCCATTTTGACCTACCGTCGGGTCGCCTATAGTCACTGGTGTGCATAAGCCTACCTCCAGATTTCTGGTTGTTCCACCGCCAAATTTAGGTTGGCGCACAGCCAAATTTAAGTTGGTCCACGCCCAAATTTACACTTGGCCCACTATCAAATTTATGTTGGCCCACCCTAAAATTTTAGGTTGGCCCACTTCTATACTTCTCCTAATTTCAAGTTGGCCCACCTCCAATTTCAAGTTGGCTCACCCCTAAATTTAAGTTGACTGACTCCCAAGTTCATGCTGGCCTAAAGTCAAATTTCAAGTTGGCTCACCCCAAAATTTAAGTTGTCCCACCCCTTCTATAGACTTCCCCATGCATTTTCTGTGGACCCTGTATATCTCCATGGTTCTTCTATCTGATCAATTTTTTTAAACTGTCCCTCATAGCTTATAAAGCTACCAATCATCTACATCTACACTATTATAATGATTAAATGTAGTAACTTCGCACATTAGGCATTTTTGTGCAGGTACAAGGCATTACACTTTTCGCGTGGAGGACACATCTTTGAATAGCAGCTTGGGCTTGTTGGTTTTCCGTCCTGGTGTTAACAGCGCAAAACGTAGATGGGAAGGAGACACCACAAGAGCTGACATTCAACAAAGTCTACTTGAACGGAACACGCCTTCTTATAATTTGGCACACACGTGTCACGGACACGTCATTGCAGGTCACGCGAAACACGCACTTGACCACAGACTTTGCACGCACAGTCATTATCTTGAGTGCAAGAAATTGCACTCAAGATAATGACTGTATGTGCAAAAGCTCGAGTTCTTTTTTTGCTAGTAACAAGGACGGCATGCTAACACATTGGCCACGAAGTCTGGCTATCTCTGCTGCCTCAATTTTCTGCCGAACCAGCTGGTAATTGTGTTTTTCCAGCTCTTCGCAGCGTGTGAATCCTCTGGCACAAGATTCAGAGGAGCAATCCCTGACGTGGACACCTAGATTCCTGTTCGCCTGCTCGACGCCAACTTTATGTTCCTTTAGTCTTTCGTTCGTTCATCTTCCAGTTTGCCCTATATACTTTTTCCCACATTTCGAACCATGGCTTCTGTGCCATCCACAAAACGGCTCTTCTCTTCTCGTGTCCCGTCTACGTTTTGCGCTGGTAACAACAAGAAAGATCTTTCTGCGGTACTCGCCAAATAATGCGCACGCATTAAAATACGCTGCAAGTGCCTATTAACGAGGGGGTATATGTTCTACGTTTCCACTGCGCTAGCGTACCGAGCGTGGTTTGCTAGCATCAGACGCTGCGTTGCAGGTCTCCCCTGTTGCGCAGCCAACTGGCGTGGGAGGCCGTCCAGCTGCCACTTGGCTGTCAGCCCTCTCTGCTTATTCTAGCCGCCAACAGATGGCACTGCAAGAGGACATGCTTCCCCTCGCTGCTTGTTGCTGGAGCTCTAAGCAGCCTGCGCTTTGAAAACCATCGCCGTTTGCAGTAGGATCCCCAGCCCTATCTTTATATCGCTTAACGTTACGCCTAATATTTTTATTTCCATCGCTTTCTTTGCGTGGTCCTTAACTTGATCTTCAGCTTCTTTATTGTCCTCCAAGTTTTCACCTCACATGTTAGCACAGGTAGAATGCAATGACTGTACAGTTTTCGTTTCAACGGACAGTGGTAAGCTCTCAGTCAGGGATTTATAATGCTTGCCCCGTATGTACACCGAATGCATTTTTATTGTTTTGTACATTTCATTATCATGATCACGGTCTCCTGTGAATGATCTACCTAGACAAACGTACACCTGTGCGTACTCAAGGGGCTGACTGGTGGTCCTGAATTCTTGTTCCCTTGCCAGGCTATTGAACATTACCTTTGTCTTCTGCATATTATTGTTCATTATAATTGTACACGTGACTAAATACCACGTTACGCTCATCAATTGAGCAGGCGCATGACGTGCTTATGGTTAAAGAAAACCAGCGCTATTTCTTGAGCAGCTCGCTCACGTGTTTGTGTTTATTCCATTGGCCAACAGAGCGGAGCTAACAGGAAATATTAAACGCAGAAACGCGCCACACGAATAAAATTTGTTACAAGAGCTTGCTTTTTCTTTAGTTTGTAAGCAAAATTGATATACTTTTCAATCTTATCTGAGGCAATTGATGTAAACAATGTCATCTAAATAAATTAAATTTCGATCCTGATCTCTTTTGTCGACATGAAGAAGTAGCCACTGAAACATCTCAGCAAGTTTAAATGAAAAAAACAAATAAAATTCCGAATCCGAAAAGGCTCGATGACGCTATGTATTCCTTGAGAACAGTCCGAGGAAAACACAGTACAAGAGAGGCTGTAGGACAATCGCTCTCATAGACGTTTATAACGCGGTAATAAAAGCAAACACTGAAAGTTTTCCTTCAGAATGACTTTATCGGAGCGCTTGCGGGATTGCGTCTGTTAATTCGGCCAGCAGGGAGTTTATTTATTATTTTATTTTCATTATGTCAGATTAATTTTTAGTCCGAATCATGCGGACGCTCATTCATAACCCCCTAAAGCATCTGCGGAATCAAATTTAGCCAACTGCTTTCATTCGACTTCGGGGAATATTGTGTGAAACTCGGAAACATAATAGTTTGCACAGTTTCATTGTCTGACAGAGATGAAACTGTGAGAAGGGGGCGACATCATAGGGTGGGCTATACGCAAGTTTATTACGGTTTCTTATCCTTTCATTTCAAGTTTTCAGCTTGAAAGATTGCAATAATCCTCACAACAACCGTTGATTTCCTCGAAGCGACAGGTATGCACTGTTGTATTCGCCCAGAGTTAACAAGGAACTGACGTCAGCCATGTAAGGATCTCAGATATCTTGGCGTGACAGTTTCACCTCAACCAGATTAGCAAATGGACGTGATGCGCTGAGAAAGCGAATTGGATTTAAGCGAGTTCGGGACGGAGTATAGGTCGTCTCCCGGGCTGCAGGTAAACTCCGGCGTGTCGCATTAGAGAGAGACAGCTGGCCGTCGTGTGCTCTACTCCACTCAACTGTGGAATGAAAGTTAACTGAAACAGGTTCCAGCTTGTTTAGGACAAGCGAAGATGCGACACATTGCACACGCAGTCGCATACTAAAAATCATGATGCGCTAAAGGATGCCACCCCGCACGATCGCCGACTGATGCAAACCTATTGGGGGCCAGGACATACCGTGGCGCCGCCGTGCGGAGTCATCCGTGTGACGTGCAATGTTGGATTGCTCCGGCAGCCTTCTCCTGTTTAGCCCGCGGCCGGTTTTATCTCGTCTTTTTTGTATTATTAATATATTATTGTATTTCACTTCAAGCAAATGAGTAAAATGCTGCGTTGGCTTCGTCACTGACTGTACGACACGCTAAATATCTCTTCCGAAAAATTTCCTCCGATACAAAAGCTTAGACATCGCCCCTAATGCCGACGCCATCTGCTATGGCCACCGACATGGAAACCACGGAGACTGAGTCCTCTGCTTTTCTAAAACGTAAGAAACCATTGACTCGAATTAAAACTAAGCATCAAATGGGCTACAGCGAGTGCTTGCGGTAAAAAAAATATTTTTGCTCAAGAAAGGCATGCAACGTGTTCAACGCGTAATTTGATTAGTTGTAGATGCGCATCTACAACCGGGCCGCGGTCGACACAACAAGGAAATGGCATTCGGAAATTTGCATTGCACATTAGCGCGCATGCCTCCATGGAGCACGACGCAAGTGGTTTCTCCGTTTTTTGGGAGGCATATATACACATGAGAGCCACATGCACGTACGCGCGTCATTCAGAGTATTGAGCGTTTTTTATTTTTCTGACAGGGGTTACCTTTCTGACGTTGTTGCTAGAAAAGATTTTACATTTTCGCCAGTGTGGCGACGAGCGCTCGTTTATCTGACGAACGATCTTAATATTTAAATGTTGCTTCTTAGTGCGCGAATCCTATACGGTTCTCACACGGTGGATTTTCGATTGCGATCAAGCCAGATCGCGATACAATTCTTGGACGATTGACTTCCTTCCACGCCGCACAAAGGGGCAATCGCTATCGACAAATTTGGTCCCTATCGGGCTCGCTCAACAACGAAAATGCACCGTGTGGCACCGACATTATTACTTTGCAGATTTGAATGCAGTAGCTTGCTGCGAGGTGCAGCTCGCGTTTTGCGGCCAACAAACGGCGCTCAGCAATTGAAACGTGATACTAGCCTGCGCGTGGTTGCCGAAAATGCCGGCACTCCTTGCGGCACCGTGGGCGCTGCGATTGCCGAGCTGATGCATTTCTGTATCGCATGAAAGCGAGAGTCTTTCTGATGCATTGTGACTGCATTCGTCGCCTCGTCCATCACCTACTGCTCATAAGCGGCGTAAAAAGCACCGATCGCGATGCAGCCCAAGTGTTGCGTTTCACTCGATCACTGAACGCTGTACGTGAGCGATCGTCTCGCGTCGTCTGCTACTCGCCCAACACTTGCCCTCCGGGTCCGTACACGGAAGTGCTTGCTGCAAAAAAGTGGGTAGGATACCGGTTCCTTATCCATTCTCCAGCTTTATCAGCCATGCGTCGCGATGATTCTGATCTTTGGTGTAAAAGTGAGAGCTCACGACCTGCTCCTTTGCGCGCATAGCGCACTTCAGCGCCGAGCAGTTAAGTACCACGCTGCCGATAACTTTAACGCACTTTCCCATATTTTGTAGTTACAAGGTGTCCACGTACATGAAGTGAGCGCAAAACAACGATCAACGCTGTTCAAAGGGAAAAACATTAGCAAATTGCGCTTAGAGAAACGCATTCCAACTGCCCGCTTCCCTTCGTCGGAGCAAGGGGGCATCACCTGATCAAACTTTGCACGTCAAAAGCATTGCAGCGCCCGCATATCCAGTGGTAGACCTCGCACCCGACCCGTGAAATGCGCAGATCAAGAACCGGGTGAGCAACATCACCCTGGCAGTTGTGAAATATGTAAGTAGTCAGGTGCTCTGAGAAAGGCTTGCAGAAGTTTACAGGTAGACGCCCTGACCACTCCAAGTGGCCAGCGTGGCAGCGCACGCAAGCCCTGGCCACTGTGTCTTGAAAGCCATCTGAGAAGAGACACAGTGCGCGGCGCGCTGTGTTTCCGTGGTTTACTTCGCGTAGACGCGAGGCGCAGCACGAAGGTCAAATCGCTCGCTGCTGCTGCCACGCTTCCTTGCCCCACCGTTTTCACAGCGAGTTTCCACGGTCATTGAGAGAGATATGCGTTCATGATTCTTGTGCGCGCGTGACACTGTGCTTGTTAATTTTGTTAGTATGCCTGTGTTTACAATATTGTACGGCCAAAGAACTTACAATCCTTCGTACAGCCATCGATTTATTTTGCTGTCGCAATCAATGCTTCCCTTTCGGGGGAAACTGCGACCCCTTTTTTTTTTAGAAAGACGGGTGAATATGTGCAAGCAGGCGTGCAACTTCACGTGCCAGTAGCAGCGCCACAGCACAGAGCCTAGCGAGTGGTGGAAACAGCATTCAGTAGCACATGCTGAAATTTCGTACTATCAATTTCACCGCTCTTCTTGAGGCACATGTGTCCAGAATATGGCCTTACTGGGAACCGGCACGCCAGAACCTATGAAGCGCATGCGCTTCTTCAGCGCGCATGGGTATGGCCGCAAGGCGACAGCTTGGCTGGATGCATACAACAATATCAAACGTTGATACCGACGCGCATCTGTTGTCATCCAAAATACCGTACAATTTTCATGCCGTCCCTATCGGATGGTGCCAGCATATTTCAGCTGCACACCGACGCTGCCGTAGCACTTCCTGGCATGTACTGGTTCTCCATGTAGGCGCATTCGAAGAATCAACTTTCATTCCTGAAGTTCTACATGCTTATCGCCAATAGTTTTCGTGCAAACAATTTGTTTAGGCATTGTTGCGCTATAGATGTGCTCTAACGCTTTCACCCTCACGTTCAGAAGCCATCGCGAAAACCCTAATATAATCTCATTGGATCCTTTCACATGCTCCATGATAATCATTTTATAAGCTCGTAGTCTAGAAATGTTTTCGAAATTATTATGCTCTCCAAAACTGTTATTTACAGATGAGTCGGTCACGCCTACCTAGCGTTGTTCACGAGACAGAAGGATCTCGATTTATCACCAGATATGCCATATTGCAACCTTTCAAGCTTGGTATATTGAAGCCTGCGCTACACTAATGATAGACGCCACAATTACCGGCGTGTCTGTTCCCTCGTCAAGAATGTTTCTTTTCAGTGGCTTCACGCCGTGCCTGGCCTGATGTATGCGCTGGCGTAGGCGTCGGTGTCACGGCCCTTTCGATTGTCGAAAAGTGATCTCTATCATTTCTCGATGAAGAGCTGCTACGAGCGACCCACTACGTAGAATAAAGTTTTCCCCTCTCTCTTCTGCCGACGCAGTTTGCGAGACGAGACATGCGAACAGCGCCCAGACCTGAACCTGCCAGATACGGGCGATTGCGCCAGAGTGTTTGGGGACCCCGCTCCAAAACGCTTCCCCAGTGACGGATGAGCGTTTGGTTTAATCCTGCAAAATTCTGGACTACCAATTTATCCTAAATGCCTTGAGGGTACAATGGCGTATAATGTCCCCAGCTGGCCTTCACTCAAGATGTACCCTTAAAGCTAAACATTTTGACAGGATTGCCTGTCTGAATGGGTTAAGCATAGTTATGGCTCTCAAGTGGCCCCAATCAAAGGATGCGTTTATTTTCCTGACGTTTTGGAAGGAGCTTGGCTCCTACTTCAGGGGAGAAAGACGACGGAGATGTCGAGGAGCAACGTTTATGCTTTCATAGTCAAGGCGGGGGAGGAGCGGGCAGAAGGGGTGGAAGAGGGGCTATTCAATTCTTCACTACTTGAGGGTTGCAGGGCAGCCAGGGGCAGTGCGGGATGATTCCCTGTTTACACCGTGAATATTACGTAACACAGGTGTCCTTTGGGACGGTTTAATTAAGCCTTCGTTTTTTGTTGGTCTTGGTTGTAAGAATTTTGATTTCCTCGTAGGCAATTCAATACACCCCCTCCCAAGCCGGTCACTATGAAGACATGGACCCTAAGTTACTTTCCCAGAAACTGGAGTTTTCTCCCCTCCCGCTTTCCCTCACCTCGACTATGACAGCCTAAAAGTTGCGCCTCGACATGCCCGTCGTCATTACCCCGTCATGGAGCCGAGTTAATACCGAAATGTACGCAAAATAACCTTACTTTTTGTTTGAGGCCACCTTAAAGTCATAAGATGCACTCTGCATGGGAGGGACAATGCCCCGAGTAAATCTGCCTATTAGTCTGTGATGTTAATTTTAGCCCAGTTAGTTGTATTGCAAACAGCAGAGTCGGTTAGCACGCACATTTGTCTGTTGATCAAGCGTCGGCCCAGCGAATTCTCCCCTTCATTTCTTTTCTTGCGACAGCCAGAAGAACAGTCGCTTTTTCTGCTACCAGGCTTCAGCTTATGCGAATCTGCGTACATGAACCGAATGACAAAGAATGACAAACGAAGGCCTCATGGTCCTGCTTTGTTTCAATAGGGTATCTTCTTTAGCAATGTTCTCGCTTGCTCACCTTCGTTTATCGTGTTACTTTTTTTAGGTAGGCGTGCTATCAAGATTGCTACAACCGTGCCCGAAGTGAAGGAACAGCCCGCGTGACGTGCATCTGTGGAATGCAGAATTTGAGAGGGCGCTGCTCAAGACACCGCTAGAAAACTCCGATACCCTGCAACGCAACTGCTAACGTTTCACTGTGCTACGAAGCTGTCGCCCGGTGTAGTCATCACACTGCGGCGTCGACTGCATTCACTGTAAGCAAGTTTTGATTTATTCGCAACGGCGAACTACTGCGCACCACCTGATCCTCCAACCGATACGACGGCGACTAAATGTGGCAGCGCCGGGTCATAGTATCAACGGTTGATGCTGATGCTATAGTAAGTTCGCCGCAGCCTTTTTCAGCATTTGCGATGACGCAAAAAGACTTGGACGTGCTGTGCGATGCACTCGCCGAAATGTCAGCGGAAGAACTGCTGTCCCTGAAGAAAGCCGACATCTGGTGGCTACCAGACTTGGAGGATGATACGGCGGCGCAGGCCATGCGCGCCATTCGACATTCCCTGGAACGTTTTGATGCGCTTGACGCCCGTACCTTCCTCGTTGCGTGGCTCTATTGCTGCCTCGCGGAGCGGCAAGTACTTCGCTCGTGGCGTTCGTATCGTATCAGCGGAGCCCCTTCTCCCGCTGTGGCGCGTAAAGTCCGCTTCATTCTGCACGAGCGATTGGCGAGCGTTTTGAAATATCCGGGTTGCCATACCAACTGCGCTAAGACTGAGAGTGAAGGTGTCGTCTACGCCTGCGTCATGGCCACGCCTCTCGGAGACCCGTCATTGGAGCACGACGTCATCGGCTTGTGCGCTCCGCGTTCGCTGCCGTATCTGTTCGTTCACGCCGCGACGAGATGCGAGCCCCGTGTCACTGCCGCACTCCACGTCGTGCTGCAGAAAGACCCCGAAAAAATACTCGAAGGCCACTTCGACAAACTTGGATTAGCAATTGCCCGTTGCCGTGAGCACAGGGCTGACGATGGTGCACAGTTGATGAGTAATGCACCAGACGACAAGACAGGACCCGTCTTGAAGACTTGCGACCGGAACGACGAAACAGCAGCCGACCAACCTGGACAGCCTTCTGGTAAGATACACTTTTGTGGAAGCGAAGTCTTTCCAAGTTTGATGGCTGTAAGGAGTATATTATTTAATTAAAGCTTAGTGGCACGGCTTGTCTGAGGTCCCAAGTCACCACAGCATCTGGGCCAGTAATAATCTAATCCTTGTCAATCTAAGGGCATCGGTACAAAGTTTCCGCTTTCAGTGTCTGTGCTACGTATGCTTCTATGGATGCTTAGTCGAATGATAGCTATCTCTACTTTAGTTACGAGACTTAAATTCGCGACTTCAAATCGCCTAATTCATTTTTAGTGAATCAGTGAAGTGCCTTCGCGGCCTGAAGGACACGTACCAGCAATGCCATTTTAATATAGAACGGACGTTTCTATTTGCAAGTTTTCCGTAAACGAAGCCTCGTTATTAGCATTGTTTGCAGCTCCAGCGGGGCATAAACTCGCTTTACTGCAGCCTTGCAAGTATTCGCCCTGTGTACATCTTGCATCATGCCTATGCAGTTCTTTTGCTTGTTTTCGCCTTTCTTAAACACTTGTACCCGCTTGATGAACCCTTAGCCTTGATTCCAGGAGTAGTCGCGGCCAAACGCACTTGTCAGATATGGCAGAATCTTGCAGGGCCCCGAACCACCTTCGATAATTCAAAGTACGATCGCTTGCGCTTCTTCGGGCTTTTTCGGCCATTTATTTGCGCGTCGTATCGCTGACAGCGTCACGCAGGTAACTTCACCCGACCAAGCAATGTCGAATGCTCTAAATAGGGGTATCCTCAGTTCCCATCGTTCTACTAGCATGCCTTGGCCACGCAGCCATATGCGCACTATTTGGGCCGCGGCAGTAGTCCAGCGAGCCAGGAAGCGCTTAGCGAAGCCTGATATGTCATGCCAGTGATGCCGGAATGACGGCACATTTGATCTGTGTTGACTCTGAACACGGCGGTCGCGTGGGTGCCGCCATCGCTGATCACGTGGTAACATATCCATTGCTTGCCTCAGCTATCTCCGTTTCTTCCGAGTTTGTAGTGGATGTGCATGATGCCAGTGCGGATCAGTAAATTTCTGTTTCGGCAGATTTCGTGCATGACGACTGGCTGTAAGAAATTTTCGCCACAGCTTAAGCGAAGATGTAAGCGCTTTCGAAGCCCATTATGCGTTGTCCAAAAGGTGCAAGCACGTACAGTCTAGGATGCTTATATTAGAAGCGGGGCTACCAATCTGTTCAAAGCTGTAAGAACATTCCTCTTGGAAATTAAATGCGGATCAGTGCGCTTTGGTCTTCACTATTTACTTGGCTGACAACGTGAGTCAGTAAATTGTGATGCTTCTGGCTCAGTAAGTTCATCCATGTGAGACGCTGTCCGATTGTTTTTCTAGCTAATCGCTCACAGGAGGACTCAGTCACGCTAAAATTGTTCTTGCTGCGCACAAGCGAGTGTGCAACGTAAATATTTTGTATTTTGTTATATCTTCTTGCAAAAATCTGTTATCGCTAGCAACTAGCTTACTCTGTGGACGATCACGTTCAGCTGTAAACATCCCCGGATTGTCGGCGTAGTTACCGTCACCGATGTTTCGCTCCGTTGATTGAATTGTGCGCCCATTCACTTTTTCTTCATACGTTGCTGACAAAGTGGGCGTAAGTTTCCGTGAGTTGGGGTGAATGTGTGTAGATAACATGCGATAAATTTACTATGCCACGAAGCAGCGCTACTAGATTTATCGCTGTTTATCGAGCCGGTCTCACTTTCGCCGACGTTCAGGCGCGGATGTTTGTTCTTGCGAGGTTATCAATACGATGCTGGTATATGACTTGATTTTGTTATCCTCTAGAAAACCACGAATCGTACAGAGCCGGCCAAACAGACAGTACGTAGGAAGCAGCACTCAATGCACTTGATCGCAATCATTTATTTCATTCCTCAATATGCCAATCACTATTTCTACAGCCAACTACAGCACAGGGCATTCCTCTACCGCTCCACACATTGCAGCAGGGCGGAACATAGTGCATTAGCAAACACACATTTGCATTTCCATCAGCAGATCGTACGTAAGTGTGGAACAAACAGTATTTGCGCGCTTTTGTTGAGGCAACGTGCAGCGCGCCACCGAAAGTTTCCTCCGGTTCCTGCAGGGTCAGCTGCTCAGTGAAAACGGGCCTCTACGCGAAGTGTGCACCGACGGATGCGCCACTTGTGGCGGTTTCGCTAAATAAACTCTGGAGAGAGGCAGCAGTTCGTCGTGCTTTCTTGCGTCGTCGCTCATGCTTGTTTGTTTGATTCGTGTTTTCCGATAGAGATAAGCAACATCCGTCGCACGTGTGTGGTGGTGTAAGCTTCAAGGCATGTCGAAGAAAAATTCCGTAGCAGCAACAGTTAATCAAGCGTGAACCCATCGATCAAATGAGCACAAAACATGAACTGCATGACAGCTAATGCTACGGTTTAATGGGCAATAGAACAAACAAAATCAGTCCTTGCAAGCCTCAGCAGCTTGTACATACAAGAGGAACTTGTTATAGCAACACGGTAAAAAAGCGGCGAACGGTAGAAGTAGTAAGCGCAATCTAGAACCCAATCGAAATTCCTAGCTTTGATCCGCATGCTGCGCTGCTGACAAAAAAAAAAAAAAGCATGTATCGACATTCTCATCGGGCGAGGAGGAAAGGGCGCACGGTGAGCCTTTCCTCCTCTCTGGCTTGGGCGATCCGGCGCCTCGCTGCTTGGAAATATTCCGGTCGCGTGCTGCGGAACGATTTCGAGATGTTCTAGACGGTACTCTGTGAAATTTAAGCAATGTCCGTTCATATAAGATCGTCAGGGAAGCCTTTCTATGCATCGCTAATTGCAGTACGCGGAAATATCTTTTGGGAGCGCAAACATGTGACGTTGCATTATCCGCATTATCAGCCGCGGTGTGTGTGTGTTATGAACCATTTTGCGTATATCGGTTTTAATTCAACGAAGAGAACCGGTGTCTCAGTATTACCAGCAGGAAATGGTAAATCTGCTCACTATCTGATCGCTTGGCGTAGAGACTAAAAATATAAGAGCGCATGCTCGTGTGCAGCCAGCCTAAGGAAAATATGAAACATCTAAGCGGCAGGCGCTATCAAATATTTGTGACGCACCGGCATCGTTCTCACGTATTTCAAGTCTAGTAGTCCTGAAATCGCTATATGTCTATGCTAGCCTTCCTGCATGAGGCCGATGGTGCTGCTCAACAGAACGATCACTGCGGTTAGTGAACCAGCATGATAGACACATATGCTATTTGATTCGGCATTGCCGTTTTGTCCTGTAAAGCAATAATATGAGAAGGATCGCATAAAAAGTATGCGGTGGCTACTTCTGAGGACAAACTCTCCGTAATACGTGTGAGTCATTACACATTAGAAGACGGAACGAACACGTCCGAAAAATTTCGTTATCAACCTCTTTCTCGGGAAAGAGAAAATGGGCGAACGCTGCAATGCGAGCTCCCGTAGTCACGCCGCACAACGTATACAGATCTATAAACGTTGATGCCTGATGCTTGAACAACGTACTATATAGAACAAAATATCTGTAATCCAGAAGCTACCACTGCTTAGGACGTTCGCGCAGTTCGTAAACGGTCGCTTTTCTGGACAAGTGTAGTTCGCATTGTAAGATATGCTGTTTTTACTAACCAAAACTATTTTATTCGTTGGTGGACACCTCATCCACCGAACCAAGTAGTAACACAATGTAATCTGCAGCTAACAGTTTGAACGCATATCAAAGTATAACAGCACAGCTCCTATCGTAGCACAACGGAACCCAGGCTGTTTTGATCGTCGCGTATGTTTCATGGCTCCTAAACCGCAGCTTAGAACTAGAGGATAACACTGCAATGAGGTCACACTAGTGAATGGAACCTTCAGAAAAGCAAAATTGATCTCCGAGGCGGATTGTAAGCTCAAACATTCACGCACTCATCGCGCTGTGTGCTTCGTCCGCTTCAACACCAGCAGAAACTTCAGCCATACCGACTTAAACCCCTTGAGCACGTCTGACCGAACCGTTTACCACGTAGAAGACGCACGCCCTACTAAATGGATCGCAGGAGCACGAAAAAAAATGCCAGAAACTACCACCGAGTGTATACCTGCCATGCAAGACGGAGCGCTCATCGAAGCCAGCATGCCGACGGCCTATAGATGGCGCCACTGCGTGGTAATATGGTGGCGCCCAGGAAAAAACGGGCTATAGACCGCATCAACTTCATCGCTTACCCATGCATAAACGATCAAGTGCTAGAGGGAGAGAGAGATAGAGAGAAGGAGAAGGCAAGGAGGTTACCCAGGCTGAGCCCAGAATGCTATCCTGCACTGGGGAAGGGTGAATGGTGACTGAAAGAGAAGGATGAAAGGGTAAGTTCACAGATTGCATTTCAAAAAATGCACCAGTGCATTTTTAGCCTTACGCATAGCAGACGCTCGAGGCGACGGACCCAAGATCTCCTTTGTTAAAGGCCGGTCGCCTAAGTGCCCCAAGGCTGTCCGAAGCGAACTCCTTTCATCTTGAGCACTCCTCTCTGAAGTGCTAAGAACATCGAGACGATAATCTAAACCATAACAAGAACTTCATGGACAAACTGTGGTGATCGATCGCTGCTAATTATCCAGCTCATGGGACTTCTCGGCGAATGGCTTGAACCGTGGTACTGGAAAGTTCTTGCTGGTATTTCAGCACCCCACCACGTAACAATTCTGTTTCCACATGCCTGGAAGTTTCGCCACCTCACATTGCGATCGGTGTTGCGTAATCTTGCTCCGAAAGCGTGCATCACACCAACCACGAGCAACGACCTAGAAAACTGCGGCTAACGGCTGTCGTCTTTCACGAGGGCGCTTCCCAAGGCCGCCGCCAGTGGGACGTCCGAAGATGCGCAATGCGTGTACAGGCCGATGGGTCGCCGGCCGCCTAACTACCGCCCAATGAACTCTGGTCTAGTGACTCCGGCGTGAGATAGTACTTGTTCCGTTTTCGCGCCCGCCACGATAAAGCACATCGAAGGTCCACGTACACGCTGGCTCCGCCATGATGGCCGACAGTAGATTGTCCACATTTCTTCTCTCGTGGATGAGGTAGAGGCACTATATCGTGCGGCACTCGCGAGTTCTAGAGCGTGTTGTTCTGCGTCGAACGCAGATCCTTTTGTCTTTAGTTGATTTCGCAGTGTCCATATAGGTGGGCTTTGTCACGGTGTGCCCGTAGAGCTGCTTCTCGGTCAGCTGGTGATGCCGCTCCGCCAAATTTACGAACCAATTTGGAACAAAATCAACGACGGATATCGTGTACGTCAATGTGCCGTTTGTCGAACGGCCAAGCCCTCTCGATTCTTTTCTAAAGGTAAACGCAGGTTAGTTCTGTCAGCAAGTCCCCTGGGGCTCTCATAGACGCTGTCAATTTGAATCACGTCGTTCGAATCGCGCCGTTTAGTTGTTCTTTAGTTAATACCGGAGGCCTTGGGAGCACCGCGAGCCAATCAGAACCGACAAGATGGCTAATTTCGCCATGTGGCTGAACATGACGGATGCCACTGTAGAACGGCTGCGACTAGCACAGCTCGCAACTTATACTGAGCGTGATACCGCAGGTAAGAGAAAGCAAGAACATGGCTTCAACTGGGTGCCATAGTTTGTCATCCCGCTTCGTCTCGATATCCCGCCCAAAATGCTCACTATTCTTTGACTACTCCCCAGGTGCATTGCAGTTCTAATTAAAGGAGGAAATTGGGGAAGAAGTGATAGACTATCATTTCATATATTCAGTATCCTCCTAAAATATAGCACACATAACTCTGCGTGAGACCACGCTGCGCGTTAGCACGCCTTTTTAACACTTCGTTCGTACAAACTATTTTGTCGCTAACTAGCCAATAATGATATATATCGCCGAATGCTGTTGATAGAAAAACCCCTGTGGTAGCTTTGGGAAGTAGGCTGTGGGTGATAGGATTTTTCCCTTCTTTTTCAAGTTTTATGTTTATTTTTTCTCCGAAGTTAGTACAAATTGTGTGCAAACACTGTATGTCCCCTTAGCCAAAGGCTAGTATTGGGGCCATTTACAAATACATAATTGGCAGTAAGCTTGTCTGTTACACATTAATGCACAGTACAAATACAACGAACACATAGAGCGTACAGAAAAACAGTATAGATTGAAAAAAAAAACACTTGGTTAGTACGAAAAAAAAATCTCGTTTGCAACTTAGCACAAAAACATATTTTTAAACAAGTACATGCTATTGGTCGAGTTTATGGAATGAACATATTCAGACAGGATCCACAGACATTTGCTGAAGATAATATTTTTTAATCATTGTGATACATTTTTGTTTTGTTTAGCCTCAAATGGTAAGTTATTCCATATTTTTATGCCAATAAATTCCACTAATCTCTGGCCATATATATATTTCCTGTCGGTGGTATATTGAAGTTGTAAGAAGTTTAATTTCCTGTTGGGCGAGCTGGCATACGTAATGTTAATACATGAAATGGATGATTGTTTGTTATGATGTTATTAACGCATTTGACTATGTATATTTCTCCCAAAGAATCGAAGGCCAGTATTGGTAATTTGAGAAAGACTGGTTGACTTGTTTCATTTCGCTGAGAGAAAGTAAGAGTGCGGACTGCTCGTTTTTGAAGGCGTTGAATAAGTTCTAGGTAGGTTGTGACAGTCCATGCCCATGACTACATACAGTACATTAAATCAGATTGAATAAATGTAACATAAAAACTGCTGAAGATGTTCGTTTGAAAATGTTCCCGTGTCCTGAAAAGAGCATAACAGCCAGGTGATAGCTTGGAGCAAAGAGCTTCTATGTGGCATTGCCAGTTTAGATATTTGTCGAGAATAATGTCGAGATAAGTATGAGTCGGTGCGTTCGAGTGGACATTGATTTCTACACAATGAGATAGAATCACTACTGACGCTTTTGGAACGTGAATGAAAAAGGGTTTATTTCGTTTTTTTTTTTGTATATTTTGTCAATTTATTCGCAAGAAACTATTCAGAAATCTTACCAAGCTCTGTTTGCGTTTTCTCTTCCATTTCCTTGATATTATCTGTGATTATCAAAGCAGTGTCTTCGACATGCATCAATGCATTAGCGGACGTTAAAATCTGGGGTAAGTCACTGATATAAATTGTAAAAAACCAGGTACCAAACACAGATCCCCGTGTCACTCCTGTTTACAGATGCTGAGGAGATGAGGTTGTCTTGTTTACATCGATGATTTGGTTTCGATTGTGAAAATAGCTACCAACGAATTCAAGAACGGTGTTGCGAAAGCCATAAGTGCTTAGCTTAATAAGTAAGGCATTATGTTCAATGGTGTCAAAGGCTTCTTTTTTTTTTAATCGAGAAAAATAACTGCTACTACTTGCTTATTATGAAGAGCATTGTTTATTGCCTGTGTTAATGAAAGTACTGAGGTAAACGTAGAGTGCTTAGGTCGAAAACCATGTTGGTGTGAACTGAGTACGTTATACTTTTTTAACGAAGAACGAATACGCTTAGTAATAAGTTGATAACACCGTCCTTTATGACATGCTTGAGACGGCCTGACGAGATTTCAATGTGTTCTTGTTTATTCTAGTGTCTGAGCTGGCACAAAACGTTTTTTATAAAGAGAAGTAATACCCATCGAGATGTTTCTTTGCCGTTCTAGCAATGTCAAAAACATTTGTGCCAGGTCGAACAAATTATAATTATCACGGTTCACAGTGAAGTGCGGTTTAGGTCCGCTGTCCACCCCCTATTCTGCAAGTCAAAAAGTAAAATACTTCGAAGAGTGAATTTTTGCGCGCAACGTTTTACTTATGATTCTGCCTAATTCTATGGTCTTTAGTACGGAAATAAACCGATTTCATTTGCATCTGCAAGTTACTAATCCCATTTTGGAGCAGACAAATAATAAAACTTGAAATTCTTTCTCAATGTTGTGTTACAGCGAGGTGGGTTTATACAGGAGAAAATCGATACAAGGACCAAATGAGACAGAAACAAAAATATATAAATGCGGAAAATGACAGATTATTCATGTAGAAATCATTTATTGCACGCCTTTATTACCCCAAGCAATCAAAAGCAGATTGTGGCAAGCCAAATGCAACATTTCATGTGTTGTACAGTGATATGACCGCACAATATGCCGCCTTTTAATTTTCTGTTTAGCCGAAGCAACTATCGTGGATAATATACCACCGGATATATTCTGAGACGATCCATTTGATAACTCCGCCACAGGCGACGACAATCCCCATTTTATTCCTCGAAACATTGTTGGGGTGGACCTGTCATCTGCCATGTAAACATTTTATACTTTGCGTGCTCAGGCTGCACAAAGTACGAACTACAGTACTTGAAGTAATAATTCTACACGTGGTCTTTTTACGATGAGAAGTTTCCGAACATTGCCTTCTATTGAATTGAATTGTTAGTGGTAATAGGGGGGCTGATCCGAATGACAATCAAATAATGATGCCACAATAAAAAAATTGCTGCTTTTGAGTCTACAATAATTTAAAGCAGAATAGTAAACAAAATATAAATGCCGATTTTATAATTTAGAGCCACACTGAATAGAAAGTTTGTAGTGAAGTGTGCAATACCTTGAAGTAATTTGCAGTGTCAAGTCTGTTCAATATTTTCAAGATACCGCTCATGAAAAACAGGTATTTTACCGAAAAAGATCAGCATGCTAGGATAAACTGTTTTCTGTGCCTTCAAGAATATTTGACAAGTGCCTGCGTTGTAATTGTAGAACAAGGGTTTCCAAACTTTATTCGCTCTTTTCATCCACAGAGTAATGCGCCCGGTCTTCCTCACAGACGACTTTCCTGTCAGAAACAATACTTGTGGGTATATTGTTACCTAGTAGTGACTGTGAGGACAACAGCAAAACTAGGAATGACGAAAGTAGCTATTTATTGGGCAAACTTGTGCCCTCAAATAAAGACTACACTCAAAGAACGATAGCAGCAAACACAGTCGGCGATTGCCGAAAATGTGATCAGCGGGTCCAGCGCGTCAGCTTTTATGCTTGAATCATCGAACATTCTAGAGTATCGCAGGTGCCCGCGCGTCTTCCAGAAAGTTCTACGCCATTCACGTCACGCAAACATGATATCAGATTGCACAAGGTTCGGCGATAACAGACAGCGGATAACAGTTCGGAACACACTCCGGAAAGTTCTGATTCCTGCAGGCGCGTCCGGCACTGAGCGATAACACTTGTTAGCCAATGAAACGCGGTCATTCGATAAACAAGTACACGTGTCAATACCCTTCTCTTAAAGAAGCTTCGTCCCGATGCTGTAAACATAAAAGGAGAGCGAAAAACAAAAGCACACTTAAGAAGAAAAGGTAACAAAACAATAAAGAAACAAAGTCCAAAGCTCAGCAATGCAAAGTCCCAAATTTCGTTAGCGCTAGTACCACGGCTTAAGTCGCAAAACGCGGACTATTTCAGGTTATTAGCCGCGGCGCTGTAATAGCGAAATGCCGTCTGGCACGACCTCATAGTCGAGTACTCCAAATCGTAGGATAATCTTGTAGGGTCCGAATTAAGAAAGGGGGGGGGGGGGGGGTATTGACACGTGTACTTGTTTATCAAATTACTGCGTTTCGTCGTCTCACAAATGTTGTCGCTCAGCGCAGGACGCGCATACATGAAATCAGATTACGCAAAGTTCGGCGATAACATACAGCGGATAAAACCATCGATAACATTCCAGAAACTTCTGATACATGCAAACGCATCCTGCGCTGAGTTAGTAACATTTGTTAGGCAACGAAACGCGGAAATTCGATAAACAAGTACAGTGCTCACGGAATGAAACGCGTCAATTTAGGGCTAAGTAATGCGCATACTTTCGTTTCAACCGGTTGCAGTTCGTGTCACATCGACGTAATTCTGGCGCGCACACTTACATCAGAGTCCTCGTCACCTTTGGTGACCAAATTCCTAGCGACATCGCATGGTGCTCTCGCGTACTTTGCACATATGTAGGGTTCTACTAAATGCTCCGTGTCCCATTTCATTCCGTGAGCACTGTGTTAACATGCATGCCAATTTGTCACCATAGGCTACCACGCTGAACGGCGCGCAGGTGATGGCCATGTTTCACATTTTAGCCTTCAATACAGTGGCTCTGGGATTTACCCGCAAGTTCGGTTAGCGTCACTAAAGAAATGTGTGTATGTTGAGAATCTCACCGGGCGTTATTAGAGTGAGGGGCTTGTCTAAAGTTTTCATGCGTGCCATAGTCTCTGTTTTTGCGGCGGCGTTCCTGAAAAGCCTTGACGTGCTTCAATTATACAGCCGGGAACGATTTATCGTAGGAATATCCTTTGTAGCTGCTCTAAATATATACATATATAAACTTTGTAACGCCTTTATTTAGCTATTGTATTTGTTAATGCCGTGCAAAATCATTTAGTAAAGTATATACTACATCCACTTTCGCCATTTCAGTGTGACGAACATACTCAAATTTAGGTCCGATGCTTTGAATTTTGATAACTACTACTGAATTCGTGAATAGTTGCGAAACGATCAACTATCTTGATTGCATTTCGCCTGCCAAAATATTAGTGAATAAGATGTGTCCTTCGTACGTAAGTCGTTATACCGCACCTGCGTAATTACCACGGGACTTGCATTGAAGTTGCAACCGCGGTCCCAGATTCCAGCCAATGAATATATATGGACACGTGAACTCGTTTATCTTTTACGGGTGAGCGCTTTTAACATCTAAGAAATGTTATCGCTCAGCGCAGGACGTGTCTACATGTATAGGAAATTTCTAGAGTGTTATCGATGCTTCTATCCACTGTCTGTTGTCGCCGGAACTTGTGTAATCTGATTGCATGTATGCACGACGCGAATGGTGTAGAACTTTGTGGAAGGCACGCAGGTCCCAGCGGTTACTCTGGAACATTCAATGACTAATTTATAAAAGCCGACGCGCTTGACCCGATGATCAGATTTTGACGATCGCCGACTGTGTTCGCCGTAGTCGCCGTTCTTTAAGTGTAGCCTGTTTTTGTGGGCACAGGTTCACCCAATGAAAGTAAGTCTCGTCTTTCACAGTATTGCTACTGTGTTCTTCATACGTCACTGCACGTAACAATATGGCACCGCTTTCCAGAAATGGCGGCAACTTTTTGAAAACTGTCGATATGTTCAAAACTTTTTTTGGAAACTGGTAATTAAAGTTTCGTGAAGTTGACGTTTCTGATTATTTACGCAGATTTATTCCTATGTTACAGTGGCAAAGCCGCCGTTATCAAGAACAGAAAAGGTAAGTTTCGGCCAAAAGCACAAACACATCGCATGCTTTCTTTCGATCTTTCATGTTTCTCGGAGAAAAACGCCGACTAAATTTCAAAAATACGATTGACTATTCTCGCACGAGAGTGCAAAGCGACATTGTCGCCCACGGGATATGATCACCATCCAGCAGTTCGAAACAGAATTAGCGCTGTTCATTAACGGCTTCTTGGTCCGGCCAGGATGTTTTTCTGCTTGTGTTTGTAAACAGTTATATCCTGGACCTATCCGCACATTGTGCAAGGCACGCGCAAGATGCGTACTGTGGTTGCCATGACTTGGCCCAGTTAGAAGCGAGCTAGCTTCCCTCCCCTGGGACTATTAGATGTTATTGTACTCATCGCGTTGTGACAGGCTTGTACTTCACGATATTTATCTTTCATCGCGAAAACTAAAACATACGATGCGCACCTACGCAGAATCAGCTATATGAAGCTTCTGATTACTGTCTAATTTACCTGCATGGTTTCCAGATTGCCTACTCGCATATTAATTATAAAGTTAAGTAATTACCTTGAATACACTGATTGCCCATCAAGAAATAAAATTATTCGTAATTTCCAAACTGGCCTCAAGAACACCAAAGAAATAACGCCGTTTAAGACAACTTGAAGTACCTTTAAACATGTATGCCTTATTCGCGTAGAAGGTCTCAATAAAGCTTCCTTCATGATAGTTGGGACCCTTTGAATGTAATTGGGCTTCTGTAATCTCTTTTGAATATTTAAACGTTTCTTTGGCGCACCGTAGTGAATTTGTCCCTCTGTTTACTTAGAAAGGTCCACGCATGAGCACTGCTCAGCGACTGACACGCGATACTCTGACAACATTGCAGCCAGCCCACTTTGCCACAACCGTGAGCGCTGGGTGTTATGTAGTCGTAGCGTATTACGAAGGCTGGCTCTCATTTGGTGCACAAGTACTCCAGCTCGGCATGCCGAACGCGCACCGGTGACGCCGAGCCACCTCCAGTCGCCTACTTCGAGTATGGCTTTTCAGTTGCTGAGCTTAAACGAATGCGAGCTAGTTGGTGCAAAACCGCGAGTGAAAACAGCGCAAAATAAAGACGGACGAGGGAAGAACACAGGACGAGCGCTGGCTACGAACTACTAGCATCCATTGTGCGCTTACATGAATATACTTATTTAAAGAAAGGGGGGGGGGTGCAAATTTTCAGTATATCTGTACATGCGTCGAGTGATAAAAAGTGGTATCTTTATGATAAAACTAGACTAGTGGCGAAGATACATCAACATTTTGTCAAGTGAGCTCTAGTAGTTCGCAGTCAGTGCTTTCCTGTATTCCTCCCTTGTCCGTATTTATTATCCGCACTTTTAACCCATCAGTTCCTGAGCACCAGGCATTAGTTGTGCGCGTAGAGTGGTGAGCAGCATTCTCTAGAGCGCGCCGACGGTGCTCTGCGGAGCAAGTCAGCGCCACCTAACGTTGCGCTCTGGGTTTGAGTTATGCGTCCCGCGCGCATGCGCGGCAGAAACAGAGGCATGGCTGCTCATCGCTTCCTTGTCCAGCCGCCGCCTTGCGAGTTCGTTTCGTGCCGCCAGGGACGCGCTGCCTCCAATTGTGACGCTGTGACGGCGGCGAGGGCGTCGCCATGCCGCCGAGTTTCACGAGTGTAACGAGACAGCCAGGCAAGCAAGCGCGATTGATAGCAGATCATCGCTCATTTCTGCACAGGCACCACTCGCCGCGGCCATAATGTCTTTCGGCTTGTATCTGGACTGCGTACTTAGCTAAGGGCGACAGCGCATTTCGCGTCTTTTCAGACCGCAGTCAACTTGGCTGCCTCTGGGGCTTTTTATGCCGCTGCAAGTGTAGCGGAGTACATACCGTATACGGACAAGACGAGAATAGACACCAAACAACCATATAGGCCCATTCTCGCTCTCTTAGCCTGGTCTGCGCCTGAAACGCGCGATCACCCGATATCACTTGCACTTGCTTGCCTGCCACCCCGTGACTCGCGCGAAACGCGTTGGTTTTCCGGCCGCTATTACATATTATTCAGCGCGGCCCTAGCGGACTGAAGCGCAAGCACTGTGGCCGAGAACCCAAGAGCAGGCACCGCTTTATTTTGGCCGCGCATGCGCATGAGACGCATAGCTCAAACCCAGAGCGCAACATTAGGTGGCGCTGACTTGCTCCGCCGAACCGTCCCCGCGCTCTAGACAAGGCTGCTCACCACTGTACCTTAGTAATGTTCACAAATTTTTGTAGTCTGGCAATTTCACCGTGTTTTTTTCTATCTAGGACGATTCCAGTAGCAGGCAAAGTGACCAGCAAAATTAAGGGCATTTTCATCTAGCAAGACTCCCACAAGCTCCTCTACGAGTGCTCCAACCAAACAAAGGAGGCCTCCTTCGCTTGTCCAAGCAGCGGAAGCGAATGGTACAAAGAACGTGTGTAGTGCGTTCGTGAAAGGTCGCCGAATAGGGGACACAGTGTTGCGAAGTTAATTGAGCACTACGAAGATTTGACGAAGCATGTGTGAACCCTACGAAAGAAGCGTCTCTCGAAGCAGGAGCCCTTCAGTCCTTGCCCTGGACCCAATGAGCTGTCGTATCTAATCCACATCACGTGGCCGCAGAATTGTGGTTATGGATACTGACGACCACATATGCCTTCCCTGACTGTAAAGAAAGAGTTATCTTTCCACCCACGTTTTTTACCTCCGACTTCATGACTGACCAGAGTACCTATACTGCCACTTTTAAAAAGCGCGATGACGTGATAGCCATGAGCTTCTGTATTTACAGCCGATGAGTGCTCACTGCAAAAGTGACCATTCTAGTCTGAAAAAATTTAATGCTGTGTGTTGAGGTTCGTACTGCTAAGCATTCTGCACCATGCTTTTATATTTCTGACGTGTTTCTTGCAAAATGAACTTGATGATTTTACCTGTAGACAGCTGTATTTTTATTTCTTACCCTTTGATTTCTCTCTTGACTCTGTCAAGTTGGTAGTTTTGGCCCAAACTCTTGGACGTCACTTTCGCGATGCAACACGAAGTGAACGTCGAGTACCCATTGTCTCTTGCCTCCATTGTCATGCTCTATACCTGGAGAGATTTCGACGTTCTCGTTTTGCTGCAAAAGCCGCGATAACATTTTTTTCATCGTCAATAAAAAAAATTTGTCACCTCCATAGGATATTGTTCACAATTTCAAACCACGTCATTTAGACTACAACATATACTTTATTCTCGGTGTAAACATTGGTGTATGTCCCTATTCTTGCGTGTCCTGTCAAGTATTCACAAGGACAAAAGCAGGCCATGTTGAGCCTTCTATTTACCCAATGTGACTTTGTATGGCCCGATTGTAACGAGTAGTGCAGGCGCAGACCACTTTACTTAAGTCGCTATCATGTTTCACGGTAAGTTTTATGCGCTGCTTTCCGTCGTTGCGGCTTCTATGATTTCTTTTAAATATTGCAGCTACCCTTCGCGCTCTAGATAAAAGCCATTTGGTAGTGTCCATTCATTGACAGTTTGCCAGATCGAATATGTCCTGTAAGTGTTTCATCTGCACTCGCATCTCCTCACCATTCTACTGTCCTCCAAAATCAAACATTGCCTTCACTGTGACAATATTGTAAGAGTGAATCATCAAAACACCATGCGTACCCACACGAAAGGCTGTTTTCATTCCAGCACGGCATATGAGCGTTGCAGAAGATGAACAAACATTGCATGAAAATAAATTTGGGACTAGTGTGGCACATACAAATACACATTACGGGAGTATACACGTTGCAGGGCATGACAATAATCGCCAATGTACACATTACATTAAACTTTGTTGCACGTATTTAGCTTCACAGTGACTCAAACATGCGCGTTTAATGTATCATTTTTGCTGTGCTCCTAATGCCAACAGCTAATAATGTACCCATTATTTTTGGCGTAATTTATTCGAATATTTCTGTGAAAAAAATACGGAGTAACATTTTTAACAGATAAGCACGAATGACTGCTTACATGCCCGGACACAGTGGCCCCATTTCGATGGGGGCAAAATACGAAAACGCTCTTCCACTGTGACCTGGGCTCAGCTTACGGCACCCCACGTAGTTGAAACATTCAAGAACCTACCGCTGCGGCATGGCTCATAATCAAATCGTATTCACCACGTAAAACACAAAATTTATCATTTTCTTACATTCCTTGGCCTGATTCCTCCATTTTCATGTCTTTTATCTTGCTTTGAACTTGTGCGCATACATCAGGGGCATGGGTGACTAATTGTGAACGCATGCTGTTATGACAATGAACATCAGCTTTGGGCTTGAAAAAGACGCTTACGCAATGGCGCCGTAGTTCATCGGGATTCGGATATGCCGAATCTGAATTGTAAAATGCCAACTCGAGAAATTTGTGTACAATGTGTAGGCCGTGTTTAGGGAGCTTTAGTTTTGGTTTCGGAACCAGTGGTGCCATAGCTGTTCATTTATTAGTGTATGAACGGATTTTTGATATTCTCTGATAATTCAATAACACGGAGCTTGAATCAACACTTTTTTTCTCTTTGTAGTAAACAAAAGCAAAAGATGCAACACTTTCAGTACCAAGTTTCTAGTAATGTGGTGTCACCTGGCAATCGAATAACGGCGGGTTGCCTCAGAGCTGAGCTGCTGAAAGGGTGAATCGGTGGAATTGAGTGCACCATCGTAGTCTACAACCATCAAACCGCCACTGATTATTCTCCTTTGACATTTCCAGCAGCAGCTGCCCTGTGCTATAAGGGTTCTGGAACCACACTGTCTAGTTCTGAATAGTGCACATGGTTTCTGCTCGTGTACTGCAAACGCCACATGAGATAGGTCACGTCACCCATTCTGTCGCATTAGTTCACGCATTGACCCGACAACTCCAGCGTGCGCGCTTCATTCTGTATGTCTTCAATCTGTATTTCTCGAGGACACCCTGCAAGAGCGACGTATGGTGCACTGCAGACCGAAGGCCCTCGTGTTTTCATTGCGGTGAAGCCTATCACCTCTACACGGCGAGTCCACACCGCCGACCTGTGCTCCGAGGATTTTCACTGAATACGCCGTGCCCGCGCAATGTAGAACGCCCCCTGGAGATTGAAGCCTACCTTGCGGACGCCAGGACCTCGGTTGCCCCACGATTCCGTGACCTTCGGTCACCGTCCCTCGGCTCAAAACAAGTCTTCCAACCCCGTCTTCACGCCGAGCGCAACAAGGCGTCCTCCCCCAGCCCTGCCTCCCGTGAACACTGAGTCCCGCGACCTGCGGAGGTGAGGTCGCTGAAGTTGCGAATGCTGAAGATCCTCCACTAATACGACCGCGATATGACGTAACTGAGACGCCGAGAAAGCAGTGTAGTTCGATTTCAGTATCTTGTGACGTACCAGTTACCATAGATGACCACGATGCCACAGCGTTAGTCGACACGGGTGCGGACACGTCTGTTATGAGCCAGAATCTCGCGCGTATATTGAACAGTTTCACCGCAATGGACCGGGACTCAGATTCGTACTGCAAGAGGGCATCTCATAACTCCAATGAGCCGGTGCACGGCGCGAGTCAACATTCGGGGCTTGACGTACATGGGCGACTTCGTCATTCTTCCTGAATGTTCAAAGGACCTTATACTCGGCATGGATTTTTTTCAGGCGAATGGTGCCATTATCAACCTGCAAGGGTCTAGAGTCAGCTTCGCTACTACGCAAGCCATAGCGAACAGTAATGACAACGACCGTGACATCGCGCTTCGCGTAGCTGACGATCGCGTCACGTTGCCACCCAAGAGCAGCGTGCTTACCCTTGTCTGATGAAACATGGAGTACGACGCCAAAGGAATTGCTGAGGCAAACATCCCCCTGCTTCCTGAGCACCACATTTGCATAGCCAGAGGGCTTCTTCTGGTGTGAAACAAATGTTCAGTCGTTTCGGTAACAAACTTTAGCAACGAGTATCGGCATGTACCGTGAGGAATGACAGTCGCATTTCTTCGCGAAATTATTGATGCTACTGACATTGTCACATTGGAAATCGCATCGTCTCAGCCATCTGAGTTACCCGGCCTAAAAGGACGTATTCACCTTAACACTGCTCTGCATGACCCTCAGAAATACCGCCTACTGTGTCTCGTGAATGAATTTGCGGACTGTTCTTCAACGTCGTCCAAAGTACGGCGAACGTCCATCACAAAGCACCGCATTATTACGGACGAGTCTGCACGTCCTGCTCGCCAGCATCCTTACAGAGTGTCTCCAGTGGAAGGGGAAGCATCAAGCGTCAGGTGAAAGATGTTTCAAGACGACGTGATCCAGCCGTCCTCAAGCCCGTGAAAATGAAAGTGGTATAATTATTATTAATTCTTTCTTTATTTCATTTATTAGGCACAAGTAATTCCCCTATGTTGTCCTTGGTGTCAGTGTTAGTTGGCTTCTTATGATATGACTAATAAAATTTGGGCCCCTTGGTTAACCCCCTCCTCATTTATTACATAATGAGGGTCTCGAATCGGGCAACAATAATGCCTTCAGGTAGCATGAGTGGGTTTATTGACCGGTTGCCTTCACTAAAAAGATCCCGTTGTCGTGACGCCTGTGGCAGAAAGGATGTTCCACATCCGCCGTCAAGGTCTGGGTGAGGTGGCGCTTGCTAACACTCCCAGAGTTCTACTAGGAAACATGAACACACAAGACAGTGGATGGGGACACGGCGCGTAGGTAGCTCAATTGCTAGATCATCGCACGCGAAATGCGAAGGTTGTGTCGTTGCGCACCTGCAGCAATTTTTTTCATTCACTTCCATTTCAAACAATTTCTCGTTTCTGTATTTCATTTATTAAGCAAAAGTAATTTCCCCTATGTTGGTGTGAGAGTAAAAATATGTACTTCATGAGTCTCAAAGGGAGCGTTTCCGAGAGGAATATGAATACAGTACACTGATTGCATTGTCAGCATACGCTGTCTAAAATATTGCGTACCCTTAATGATGCTGACGTTACACAGGACGCGGTGGCGAGGACGCCAAGCTGGTGAGTATAGCCAAAGAACAAGCGTTCTAATGCAGCTGCGCTGTAACTAAACATACATCAAAGCGAGCATATCGTGAGAAGCTAACAAGGACACCAAGGAAAACATGTGGTAAATTGCATGTACTCACAATGAAACTGAGTTTAAAAAATGATAAATTAATGGCAACGAAATTCAATGAACAAGAAGAACTTGCCGCAGGTGGGGAACGATCGCACGTCTTCGCATGATGTGTGGGATAAAAATCGGGACCCTCGGTTAACTCCCATTCGTGTCATCAAAGAGAACAGTCATTTGAGCCGCATTAGCAAAGAAACTACTCTAAGCAACTAAGTTAAGATTTGAGAAAAGGCCTAGATGTCTAGTGTATTCCCGATTGAAACTTTCGTATATTCAACTCGCCTGCAGGGATAGTCATGTTATCGTCGAGCGCATAGCAGATGACAAGCGGGAAGGCGTTTCTTCCTCGCGCGTAAAAAAAAAGTCTCTGCGATGAGAGAATGTTTCACTTTTTTTTCTTTATTTTTTTCTGTAGTTTGGCCTACGAAGCACAAGGGGAGAAATTAGCGCTCATGACGCAGTTCCCAATTACGTGGGTGGTATGCCAGCTGACATAGCCGTGTTGAAAACCAGGCGACGGTCGCGAACTGATGCAACAGCAACGTGCGATGTCACGCTACACTATTGGGGGATTGCGAAACATAGCCCATTAACACGTTTCTGAAAAAAACGAAGAAGAGCGCATACTACCACCTAACGTACGAAAGAATAAAGCAAAGCAAAAAAATTATATGGCAATGGCTGATGTCGGAGAGCTTTTGTAAAAGTTATTTCTAAAAACGAGAGAGCTCTTTTTACGACGTACGGGATCTGTTGCGCTCGCAAATGAACAAGCTGCAAAGTTTTGTGGCCAGAATATCTGAAGTCAGTCAGTGCCGTCACACGAATACATTCGCCTCTGCTGCCGTCGCACTTAGAGAACATTGGTTGTCCATATGGTGATACATATCGGAACCCCGAGATGCTTGATACGCGGCTACATATATTTTACGGCGAGGCTGTTTTCTTCCATGGGCTCCCTGCAATGGTCAGGCGGCGCAGCGATCGGCTCAGCCATCAGCGCCACCGTGTCAGTTCCGAGAAACTACGAGGCGGCCACTGCTGCGGAGGCATGCTTTTTCGGCGCTCGTTTGAAACCTATCGGACGTTTTAAATTGCGGTTTTAAGGCAATCTAAAACATTGAAGCCCAGTTTGGACCACCGGCGCTTGAGAAAGGACGCCAAATTCACGACTACAACCATGTGTATATCGTGTGAAGGAAGTAAACACCACGAACATTGCAGCGAGATACTTAAAGTAAATAACGATGTTTTAGGTGCCAAAAGCAAGATCTGATTAGGTGGCACGCCGTGGTGGGGAACTCCGGAACAATTTCTACCACCTGGGGCTCTTTAACATGGACCTAAATCTAATTACACGGGTGTTTTCGTATTTCGACCCCATCGAAATTCGCTCGTGGTGGCCCGGATTTCATCTCGCGACCTCGTGCTTGGCAGCCCAACACCATAGCCACTAAGCAATCACCGCAAGTCGCGAAGTACTTGTCACACCAAAGCAAGCATGCTTACGACGTAGAACTCAAAGTGAGTTAACAAATCCTTATGTTATGCCAATGAAGGGAGCACATATGGCCGTCGAAGTCTTTCAACTGTCATTTGTCGCTTCATTACTTGGAGCGTGCCTTCAACCTCGCAATTCTAGAGGTTTTGGCGAATTGGCAGGTAAGTGCTTTTTTCTCCGTAGACAAATTGCCTCGAGCATATTCTGGTATTGTAGTTCGGGCTCGAATGTGCGAGTGTACTACCGCTGAAGCACCATAGAGAGCAATCAGCTGAGACTAAACGACGTGAAGACTGAACAAATATGCGCTAGCGTGCGCGGGTGAAATGCTAATTTTCGAATACTCGACGTGTGACAGCAGTTTACTCCAACCTTAGTTCTGTTTTTCTAACCTCGAGAAAACATCGGCACGAATGAGCTCTGTTCCAGCATTCGTGTCTTGATCTTGGCGCAGGAAGAAGCACAGTGTGTACAAAGCTTCAGCACGGAGCGCTTACGAAGGTAGATTTTACATGTAACAACCACTGCGCGTTGGCTTGGGAGCAATACGAGCTAAACAACTATCTAAACTGATTTACAACAGCGGGAATCAGTTAGCGCGTTTTTATGCAGTTGACGCTTTATTGTGTGTTTTTACGGATGCCGCTACTGGCTCTCTTTTATTACTCTTTTTTGTTACTGTATTTAGGTCTCAGTTCCTTTAACATAAATTCGCAAGGCCGACACGAACCGCGACGATCCACTACATCCGCCGGGAATGGTCCATCCGGTTTTGAAGGCAAGCGGTACAATCCGATGCCGACGTCCCCGTCGCGGTTGTGACAATCCTTAAAGCAGAAGTATCTGCGCTCGTTCTTTTTGTGCACACTTCTCACGAAGGAGCTGCCAAGAGACCGCGGTGAATCCATTGGAAAATTGGAAAAGCACCCTTCAGGCGGGCCTGAGCACACCACGGACAATGGAGTAATGACGGTGAGGGCCTACTTGCGGGTGCTCACCGCCGCTGCTAGGTGGCGCGACATGTACAGGCAAACTTCATTGCAGGGTTCCCACACATCATCCGTGTGCATCCCATGCATGCGTTCTTAGGGCTTGTAACCTGGACGGCTTGCATCTGTATCGTGTACTGAAATGCGCACTCAGCCGACAATTTGGAGAAGAGCGGGAAAGAGTGCCACGACGGCGCCTGTGCACGTGGCCTGCGCTTCTGTGGCTATAACGTCACGTGCATCAAAGGTAGGAAAAGGGGTTAAGAGTGGGGCGACAGTGCCTGTGCACGTGGCCTGCGTGTATGTAGTTACAACGTCACGTGTGTTCCAGGTGCCGGCGGCTGGAGCAGCGTTTGGTACAGATGCATGGAAGGTGCGGTGATCGCGGCGGCGTTTGTGTCGGCGTAGTGTCCCGCCGTGTGAGAAAAAAAAATGTATGATTTCATAATATATGCATGTATAGCTCCACTGGTAATATGTCCCCGTAGGAATGTTGCAGGGTTAAGAATTATTTTAATAACACCAATTTCCCCAGCAATTGGGATCCGCATTGTCATCTCGGCTTTACCAACCACGGCCCGAAACAAGCTCGCGCTGTCATGAAAAGCGACGTCGGGAGCACAGAGAAAGTTTACAACACCTATCCTTACTACACCATCCGCACAAGATCTTTACTGAAGTTTATGTGATTGCACCTCATACGATTGCTTCCTTAATATTTGTGGAACCAATCGCTCTATAAAACGCACATAAATGTGCTAAATGTTCAAATTCAGCGGGTCTCGTAGCATCACTTATTAGTTGAGAAGAGTCAAATTGGTGGAAGGCACCGAAAGATGTCGAAAAATTTGTTTGCATGCCATCGACAATAGCGCCTTAACCTTGCACGACATGTCTAAAACCTATTTTATCCGCACCAGCAACACCTCGCTACAAATTGTTGTCGATGATGGCTAGAGGGACAAATCTATATTTTAACTGGAGATGGAAGAGCACTGCCGCCATTTTTGTCAGTTGATCCAGTTCAGTACTTTTGTCCCGTGCAAGTTTGTTACTTGCCGGGGGCCAGCAATATAAAGAATCCCTTGCATATACAGATGCCACTGTCTGCGTGATTGAATGCCATATTTGCAAAGTCCAGCACCAGCCATGGACACGTACACATAGACGTGCAATGGTGACCACTGCTTTTCGGAGAGACACTATAAACAGATTACGTGCTTTCCTCACAGTGGATGCTCTAAACACCTGTGTTGTAAAGACTTTTGTCGTTGCGCGACATTTTTTGGCCCGTTCCATTTCCCTATGTGTATGGTGCATTGTCACTGTTGTAGGGATCTCATTTTTCTACTGCCAAACATTGTTTTAAAGTTAACCATGGGAATGCCTGAAGAAGAGATTGTGTCTCAGTTGTGTTGAATGCTGTTGACCAGAATAGCTCCTAAGAGCTTTTTTCCCTTTGGCAACGATGCTCCGCACTTTCTCCAGCATGTACATTTCAGCTTTGCGCTGAGCATTTACTCAGTATGCGTTAGAGCGCTCCGCTACAATTGCGGGCACTGTGAAAATATTCACCTATCTCCACCAAGTCTGCAACAATGTTTTCAAGAGAACTTCAGCCAGAACCCATCTTGAGATGACGCTTATAGTCATTACTGTGATTAGCGTTTAAGTGATGATGCATGGTTGTGGTAGATTCAATGAGATAAGTTGTAAAGTTTCGTTTATTGTTGGAAAATTATGAAACTTGGGTATATTGTGGCAATGAAAAATGATTGTGAGGCTATATGGTCAAACACCACTTTCTCAAACAAACGAACTCCATTGAAACATCACAAGATCTTTGGCAGCGCGGCTAAAAGCCTTCAGGCTTGACAGTGTCCGTGCCCTTTAGAAATTACATACAGCGAGAAAAGTGTGGTCTAGCTAAACAGGTTGCAGATTTTTACTACATATGTACTGACAGTAAAAATATAAAATAATTATGTTTGGCACCACAACAAGTACGACAACCATACAGAAAACATTTAGCAATGACAATATCAGTTTCCACAGAATATAAAAAAATAAGAATAAGCTTACTAATTAAATTAAAATGTAGAGCTAATAGCTCTAGAATATACAAAGCTTTTGAATATAAGTAACGCAGAAAGATGAAAGCTGAATTACTTCTACAGATTCAACATTGCATGAACCGTAAAACTTACAGAAGGTTTTGAGAATCGCAAGCAGATTGTGTGCTATAGTTTGTACATTTTACAAATATCAATGATATCTTTTGACAGTTCATTTACTAAAGATGGCTAGCGAAATTTCAGCATTTGTTTTACATAGTTTGTGTGGCATGTTTCAAGCTTGCAATATTTAGGTTTACGTGTGTTGTATAAAGGATGGTTTTCGTGAAGTCCCGCTTAACAATGTAATGTATTAGTATGCTTAGATGCGCCAGATTTGCAACATCGAGGAAGCCTGTAGGGATGCAATAATTTAACGCTGATAATGCTTAATTTATGAAATAATTCCCCAGTGTGCGAGGCTGGAGAAACTTTTAAGGCTATACGAAGGGCTCGTTTTTCTAACCGATGAAGTCTACTTTGTACTTTGAGCTTTGTCACTGACTAGACTAGTGCGCCATAGTTCATTATCAAGGAATGCAGAGAAATATTAAATAAGTTATTTACCTACAATGGAAATGTTGAACAGTTACGGTGCAGAAAGTGAGTCGTTTGAGAAAGTTCCCCAAGAAGGTAAATGACACAATTGTCCCATGACATTTTTCCTGAAAAGTAGATTCCGAACCTCGGACGCGGGTAGAACATTACAGCTTTCGTATTTTGAACACTGAAATTTAAATCATTTGCAAGAGCCCAAGCAATAAGAAGTGCTGAAGTGTCTTTGGCTCTTTCAGTCAGCCCGACACTTGAAACCCCTGAAATGAATAAAATCGTGTCTTCGGCGTATATGTTGTACTTTGACAAATTACTATTATTCACGAGTTTATAATTCTATAGTACGAAACCGAAAGGGTCCAAAATGCTCGCTCAAGGAACGCCTGAAGTTAGCGGTCTTACTGAAGAATAATGTCCGTTAATGTCAATGTATTGTGTGTGGTATTGTAAGCATGAAGAGAAAAAGACAATGCTTTTCCACTGTAACCGTAGTGCTCAGATTTCTGAAGAAGGGTGTAATGATTGATGAGATCGAGAGCTTCAGGTAAGTGTAGAAAGACAAGACCCATATTTTAATTTTGAACATTTTCTATGACAAATTTCTTGTGAGTAATGAGGGCAAGTTCAGCCAACATGTTTGGTGGGAAACCATATTGTGACCAAGTTATTAAGAAAAATATGTCATGCTCTTAACGAATATTTTTTTTTCAAAGTCTTTAGCGAACACTGCAGAATAGAAATGGGCTGATCATTGGAGATATCTTGCTTGCTCCCCTTCTCATAAGTTACAACAATTCTAGCGAATCGCATGTTACACGCTACATTGATAATTAATCCTAAAACATGTGAGTAACACAATGCCACTGTCACACGGATCACGTTTGAGGACATATCAAGAGGGCATACCAGGTGATAAACTGCTGCTACTAACAGTTAGTATAGGCGTTAGCGGGCCAGTTCCTGTCTGCCTAATAATAAAACACCTTGGGCTTTTTTCTCTCTGTCTTTTGCATATATATAAAAGATTGCATTTGTCTGCGTAGGAATATATGCTCATATTGAATGTATACATGTGACATTTTTTATATTTGCCTTCTGCTACACAACTTTGTTTTGTTATTTCCGTAATTTTTCTGTATCTTTTTTTTTTTTTCAAAAGTTATAAACCGATTGTTTGTTCTTGCTGTAAACGTCAACGCGGGGGCTACGGCTTTGTGAAGCTGTCCAAATCAGCTCTTGTTCTGCAGGGCCCTTCGTGTCATTACACTGTACTGATGCGAAAATAAACGTGCTTGTCATTCTCTTGGTGAAGCTTATTTCCATGCGCATCACCCACGAAGTGCAGACACTAAATAAAATTTATTTACAAACAACGTATTATGATTCTCTTCGGAATATCGGACTCACTGTTGCAGAATAAATTTATTTGGTCATAGGTTCCGCTAATTAAAATATCTACAGGAACTATTACCAGAATTTCCATACACTAGACGGTTTCAATATCAGGATAATCTGTTTCAAAAGTCAGTCTAAGATATCGCTTAGGAAAGTTGTATTACAGCGTTACTGTTGACTTATTCTCTGTTCTATCGCGGTTTTAAAATGCGCTGCCATATTCCTGTATTGCATAAAAATTTCTAATTCGCCTGCTCCAAACTGCTTCAAAATGAAATTTTATCTGCTCTAAATGGCTCTAAAATGCAATTTTGTCTGCTCCAAACAGCTGCCAAACGCAGTTTTACTTGTCCCCCAAGCAATTGCTCCAAAAGGATTTTGGGCAGTCCCAACCATGCACCAATGTCCAATTGAGCGCCACTGATTGGTCATTCGAATATTGCGTGGCGATTAATAGAACAGTAGTACATGCTGCTCCCGCCAGCAAGCAGCGGCAGCCTGCGGCGACAACGTCGCATGCCACCGAGGCCGTACGCGACAAGATGGCGGGGAAGCAGCAGCGGCTACCAATGCCGGCAGGCGCGCGCAGCAGCTCAGCCCAGAGCGGGTGAGAGACAGAGATATGAAATGTGCACTGGCTTCCGAGATCGAGGCGGCGGCACCTGCAAGAGCGTTACGTGACTGCCTTGCTGACCACAACCCGTACCGCGCCGTGATGTCGCGTCGCAGTGTCTGCTCCACCGAGACGCGCTCGTGAGTGGCGTCGCAGCCAAAGGGAATTTAGGTGCCATTTCGCTACTACAGACGCCGTCCTTCTCGCTCGATGAGCCATTTGATAATTTCCCATCAAAATGTAAGAGTGGGATTAGGGGCCGCGACAGTAATCTAGGTATCCCATTTAAGGGTTTTACAGCTGCGCAAGTGTTTGCAAGCCATAGTAAATATCACATATTCTTGAACGCTTATCCCAGTAAGTTCTGCGTTCCTAGGAGTATGGAAATGAAGGGCAAGTACACAATGAACTGGGTAACGTTCACGAACATTTATTGTACACGTGCAGCAATCGTTCTTGTATTCTACTCCTTCTACTTTTCAGCCCTGTTTTATTTCTGCTCCTCCTGCTGTCCAGTCGGCTCGCTTACAGAGCAGTTCCAATTGTATGGCTTGTAAATTATCCCGAAGCAGTGCGTCATAAATTCTATTTGGCAATAATCTGGGGGCAATGTACCATTGGGAAGTCCTCCACGAACGTACATGGCAGCAGCTCGGACATCTGCACAGAAAAATGTTGGCTGAGCACAAGTCAATATATTTAAGCGTGAAGCAGCTTGTCTTCAGGACCATAGTGCCCTACTGGGCACATTACATTTATTTATTTTCAGGATTAGCTTCGCTGCAATTAAGTAGCATATCCAACTCCTATTTAAAGTCTAAAGCATGCGACACTGTGTTAGAGGGCCTTGGGCGCATTACTGCCGTAAGTTTTGAGAAATGTAACGCCAAATCGGTCGACACCATTCTGTCGTCAGCCACGACAAAATGCAACCATCAGGTGCTTCTCCATTATTGCGAGTTCAGACAAAAGTAGTCTATGCAGCATCAACGGGCCAGCGTACAACGCGATGTATCATTTTAACCAATTAGTGGTGTTTTCACAATCATATTATACAGTCCGTAATGAGAATCGGCTTCAAAAGCTGTACCCCTGAGCAGCCATCGGATCTGAGGAGATCATAAGAAATGTGAAGGGAAACACGGGTCAGAATACCCAGTACTTGACGCAGTCCCATGGTTTTTATAAAGATTTAAATAGTGTTATGGCAATGTAATACAGCTCTGTGCTCTATATTTTTCCTATTTCAAGGTTTTAAATTATTTAAGGTTAGCTCTGCAATTAGTGGGAACTAAGCAGCTTGATTGTGGAGCTATTTCTTTAAATTTCATATATATATATATATATATATATATATATATATATATATATATATATATATATATATATTCAGGGTGTTTAGTTGCGCCCAATTTTCATAAATAGCAAAATATAAATCCCAGTTACGCAGTGTTTACAATTCGAGTGTACTCATTGCCAGCCTCTAGGTTAAGAGAAATTTCTGCACCTACGTGCGAAATTTGCGATGTTACGATAATTAACTATGCAATTATCAACAATACGTGGCCTCCGCAAATCAATATCTTGTGGCCCGTCCTCAACAGTACCTATCCCAACGGTCAAATTGATCAACGGCCGCGGGTCAAGGGATGTGACATGTGATCCACGTTGTCCGGATACCTGTGTTTACTCTTCAGTGCGCGGTATTACACCTACTCACGCGAGACGAACCTGAACGAGCGATTAGTACAGCTACGCGCGCGGGTGCAACCAGGCAACATCCGGCTCAGCATACCACTATGTAGAAAGCAGGACAAGCCGCAGCTCGCCGGAAACGATGGGCGGACAGTTCAGATCGTTCTCGTCAAAACCACGCGAAGATGCTTCGCCGCAAAGACATGTGCGTGGGGCCGAAAATGGAGCTCCTATGTTGCCACTCCTCCACCTTACGCTGTGAATGGGCTATGTGTGCCGCGCAGGTCTATAACTTTTTCTCATTTCCGGTGATAGCTTGAACACACACCGGGAACTAGCGGCGCAGGCGGCGGTGGCGGACACCATCGCCACCCGAAACGGCTTTTGGAATGAACCCATAACCGCTTATGCTTTAAGAACCAATGTTTCCGATATAGTCTCACACACATGCCATGAAGGTCCTGACACCGAATATAGTAATTCTGATCATTTTGAGATTTAGCATCGCATTGTTGCTAACAGCAGAAAGGGAAAGAGAAACTGTCGCATAAGTCGTGGTACGTACATAAAACAAAGTGAACACTGGGGTGTGGGTAATGTGGCATAACGAAAAACATTTACATTACAAAATGTGAAATCACTATTAAAGTAGGACAACAAATACAAAACACTGAAGAAGATATGCAATTTGAAAACCATGACCAGTTACGCTGGACCTGAACATGTCACTACAATGTATATGATCAGAATGTATGAGAGCTTCTGAGCAGTTAAGAAAGCAGGTAATTGGTATGCGTCGTTAACAATAACTTCTCATCAGTATTCGCGTATTTTTCGCTTTTACAATGTATGACCCTGTAATTTGTACCCTCATGTATTTTGGGAGCATGCAAATTTGTTTTGTATAATAGGGTTTCAGATCTGGCTTTTGAGTGCTTCATCTTAGTGTGAATTACAGCGCACAGAAGGAGAATGACAGGACATCAGAAAGACATTTGTGAAAGAATTTTACAATATTTTAAACGCTGGTCGTCTTTTTCTTCCCTCATACATACAGCATGCCACGTAACGATATCGGTTTTCCATATTAATTTCCTAATAATTCCTCCTGTCATACAAAAATCAAAGTTGTATGTTTTTCACAAACAGAAGTCATCGAATAACCATATCAAAAAAATAATGTTCGCTGCCATCAAAAGTTGTGGGCTTTCTTGGGCATTGCCAAGATTGGCTACCAATTCAAGGTAAGCCGATTTTATAGAACACTATCTTCAACTGGTAATTATGTTATTGTCATTTTATCAGAAGAATGCTGAAAAACTCAGTTAATGATATAGCCTTCCGAAAAATATGTTACAAACCGCATTGACTTTATATGTCCATGACAAACTGCATTAAAAAAGTAGAATGTGGCTTCGCTTCCGAGGGTACCATTGCAATCTTTAATTTTGGAGCCATCGTTTGTTTATAATCCCCTAGAGACTCACACTAGTTAAAAAATACTAAACGGAAACAGAAACTTCGTGAAAGTAAATGATCACAAGTTCCTAACGCTGAAGTTCGCAACGATGTTTAAACAGTCAACCGATTCTTTAACGGTACTGCGCGGGTGTCGACTGGCCGGCCGGTCATCGCCTTTTAATGGCGCGAAGCGACGAGACCAATAAGAGTAATGCATGCGCAAAGTTAACTCGAAATGCAAGTTTTCTCTACTAGGCTCTTCCCACAGGCATCACACCGTCCTTGTCGTGATTAGCACATTGGAAGCTTCCCTACTTATCGGAGACAGCAAGCGCGCGTGAAGCCGAACGCGTCATCTTTTTAGAACATATGGCGTTGTAGTGTGCATACACCGTAAGATAAAGAACAAAGCGCTCCACAAAGATGTGGAACAGTATCACTGCAGATTTGCACGTCTTCTTCATAATTGTCCTGTGCATGCGCACGATACTAGCACACGCTAATAAGAAGAAACACGCACGTCACGGTCATGTGCCCCTGCTATCTCCACTAAGCCGTGAGGCTTGCGCCAAATTAATAGTGCCAGGGACTGTGTCGGCTGTGTCGAACAACCTCTCATTGTACTCCTCAGCGAGGGTGATACGCCAACTGAAGCTATTTTGGAGCGTTTTCACTGCTAACGCGTATTTTGGTTCCGCCAGGCACCGACCTTCAATTGCCCTCTTCGCTGTTCCGGTTGAGATCTCGTATACGAAAACATCATCGTTTCGGACAGCTCATGGTTGTTAAGCACCGGGCCTAGAAAAGTTCCCAGAAGCCCTGCCGCTCGCGAAGCTCTCCGGAGATAACGGGTACCTGCAATGTCTGTAGGGCAATTCGTATAGGGGCCCAGGATCTTGCTCGAATGGAGACACGTTAGGCGGTGCGTTCGCGCGCAATGTTTTAGGTGACGCTGTCTCTGGGCGTTGCTGCAGAATTCACCACGTAGTAGGCCGGACTCATGGTGGGCCAAACCATGTGCTTCTCCAGAGCTATGACGGCTTCCACCTCATACTCCTGAACATTGTTCGTGAGGTCAACGGTATTGTCGCATAGCGATGCAAGCGCCTACTACTTGTCCTGCAGGACGTCTAAAATAACTTCCCAGTGAGATGGCGACAGATGCTTGGCTTGCAATACTTCACTAGCCGAAGGGATGAGTTTCATAGCAGCTGCTCGAAGTGCGCCCCTGCTGCGTCGCACTCAATTCACCGCCGGTGCAGGTCGCCAGTTATTTTCCTGTATTTCACGGCACTTAAAGCTATGGTAAAGACAGAGACTGATGTCCATCGGATGCGGTTACTGCGACTAAGATGGCACTAGCAGGAATATTTTTACTCTGCATTCTCAACACCTTCTTTGTCTGTAGTTTTTAAGAGCTTCATGAAGTGTTTTTTCTTTACATTCCCCTGTTCTATATTATCTAGCTCTTCGGGTATACTTTTGCATTTATGTCGTACTTATGTGCAAAAAACGTCATAGACATTCTCTCTGTTTCTGTTCAGTCACATTCGTGCTTAATTTTGTAGAATTATCTTTTTGTGCACCTTTGTAGAACGTGCGATGTAGTTATGCTGAGGGTATTCTTTGAAATCCAAGCCAGCTTCCCTAAGTGCAGCTGACTTTGTCGGAGGGAGGGCGGCAGTATGGTTACTTTAATTATGCTTTTTCTGTTACTCCTTATGACACCTTGCGCTTTTGAAATGGCACGAGACAAAACTCAAACTCATATGTCTTACCGGCAGTTTCATTTGGCGTAAAAGTCATCGTAAAGACACTGCAGTTGTATGTGTCTGGTTGATTATAAGTCAACTTCATATCAATTTCATACGTCGTATTTCCTGAAACATTGAAAGTAGTACAATTGGGCAGCTTATATTGTTGTATTGCAATTTCACCAATCCCCGTTAGCGATTAAGCGTTAGATAATATCATTCGGGAGAAGGGCTACGTAAATAATACAACACGTCAATAGATATGACCTCCTATATTCCCCGGAAACGTAAGATGTCAAATAAGTTTAAAACAAGGAATGCTACATATACAAATCCAATCATATATTTAAAAAATTTAGTAAACTTATATAGACATGTGCACAAATAGAAAATAGAAGGAAAGATGAATTGTCTTTGCAGCGTGACTGCCACTTTGCGATGAAAGTAGTTTGCGTCTGGGAATAAACAACGAAATTCCATCCTAAGCTATCAGGTGCGCCTACGCAGTCACCGTCTTCTTCTTCGTTTGGGTCCGATAATTTCCAAGAACTAGCAACGGGCTGGTTACTGTGCGGCTGCTGTTCTATATTAAGTCTCGCAGTGTTTCGGAGCGCACATACGGGCCGCAAAGAACTAAGTGGACAGGAGAGACGTATTTCCGCTTAAAAACAATACCTGATGCACCAACTGGGCCAAAATTTAACGCTTCTGGATTTGGTGGCGTAACTTTTCGCCGTTTCTTCGAATACTTAATTATTCCTTATGCTATGTTGGCTAAGAGCTTCTGTGAGCATCGGCCCACATTGCTGCTCTTCTGTATTTTGAATACCGAATGCATCACTTAATACATAAGTGACAGAAATATGTAGCTGTCCTAAGTATGGTTCGCTTTTTACCGTATCGAATGCCAAAACATCAGAATCAGGATCAAGACTTTTTTTTGGCTGACATCACTTTAAGTCATAACAGCTTCTGTCTGCTTACTTTGGCGGTGTGAATTAGAGGATTCGTGTTCTATTTGCGTAGAAGACATCCAAAAAGATTTTAGCTTGTAATACTATGCGGTATTACTTATTGCCACTATAAGTAAATACCAGCGATATACTGCCCAGACAAAATAGAAGTAATAAAAACGTGTGCACAGAACACAGGAACACTTACTAACAACAACGGCACAGTGCAAGTTTGGAAATGCCCAAAACCGAAATGTAACCCCGGCGTACGGCTTGCCGAAGCAATAATAACACTGACTGTGAGGTTGCAAGAATCACAAATCAATATAGGCATACCATTTCATACCAACTCATTGCATTGCTGACTTAAACGAGTAGAATGGATCTTTGATAAGTAAAACGCTTCTGTCAAAAGAGCGGTTTTCGTGGCCACGTGGAGGCGACTCGCAAAATATTCCTCATTAGGTGATGGAGCAGGACAAAGGTAGACGAACTTGCCATGCAGCCTCTGGCTCATGCCATAAACGAGCTCTGCTACATAGCACGAAGCAACAAACCACGGCACGCTACGAACAGCGAGCCGGATGAGTGGTAGGCGCTCCGACCAGGATGTCAACGGCTGAGCCTCCTTCAGCAAGGCTTTGAGCTGTCGGTGAAAATTCAACCATGCCGTTAGACATCGGGCGGTGCGCCGTCTTCATGATGTAGCTTACACGAAGCAGCCGGTATAAAGTACTCAAGAGCTCACAGTGGAACTGACGACCACGACAGGTGGTAATAGACATGCGAACTTAGCAGTGGCTGACCCGCAAATGCATGAGTTCGCAGGTGACTGACTCTCTCATGGGGTCATTGATCGGTCGTGCTTGAGGCCTATGCTTGAATCGCTCAATGCATGTGAACGTATACTGGTTGTCTTGTAGCAATTTTTATTTTCCCCATCTTCAGCCGTTTTAGATCTGTCTGTCTGTCTGTCTGTCTGTCTGTCTGTCTGTCTGTCTGTCTGTCTGTCTGTCTGTCTGTCCGTCCGTCCGTCCGTCCGTCCGTCCGTCCGTCCGTCCGTCCGTCCATCCGTCCGTCCGTCCGTCCGTCCGTCCGTCCGTCCGTCCGTCCGTCCGTCCGTCCGTCTGTCTGTCTGTCTGTCTGTCTGTCTGTCTGTCTGTCTGTCTGTCTGTCCTTTTACACCGACAAAGTTGCTGCAGCCTAATAGCTTCGGCCACTACGTATGTGTTTTTTGTCGCGATTGAATAGGGATCTTTCAATTGTCATTTCATTTATGCAATCCGACATTCGTCGCGGTGTCGTCATCATACTGTCGTCGTACAGTCCTCCTGTATATTATCTTTATCCATATTAGTATTTATCTATTCAGCTTCATCATCATACTGTCGTCTTGCCGCCGTCGTCACACCATCACCGTCATACATGCATCGCGATACAGTCGTAGTCAGAAATAGTCGTCATACCACCATTCTTGTCCCACAAGTCTTATACCGCTGTCATATCATTTCCGCTATACATTCATTGTCATACCTTCGTCGGGGTGCCGTCGTGGCCGTTCAGTTTTTGCCATTCTAACATAGTCACCCAATGACAGCGTCGTAATATTGTCCTCATTCAGTTATAGTCACGCTATCGTTTTCCTATAATCATCACTTCCCCAACGTTATCACATTGTTGAGACGCCGTCGTTGTCATGCCACCTTCGTCAATTAGCCGACGCCAATCCGTTCTCATAATAATTTCGTAATTTTGCTGTCGTCATTCCATCGTGATTGTCAACGCTGTCATGACATCGTCATCACTGCGTCGTCATCATACCGGCACGAACGTGTCATCATAGACTATGATGCAATAGTTCTGTGGAAGTCCGCAAGGTGGAGAAAAGTAGTTGATAAAGGGTAAACGAGATATCCACGCAAACGTAGCACATTGTTGCAAAGGAAACACATACGGGTTCCTCGAAATAAAAGCCTCGCAGTTGAAAAAAAGAACTGCGAGGCTTTTCTTTCCTGGAACCTCGATGGGTTTCTTTGTAGCATTTTGCTACGTTTGAGTGGAGTCTCATTTTCCCTTTAATTATTTATCACAGACTATTTTCGTCATACAGTGTTCGTGATAAGTCATCATCACACCAATGTCGGTATGCAATGGTCTTCATGCTTTTGTTTTACCGTCATCGTGATGCCTGCGCCTTCATTCTGCTATCATCATTCTAACATCCATGTTGGATTTTCATCAAGCCATCGCAATCGCTCAATCCAAATAATGCCACAGTCATGACGTCGTCGCCATGCCACCTTTGTCGATCTATCGATGTCATTATTTCTTCATTTTATTTCGGTGACGCTTACCTCAATGATGCCTGCCTTGTCATGCATTCGTGCTCATTGCGTCTCATCATACGAGAGTAGCTTTCGTGCATTCGTTGTCATACTTTAGTCGTCACGCCGTCGTGGACATGTCATCGTAATCATTCACCTTTCCTCACCCGGTCATGTTCATGCCTTCGTCGTAACACCAATGTCACCATACACCGGTGGTCGTCACGCTGCCGTCTATTATAGTGGTCACTTAGCAATCGTCCTCTCACTGTCTTCTTGCTACCGCCATGATGCCACATTTGTTTTGCCACTAACGTCATTTCATTCACTCCCCTGCATGAGTGTCATACAGCTGTCGCCATGGTCGTGGTTCATGGTTGACCTTGGATAGCGAATGCCATAGAAGAAGGCCGATACCTAACTATATATACCGCATCTAGCCGGACTAATTGAAGAGACAGAATGACGAATAGATATGGTAACGAAACCTGACATGAGAAATACGGTGCCACTACGCTGCTCGACTGCTAATCACTTTAGCGTTGATGTCCGTGGTGGGATAAGTTGTAATTTTTTGGATGGAGGCAAAGGGTCGACCCGGTCAAGGCGTACGGAGACAAAGGGTGTCTCGGGGATTGAAAGAACCAAAGGGAATCACTGTGTATCGCGTAACTTCGGCTTTCTAGCAAAAGTACGCATTTAGTGGCAGAATTTAATGTCGATGCGTAGTGACAGGTATTGTGCAGTAACGAGGAGCTCAGTCGCACCGATAACAGTTACGGCAAGAAATGCAAAGCATTGAAGATGTCCCAGCTATCATACTGGAACGTAGGGGTGTGAGAAACTCGCAGGGGTGTCGAAAACCAGGGTAATAGTGAAGCCGTGAAGTAGCTCGTCCTCGAATGCTAGGGCATACAAGTGCCTGCATTTGCTGCCTTTTAGCTGTCGTACCGTCATGTCTGTGAAATGCGTGGATGAGCGCTCATGTACAGTCCCATTGATTTGTATTTAGAACAGTACGTCAGAAGCGGGGCTGTCTTTTGCATTGACGTTCGGATATCACATGTGAAGTAAAAAATTCAAGCGAGTTGGCGGATCTCTAGTGCAGTGCGAGCAAAGTTGGTAGTGTTCAAAGCACACGTCAGCGGCTTGTCATCCGCTAGGATGCGAAACCCTCGCCCTTTCAGGAAATGGTAGAGACGTACCACCACTTTAGGCGGCAGCAGCTCGTGAGCGAAAGTGATGTACCGACTGGCTAACTTGGTGGCTGGCTGCCAAGCTGCATCGACAAACAGCTGAAGTACTGCTCTGAGAGCAACGTCTGAGGTGTATATCATGAAGGACGTGAGGGCATCGCTCTTTTACGAGCAAGAATGGTTGCGTTGGTGATGTCCTCCTTGATGGACTTGAACACTGTCTCTGTGCCTTCTGTCCTAGAGAGGGTGGCGTTGAGTTTCGTCTAACACGACAAGAGAGCATGAAGCGAGTGCAAGAAGGCGGGGCCGTGGTGAATGAGCCGCCGGTAGCAGCTGGCGCGGCGCAGAATTTTCTGCATTCCTAGAGGGGTTTTTTTTTTTGCAGCTGATGGACGTGCAAACAAAATGGTTGCTTTCGTCCTGCAGGAGGTGACATCCTGTGCAAATCTGCACAGTAATAACACAAGATACAGAATCCTTTGTGAAATTTGGACCATGCACTTTGTCGTGAGCTTGTCGAATACGCAATGGAGGAAACTGCGATGTAACGTGTTGAGCTATGATGCACGTCATGAAATCCAAGAAGACGCGATGTCGGAGGTATAGAAGAATTTTGATGGACCAGATAGAGTGAGCCCTGGTGATTGGTCCATGTACAGGCTCGTGCACATTTAGTGCAAACAAGCCAATGCGTGGCCACTCGGCGGAGCGTGACTGCTGCCAACGTAGTCACGAATCGAAGAAAACCTGCGTATGTGCAACGGTGGGGCAGAGACGTCTGGAGGAATGGCTTTATGTTATCTGCTATGCTATTGCGGGCACCACTTGTCGGGAAAATATTGTCGCTTTTACTACAATATCGTCCCCGCGAGGAAACGTGCCTTGCGTTTGTGTATCGTTTGATAAAGACAGGCAACCACACCTTTTTCGGCCGCATAAATTGCATCGCCGCACGCAAATATCCATATCAGGCTTAACAGGTTCATCCTTTTGATGTCCCAAAACAGGTACGAAACAATTTAAATCTTTTTCCGTGAAAGAACAAGTTTACTCCTGCCTCTGCAGTTTTTTTTACTCAGTTTGTGACATACAGCGGCCCGACATGTGCGATGCCTCTTTTAGTAGACACGATCGTGTATTGTGTGATTTTGGCTTGCTTCACCAGAACGGAAGCCTGGCGCAGCCGAACAGCGCTGCAGACTACACAATGTGACGCCTCTAAGCGACGCTGCACCTGCACAACCTTGATTCCATGCGCAACCGCGATTGCTGCACCGGCGCCTCGCAGAATGACGCCGTGCGCGAGTATATTCACTCTAAAGGTGGGTGAGTCTGCAACTCGGCGAATAAAATGATCCAGAGCGTGGCCCATCGCAAGCCAATGTCAAGCGTAGTAGACGCAGGTCATAGATCCCTATAATCAAACCATTGGATGCAGTGACGGGCGCGTGTTGTGCTGGTGTCGGTGCGCCTCCAGCGTAGCAGAAATAACCTACACATATGAACGTGCGTCCACGAGGTATCGCACCTTTGTGACGATGTAGGTGACGTGACAAGCGGGTGGCCGTCGGTTTACGTTTCGCAAGCTTCACTCAGCGTCCAGCAGATCTATTTTGTGATTGAGTATTTCGTTAGTGGTCTCTCAGTTGAAGAGACTGTGGAAACACCGACGTCTATGATCTTGTCGGCCATTTATGCTAACGAGTCGAGGGATTCTGAAGAGGAAACGCTAAATATTATGCGCACCTGTTGAGGCAGTCACTCCAGGAAGATGTTGCGAAGGATCGATGTGTCCAATAAAGCTGTGTGGTCTCATTAGATGCATATGCAACGCGAGAGGTCGGTCGGTGGCTTTGTGGTCACCGTGTTACTCTGCGATGAGCGGCTCCTGCTACCGACGCTGTTCTGACTCGATTGTGGGTCGTATCAGTTTCTCCCTGAGATAGTCGCACGGTTTGTCAGCAGGTGAAGAGCGTATAATAACCCCGACGACGACAATAATCGCACGTGGTAGCGTGCCAGTGATGGGGTTGCATATTGTGATTCAAGATGCCACGTCAGAGACAGGTACCATAGGGTTTTGCAAGCGATTGTTTTTGGATTTGGTCTACACGTTTTTCTAGAGTAGGCAGACCTCTAGGTTTGATCAGGCTAAATAACAAAGACGAGAAGCCCGTGAAAGTAAGGTGCGAGCGTTGGAAAAGACGAGGAGGTGGCGTTGTAGTGTCTTGCGTCGGGGATTCACCACCTGCGGTAAGGCGCGCCGCAACCTCTGCACCACATATTTTTATTTAGTCGCCATAAGAACACACGTAATCACGAGCTAGTACTTTGCTGCCTAGGTGCCCAGATATTCTTCCTGTGTGCCACCTGGCTCGAGCTCGGAGATCTTGCGGAGGTGAACCTTAATCTACCTCAGGCGGGTGGTGACAGCGCTCGTTAGGACCTTCCAGTGCACGTAGAATAACGAAAAGTGCGCCCAAATACAGATTGGAACAAAAATATGCACCAATTTAGCGTATATCTATGTAAGGAGCAGTGATATCGGGCAATACGCGAAAAAGATGGATTCAAACTGACGCTATCGTTCAAACTGAGCGTGCCTAGAACCAGAAGCTCAAGTTTACTCAACAAAAAATGTTAGCTTATTCCACAGAATGCAAAGTGCACACATTAAGCGACGTTTCCGATGCTAATACAGTCTGAAAAACATAATTTAATGTAAAGAAAACTAAAGGTTATGTAGAGGGCTCTATGTAAGTGTCAGGTGGTACTAATGCACGTTATGTTGGCGTAGATGAAAGTAAGGTGACTCAACAGGACTTGACATAAAAAAAAACGAAAACTAATACAAGGTCTTCTGGGCGAGCATCCGTTCCCTCCCAAATACTACATATAACAATATGGAACGTGTTACATAGTACGCTAATGTGGCACGGAATACCTCGTGTCTATTTGGAGTCAACCGTCATTGACTCGCCTTTTCTGGATCAGCCATTAGAGAAAGTGAATTCCGCTGCAAGTTAATGCGTATGGCACGGACGGAAGGCTCTGAATTTATGAAGTTCTTTCTGTCAATCTCTGTTTGAAACAATGAGGTATATAGCCTAATTTATAGGTCCAATCGGTTGTTGCGTACTCTCTATTGCTACAAAACTTGACAGCATCACCTTGAATTAAAACATAGTGGAACAGCTGACGTGCTCATCATAGCAAGCGCCAATAAAGAGTGTATACATACATATATATATATATATATATATATATATATATATATATATATATATATATATATATATATATATATATATATATATATATAGTTGTTTTTTTAGCCACTTTAATTACCATTAACTTATCGTTTCTTCATTTCATTTATTAAGCACAAGTAATTTCCCCTATATTGTCCTTGGTGTCATGTTTGTTGGCTTCTCATGATATGACTAATAAAAATCGGGCCCCTCGGTTAACCCCCTTTCTTCTCGTTTATTACATAACGAGGGTCTCGAATCCGGCAACATTGATGCCTTCAGGTAGCATATGTGGGTTTATTGACCAGTTGCCTTCACCCAAAAAGATCACGTTCTCGTGACGCCTGCGGCAACAAGGACGTTGCACGTCCGCCGCCAAGGTCTGAGTGGTGGCGCTGGCTAACACTCCCAGGGTTCTTCTAGTACACGTAAATACCCAAGAAAGTGGATGGGGAAACAGCGCCGCGGTAGCTCAATTGGTAGAGCATCGCACGCGAAATGCGACGGTTGTGGGTTCTGTTCCCACCTGCGGCAAGTTGTTTTTCATCCACTTTAATTACCATTAACTTATCGTTTCTTCATTTCATTTATTAAGCACAGGTCATTGCCCCTATGTTGTCCTTGGTGTCAGTGTTTGTTGGCTACTCATGATATGACTATATATATATATATATATATATATATTGCAATTTTTTACCTTGCTGCAGAACGTTTCCTTATGCTTCCTGCGATTTCTTTCATTGCAGACAAGTGAGAACGTCTACAATGGATAGAGCAATATAATACTCACCGTCTGTGCCGTTGTATTTCATTTCAATTGGTGGCGTCTGCGTCGTAACAAATTCTGCGCTATAAGACGTGTTCTGCCTGGGTAAAAATAGACAAAAAGAAGAGTTCTATTCAAAATATCGCACACATGCCCAACCTTCAATACTTAATCCTTAGCGTTCCGATGTCCACAAGATATTCATACCAGCCACGGTGGCTTAGCAGCTGTGATGTTGCGCTTCTAAGCAAGAGCTATCGGGATCAAATCCCGGCCGCGGCGACCGCATTTCGGTGGAAGCGAAATGCAAAAATGCCCGTGTCACGCTCATCGGGCCACGTTAAAGATGACGTGGTGGTCAAAATAATTCTGGAGTCTCCCACTACCACGTGCATCATAACCAAATCGTGGTTTTCGCACGTAAAACCACAAAATTCAATTTAACTGAAAAGATTCATTTACCTCTTGCATGACTGTATTTCATCATGCTGATGATATTGTTCTTGACTCCTAGCTCAAAATTCAACCTACATTGCGTTATTTTCGACTTGTTTTATGGCCGGACCTAAATTAAGGCGAAAGCATTCGTACATGCATTTACGTATTGACGGCAGTTCTAAATAAAATAATCCTTTCGAATACCTTAGTATGCATATACCTGATAAGCTCTATTGGAAAGATCATATTGATTATGTAAGCAATGAAGACATGATAGCAACGGCTTGCTACGAACAAAACGTTTCGAACCACTACAAGAGTGATCTACACCATATTTTCTGTTCGCATTCATATATGAAGGTTTGTGTTCAGCTATGCGAGAACAAGGTGAAAACGTAGTCGAGAACGCTTGTGAGCAATATTCCTCCACACATTCTTCAGCTCTCGTCATTATGACCATCACGTGTTAATTGTTCACCTGTCCTGAAAACTAAACCTTAATTATTATTGTTCCCGCACCGTTTTTTGAAGTTTGGGGGTATGTTGAAGAATATTCAGTTTTCCTGAAGAACTCTGTTTCGATACGTGGTAAAGTTCCTGAAGTATCTTTTCTCCTTGTGTGTGGAAGTATCCAACAGGCTAAATGTTAATTTTGAATCTCCAAGCGATCAGGAATGTTTCCTCGAAGAAAGAATATTGTCCTATTTAGCTGAATTTGCCTATTTGGCCGACAGTGCAATGTACAAGGAGATTCTGCTTTCACTGAATATGCCCCGCAGAAAAGCCAAAAAAAAAAAAACATTTGCTTCACTTCATCCTAAATAACGGCTGTAAATACTAGCTTGATGAGTTACCTAAAATGTAGTAGCTCGTAAAAGAACTTTAATGTACACTCTAAAAAATTTCCCTCATTATACGGAGGGCTTCCTTCATTATACAAAGACATCATCATCAGCCTGCTTATGCCCACTGCAGGGCAAAGGCCTCTCCCATACTTCAACTACCCCGGTCATGTACTAATTGTGACCATGTCCCTGCAAACTTCCCTGTTGTGTTTATATAGGAGGTTGTGGCCAAGTACTGCACCAGGGTGGCCAATCCTGCTCTGGTGAGGGAGTGCATTACCGGTTCTGATCACCGAGATCAGGCCACACGCCAGGCCTGTTTATGCAATTTTATCAACACGCGGATTTTTTTTTTTTAATCCGGTGGAAAATTGCGCGACACCGGGATACGAACCATGGACCTCTTGCACGCGAGGCGGGTGTTCTACCTCTAGGCCACCGCTGCACCTCCTTATACAAAGTAATTGCAGGTAAAATACGGAAACTATGTCGTGTTTCAAAAATACAGCAATAGCTTCCGTTAATATTCGGAAACGCTCCCCGTTTAAATTTTTACGGAGATTTCATTGTAATAATACTATGACTACACTCGTTTACACGAAACACTAAATTCCGTATTTTTGCGAGGAAATCTATACACGCTGTCTGAATGAGCGCTTGTACTCACAAAGTTTCATCTAACAATATCTTATTGAACGCGATAACTGTACGCATGATGTAGATACACGTGAAATGTGAGAGATAGCCTTCTAACAAAAGCATCAATACCAGATTGTATAAATATATATACACATCCTCTATGCCAGACGCAATTTACCGCGCATTCGGGCCTTGTGACTCAGACCATGTGCGCAAATATATGGGTGTGATTACAATGTTCTCAAATTAAGCGCTTTGTAGTTAATAATACAGCATATAGATTACGTGAACAAAGAGCCGTGGGCATACGTGCCAGTGGGCACAAATTTGCCGCACTCAGATGCTGGTGAACTGGAAATGACATTTTGTTCTCTACGCCAAACATTTTGCCCACTATAAGTCAGTACCAAAACGCATGGAGTGGTGTAGCGGCCGTAATTGCTGTTACATTTCGAAAAAAAGATGATCTTAAAGGGAAAAGCGGCTTATACATCCAAGTGCAACGCCTGGATGAAATTTTCGAATGCGGCAAGCAATTAACCCCGTGAAAGGATGTTGCTGAACTCTAATGTAGTTGGTTTAACTCATTCCCATAATAATCCCAAAATATCTCGTCTCTGTCAATAACTATCCATTCACTGACACACAGCGATTGCGTATAATCTGCACTGCTCATGTTTTGCCAATTCTTGCGGTAAGATGCTATCGAAACGTTCGGCGCTTCATCTTGAAACAAGACCGGTGAGCGCGCACGTCCTTATACAGCAGAATAAAAATCGCGAACATGCGCGCGCCGATATGACTGCAAACTACGTAAATGTGACTGAAGCTGAAGGACCTAGTACCGTGCTTGTGCTGTGTGTACTGTCGAAAAGAGAAGAAAAGGAAAAGGAAAGAAAGAACGCCTAGGTGCCGAGTTGACGTAACGATTCAAGCTTTATTTCTTTTTCACCCAGGATGCAACGCCATTTGGTCCACGTGCTTTATTCATGGGTAAATGTTATGACACAGCTCATCATTTACCTGTACGTTACATGCACCAACCAGCCCAAATTAGAACTATACTAGAGCTTATTGACGCATCCCAGTGCCTGCTTTGCACTGCATTGCAACACTGGGGTGTGCTATCCCCGTCTGCAAACCGTCTGCTTGACCTCCCTGCCTTACTTCTTCTTGCCTTCTCTATCTCTTTCTACAAAATGCGCTACCTTGTGGGAGAGAAAGCGTTCGCCTCTATCATAATTCAATTATTTGTCAAGCAATTATTTTGCTGTTCCAGCAACTAGAGCACGAATGCGAAAACGAAACCGATTCTGTTTTGTTTTCTGTACTGATAGAGCGTTGCACCAGGCGGCAGCGTGCGCTGCGCTTCCGATCTAAGGAACGGTAAACACAGCTGCACATGCGTAGTTAGCCGGCTTTCATCGTGTGACGTCGTAAAAATTGTTACTTTACCGTAAATATGTCTTGATTTCTACTCATGAGTGGAGCAAGGCCACAAGGAAGAGACACCGACGCATCGGGAGCGATGAACAGAAGCGTTGCATGATTACGCTGCTTCAGTCTCGGCATGTTTCAATTCGCAATGTTCCGGATTTGTCGCTGTGGGGTGTATGATTCCGTTCTCGTCATGTGCCGTCATAGCGCGGGGATATATGTACTGAATGTGTTTCACTTTGTCAGACAGACGGACGGCAAAAAGTTTAATAGGAAAAGGACCTGCGAGGTTGCCAGCCCGGCTTCAGGCCACCCGGGCATTTTGTGCGGTGAGGCATAGCCTTTCCACCACTGCCCCGGCCCTCTGGATAAACCATATTTGGTCGTGTAGTTCCGAGCTAGTCAGAGCGCTTAGCCATAGCTCCTCGAAAAGGTCCGGTTCTATCTTGTCCTCCACATATACTGATCTGATCTGTGCGCACTTCCATAAGATGTGTGCCATGTATGCGTGTTCGTGCTTGCAGAGCTTGCAGATCGCGTCTGGGTATTGTGTCGAATTTATTCTGTTTAAGTGTACTGGGTTTCGGAACGTTCCGGTTTGCAACCTTCTCCAATCTGTTACTTGAGACCTGTCGAGTTGTTTGTGGGGTTGTGGGTATGCTACTTTGTTTCGTGTAGTGTGTCAGTATGTCGTGGTACGTGACCAGTTTGTTCCTGTCGTCTTTTATCGCTTCTTCGTCGTCGTCGCCTCCTCCGTCTTCTCCATCGCCTCCGCCGCAGTCCTTCCCCCTTCCGCGGGGGTTGCGGGGTATTGGGCCGTCGCTGTCCGTGCCGCGGTGGGTTAGTTCTTGCGCGGCTCGGTGAGCCTTCTCGTTGAGGTGGGGAGGGGTATTCATGGTTACTTCTCCCATATGTGCCGGGATTCATTTCAGGTATATTGGGTGTAGTTTTTCCGTTCTTAACGTCTTCTGCCCTGCAGATCAGGATTTTGGCTGCCTCGGTGGAGACACAGCCCTTGGTGAAGTTTCTAATAGCCACCTTGGAGTCGCTGATTATTGTTCTGTCTTGTTGCCGACCGTTGATTACAGCCAATGCGATTGCCGTTTCTTCCGCTGCCTCTGACGATCTGGTCCTTACGGAGCCCGCAGTCACCGTCTTTCCTTTCGCGCATACGACCGCCATTGCGAAGAGGGAGTTACCTTTGTCAGTGCCGACACCACCATTGACGTCCCGGTTTCGGGGGTACCGTGCGGCGTCTACGAAGAGCACCCCCTCGCGTGCGCCGTGGTTCTTGAGAATCGTTTTCGTGCGGCATTTTCTTCTCTCGACATTGTGCACGGGGCGCATGGTCTCGGGATATTTCCGTGTTTATTGCGGCTCGGACGTCTGGGTGAATCTGCGTCTTGAGGCCGTTCATTCCGTGGTAGTTTATGCCGATCTTTTCCACGCTGCCCCCCTTGCTTCCGGAGAGTCTTTCGAGTTGCGCTATCCCCTGTGCTTCCGCAATTTCCTCCAGCGTGTTATGTAGCCCGAGTTGTAGTAACTTATCGTTTCTTGTGTATTGGGGGAGACCCAGTGCTGTTCTGTACGCTTTTCTGATGAGCGCGTAGATCTTGTCTTTCTCAGCCTTGTTCCAGTGGACGAACGCCGCCACGTACGCGACGTGGCTGATCGCGAAGGCCTGAACGAGCCGTACGACGTTTCTTTCTTTAATGCCCCTCTTGTTGTTGGAGAATCTCTGTATTAGCCGAACGGTCGCCATGGCTTTCTTTTCCAGGCGTGTTATAGTTTCCGCGTTTGTTCCCCTCGCTTCGATCCAGAGACCCAGAACTCTAATCGTTTAGACCATGGGTATCTCCATGCTTTTTCTTGTGGTTAATCTGATTCCCCTTTTGTGTAGTTCCGCGACGTCTCTAGACGGTTTGCCGAACCTCCTGGGGCGGTAGAACAGCAGTTCTGTTTTCTCCGGCGAGCATTCTAGTCCGGTGCCCTCCAGATGATTTTCGATTGCCTCCACCGCCCCTTGAAGTCTGTTGTCCATATCGCCCTCGCTTGCGTCCTTCGTGGTCCAAATCATAATGTCGTCTGCATAAACGGTGTGATTAATGCCTTCTATTCGCTCCAGTTTTTCCGATAGTCCGATCATGACGAGGTTGAAGAGCATCGGTGACGCGACGGACCCTTGCGGTGTGCCAGCGCTACCCATGTCCACCTGGATACACTCCTCCTCGTGCAATCTGATTCTGGCTGTGCTACCCGTAAGGAAATTTCGGATATAATTATACGTTCGTTCGCCCAGGGCGTTGCACGATTCTGTCGAGGATGGCCGTGTGCTTGACCCTGTCAAAGGCCTTCTTTAGATCAAGTCCAAGTATTGCCCTCAAGCACCGCCCGGTGGTGTCTATGACTTGCTCCTTGAGTTGTATCATGACGCCTTGGGTAGACAGCCCTCTTCTGAAGCCAATCGTGTCGCTGTGGTACAGGTCGTTTGACTCCAGGTAGCGGTTAACTCTAATCTGGCAAGCGTGTTCCATCACTTTACCAACGCAGGAAGTGAGAGAAATCGACCACATGCTCTCTATTTCTAAGGATTTACCCGGCTTGGGGATGAGGATCACGTCGGACCCTTTCCATTCGTCGTGTGTGCCGCCTATCCGCCAGCACTCGTTGATGTTGTCTGTCAAGCGACTCGTTGCCTGGTCGTCCAGGTTCCGGACCATTTTGTTGGTCACTTTGTCGGGGCCCGGAGCCGACTTAGGCTTAATGGTCTGCAGGACCGCCTTGACTTCTTGCTGGGAGAGATCTCTGTCGAGGTCCTCGTTGCGATAGACCGAGTAGTTCCGGCGTTCAACGGCTGGAGGTCTCTCAAAGTACATCTTGACGATTTCATCACCCATTTCACGTATGTTTCCTTTGTACTTGTGTCTGAGCTTGGTCATTTCCGCTTTCGCTGCTGTCTTCGTTCCCGACGGGTCGAGCAGGTGCTTGAGGATCTTCTGCGTCCTGCCCGTGTTGATGTTGCCATTCATGGCGTCACATACCTCGTCCCAATCCTGATTCAATAACTGGGTGCAGTGTGCCTCGGCTTTCTTGTTTAGTTCCGCGATCTTGCGCCTTAGATTTCTATTGTGTTTTGGCCCTTGCAGATGTTTTTGTATAGATTTTTTGCTTGTACGAGTTACGCGAGCCAGCTGTCCATCCGCGGAGAGTGACCACCACCTCGTCGTCGTCGTCTTCGTCTTCGTGTCGAGCCCCCCCTGTCGTTCCACTCCATCTCGGTCGTGGCCCTTTCTACGTGTATTCATCTATTTCTTATGGATCCCTGTTCTTTTTCGTCTCTGATTTTGTGGAATTTGTCCCAGTCTACTAGCCGGAACTGATGTTTTATTCCCTTCGTGACGCGAGCTTCTCCTAAGGCTATACTGAGTATCCTGTGATCGCTCCCCAGGTCCTTGAAGGTGTTCTCCCAGATGATTCTCCCGGCTTTCCTGCATAGCGTTGGGTCCGGTGTGGTGTCCCTATGGGGGCCCGCACCCACTCTGGTGTGGGAGGCCGGCTCGTTGAGAAGCGTTAGGCGGACCTTTTCTATGAGGTCGGCCAGATCTTTTCCCTTCTTGAACGAGTGATAATATCCTCACCGCATGTGTGGAGCATTGAAGTCACCTCCGATGACGAGCCTGTTGTCGCCTGCGATGGTCATCGTTTCGTTAATCAAATCTTTGAAATTGTTTTAGGCCCTTTTTAGACGGGCTGTTGTAGACGTTCAGGACGAAGGTGGTGCTCTACTTCTTGCTGCGTGGCACGACTTCTATGATGACGTGGCCAATGTCCGTAATTTTTCTTATAAATCGCGGGATCGCGACCAGTCCTTTTTTGACTAATGTGGTCACGACTATGTTCGTCCCCGTCCCTTTTGTGCGTTGTTTGTGGGTGGCGTACCTGGCAATTTTGTCGTGGTCGAATGTTTCCTGGAAAATGATTACGTTGGGCTTTTTTTCTTTTTGCGGTCATTTTACAGTGTTGTGTCATCGTTGCTTTCTTGTTTGGGAAGCTGCGGCAGTTCCACTGCCAGATGACGAGTCTTCCATTTTTGGTGCCCGCCATCTTTACGAGATCTTCTTCTCCAGCTCTGCGATCCGCCTGTCGTACTTTAGGGCCTGCGCCTTCTTCTCTGCCTCGATGTCACTAATGAGTGCCGCGAGCATCTCGAACATTTTCTCTATTTTGTCCGAGAGCTTGTTGAGCATGTCCTCTCTCAAGGACGTAAGTTTTTGGGCTAGGTTGGGGGTCTCTTGACCCCTGTACCGAAGCGACCTGTTCGTTGGTCTTGGTCTCCGGGATCTTATGCTTGGCGCCCAGTGGGTGTGCTACATCTGCTAACATATCCACTTCCTGCTCCATGAATTTGGTGGATGGGCTGGAGACGGAGGCGAAGGCGGCTGACGGGGGCGACGATAGTGTCGGCATTTTGGTAAGTATTTCATTAAGTGTTTTCTCTAGTTCGTCAATTCTTTTTGGCTGATGCACTGTTTTGTTTGCGTTTTCTAGCACTTGTACGAGCAGCTGGTTTACCGTTCGTTATTCCTTCACGCGTTCTCTATGTGTTCGTACTTGCCCCTATCGTTACTGGTATTGCCGGACCTTCCCGATTCGTGATGGGCCACTGCGTCTGACCGGCTCTCCTTTGCTGATGTCGTCTGTCCTTGCTTCTTCCCCTTCGTTTCGGGCTTCCTCCCCCTCGAGGCGGATATGGACCCACTCCCGGTCCAGTCCCTGTTCCTGGACCCGGATTTCGAGGTCGGTCGTTCCCGCGATCCCGGTCTGGACCTGTATCTGGATCCTGGACCTCGACCTCGAGATCGGTCGTCCCCTTGCTCCTGGCCTGGACGTGGATCTGGACGTGCACCTGGAGCTGGACTTGGATCTGGGTGCGGGAGATGGTTGTGTGTGGTTGCTTTCCCCGCCGTCGGGGTCTTCTGAGCCGGCTAGCCGCAAGCGCTCTTCCTCGTTTCTTCTCGCTGTTCATCTTCTTAGTTTCACCATGTGCGGCGTCTTGTATTTAGCCCTGCAAGTCCGGTTCGGCGGGCGGGTGAGCTCCTCCGCAGAGCTTGCATTTAAGTGTGCATTGGTGGTCTTTAGCCGGGTTTTTGCTACCGTACGCCGGGCACAGCTTGTCGTCCAGTCTGTGGCACACATCGTGTCTATGCCCAAGCCTGTCGCACTCTTTGCAGAAGTCTATTTGTTTCCGATTGAGGGATACTCTCATCATAATGCTGTTGAAATGCGCCCATGCGGGGATCCTGTTGCCCTCGTACAGAAGTATCGCGGTGGTCGTGTTACCCAGTATCTTGGCATACGCCAGGGAAGGATTGCTCACGTTCACCAGTGCGTGCACGAGCTGTTCTTGTGCGTAATTCAGGGGAATGTGGCGGATTCTCCCCTTGGCCATCTCTTCTGGTGCCGAGACGTACGCGTTGGTCGTGTGCTTCCTCCCGTTGATCGTTCATTCCTTGATTTTGGCGACTTTCGTCGCCGTCGTCTCGTCCGGTCTGCTTATCAGCAGGATGTTTTGCGTGTGGTTGGGGCAGATCGTGATGATTTCGTCGCTGCTCACTCCTGTTTCATTGCCTATCGCCTCGTCTAGGCTGGCGCTGCACGTGTTTCTGATGCTCAGCTCGTCTCTCGGTCTGACGATTATCTTGATGCCGTCTCTAGATAGCCTGGGCATCTTGCTTGTAAAATCTTCTTAACTATCCTCTTCCCGCCTTTGCGCGTCGGACGTCTCCAGCGGGTGCCTTGCTTGCCTGCCCTTGGGTAGCGTGCGCGCGGCCCGTTCTTTTGTGCGTAACTTCGATCCATCCATCCGCATCGCCGTCTTCGGCTCGGCTCGCGGAATCATTTCTTTCTTCTCTGGACTTGGCATTCAGGCTTTCTCCCACTTCTGCTTCTTCTACCTCCATATTGAAGCGCTTTCGATCCTCTGGTTTGCACTGCGACACCTTTTTCCGCCCTGCCGGGGGCCGGCAGGTGTCCGCTATAGGCCTAGTCGGCGTTAAGCGTAGCTTTGTTTCTTCACATTTACCCTCGTATCCGCGTTAGAAATGCACTTTCGCCACGCCTTCTTGCACTGAATGTGCTCTCGGTAGAAGTCACAGATCTATTAAGACGGTGGCCTAAATTTTGCACTTTTCGCTGAACGAAACTGCTAAACTGCGGAGCGCTTTTATACATATTTACTGGAAAAGACCGCAATTGAGCCACACACTTCAAATTTGTTTACACAATACCGATAACCTACGCATTCACTATTTTCCGCAAATATAAAGCAAGTGTGTCGAACAATTCGACGAGAAAGCCTACAAAACTAACTACACGCGTCATGGGATGCATGAAAACAGTAAGAAAGAAAGTGTTTAGTAATTACTAATGACGAACCTCATTAGGGAAAAGCGTTAATGTTATACTTTGTGGGGATGCGCGACTCTCACGCGTCCCCTGTTACGTTGTTTTTCCGCCTAGCTCCGTTTTCTGTAAACCGGCTTCGCCGCATGGCCTGCGGCCCGCGGCTCTCAGTGTGGTTGAAGCACAGTGCGAGAGATGGCGCGAGTGTTGCGCTGCTAACGCATCACGGCGGGGTTACTTTGGTGCAGAAAGGAGAAGGCGCTTCCTCTTTGGTTCGGGAGTCGGCGATCCATGCTTCTGTGGATGACATGAGCTAATGAGCCCCCGGTCCCCTCCCCCCTCCCTCCGGGGAAACTCCGGAGGGGGCTTGGGCCCCGGAGCCCGCAGCCCCTCCCCCTGCCGTGGTCGGCGCCTATTGATTATCAACATCATTTGCACTGACATGAAGCCTTTCCATGTTGTTGAGAGGGGGCGATTCAAACGTACGTAAGTATCGCACCAGACGTGTGGACGTCTCGATCCAAGGAGGCCTTCCTGGCTGTCGAAGCAACATTCGTGGACAGCGACTTCACGGCTCACACGTACCTCCTCGGTTTCACTCGCCTGACGGTAGAGCCACACAGCACCTTGTATCCGCTTCCAGTATGACACAGCGTTGCTGCACTGCAACATCGCTGCCAATGTAAAATGTGTATTTTCGCACAATTTCGCCTCCGTTAACTGCTTTTATTTCATTTCCCAGGTCCATCCCGCGGGGACAGATAAAGCTTCATCAATGTTAAGGGCACTTGCTTTTAAAGGGTGAGAGACTGAAGAGGCAGATTACGATGACAATTTTGAAGACCTCTCGGCACACTTAGCGAAGGAGCTTTTAAGCGAGTTCTGTCAGTTGGAGCATTTTCGATTTGGCTGCGCCGCCCACATCCTGCAGTGTGGCGTAAAAGGCACCCTCCAGCAAGTATGCGCTACCAAATAACACATTTATTCCATTTTATATGCATTGAAACGTCGTTAATTTGTTAGTGTATGTATGAACGATTGTTTTCGCCTAGCTTTGTTAAATAATTTGTCATGAAAGCTTGGGCAAAGAATGTATGAATATAATAATTGCAGTTTGAAAAGTAAGGGCTGACAACTGTGATTATTAGAGTTTCGGTCTTTAAAGCTTTATTATGCAACTAGCTCCTGCTCATGTTTGGCCGAATTTTTGAGCGTGCTTTGCTTTTTCATGTAGGGGATTCGTGGTACATTTGCTGCTATGGCCGAGCAGTGGCGTAGCCAGAAATTTCGTTCGGGGGGGGGGGGGGGGGGGGAGGGGGAGGCTCATGTTGCAGCTTGGCCTCCTCCTCAAGAGGAAGCTTTTACTGGGATGCTCATATCTAAATACATGTAGAAGGTGAACTAGTTTTTCTCGGCAACCACTGCACGAAATTTGATGAGGTTTGTTGCATTTAAAACAACAACTTAAATTCTACTGTCTTCTGGTTGTCGTTTTTTTATTAAAAATTGGCACAAATCTCGAATTTTCAGAAAACGAAACTATCAGGTTTAAAACTGTGTAACTCAACAATGAAAAATATTATCACAATTCTGCGAATCGCATCTGATAGTACATCTACAGCGGACAAAATTGATATGTTATAAATGAATCTCAAATAATTTAGCTTTATCGAAATACAGCTTTTGCAGAACCCTTGTGCACCACGTAACTAATTCACGTAAAATACAAATTGACATACCGAATTTGTCCGCTTTGACTCTTATAATAGATGCCGTTTGATGAACCGTGATATCTGTTTTTGATGAAGAGCTTTTCATTTGTAAACGTCGTGCTTCTATTTTTTTCGCACTTTCAAGTTCTTGAAAATATTTTAAGTAAAAAAAAGGCCCCAAATCGAACTTCCGCTTCAAACAGATACTAGAAGTTAACTTTCTCAAATTCAGCAAATTCCGTTAAAAGTGATTCAGGGGTTGTCTTAGAAAATTGTTTCTGCGTTTTACATTTATTTGAATGGGCCGCGTCGGAGTTGGGCCCAAGCTAAAGCTTCCTCTTAAACAATTTGTCGAGAGATCAAACACATGAATAATAACTGCATTGCCATTGCCATATATGCTGCAAACGAATTCTTGAACGCTACGCACTGTCAAAACAAGTAATATATGTATCTTTTTATAAAAAAATATACTCGTATGTGCCAGAAATTGTACTCAAAATAACTGATATCAATGCTTCCATGTTTTTGTCTATTTAAAAAGTAAAGAAAATATCACACGATCCTTAGAACTATATCAGTTCGAAACCAGCAAAGCAGTGCATGCCACTGATATGAAAAGTGTAAAGGCCATGAAATGAACAAGTTGAGGACAATTATGTTAATGAAACTTTGTCATTCAACAACCTTGTTTACATTTTTGTACATATGCAACGGCCAGTGAAAAATGTCAATGACCCTCTCATTTATTCCAATGTATTACGCAGGAGCGGATGTCACCAGTCGTGTATCCTGAGTAATTGCACCGAAATTATTGTCCCAACCGAGAGCACCTATATAAAGCTGTTCTGCAAGATATTAGAGGACGAGTCAAATGAAAGTGAGCCAATGCAAATATATGACAAACGGGGTACCTAATTTAAAAGTAGTCTCCATGAGCATTTATACCACTGACTAACGAGTCGGGTGATTCCCGTCTCATAAAACTGCTTAGGTTGCTGCTTCCACAAATCTGCAGTTGACTCTTTCACGTCATCGTCCGACATGAATCTGCTTCCCTTAAGCTGTTTTTTCATTTGCCCCAAAATGTGGAAGTCGCAAGGCGACAGGTCTTAGCTGTATGGCGGATGTTGCAGCGTTTCCCCCTCGAACTTTGCCAGTTTTGTATTACCCACATCAGCGACGTGGGGACGGGCATTGTGGAAAAAATTAAAATTAAATTATGAGGTTTTACGTGTCAAAACCACTTTCTGATTATGAGGCACGCCGTAGTGGAGGACTCCGGAGATTTTGACCACCTGGGGTTCTTTAACGTGCACCTAAATCTAAGTACACGGATGTTTTCGCATTTTGCCCCCATCGAAATGCGGCGGCCGTGGCCGGGATTCGATTTCACGACCTCGTGCATAGCAGCCCAACACCATAGCCAGGTCGTGGAACAAGATGACCCCATTCGTCAAGTTTCCACGTCGTTTGTTCTTGATTGCGACACGCAGCCGATCCGGCGTTTCACAATATCGGAAACGATTGATAGTCTCTCCGGCTTCAGAATGGCCCCTGACGATCGAAAAAAAATACTAAACAGCACCTTTCCGGCGGAAATAACGGCCTTTGCTTTCTTTGGGGCGGTGAATTCGAACGTTTCCACTGTAATCTTTGCCGTCGTGTTTCAGGCTTGTAGTAGTGGCACCATGGTTCGTCCCCGATCACAACTGCAGACAAGAAGTCGTCACCCTCATTGTGATACCGGATCAGATGAGTCAAGGCAGCGCAGAACCTTCTTCTGGCGGTGGTTCAAAATCTTGGGCATCCATTGCGCACACAAGAGCCGATGACCGAGATGTTCATGAATTATGGTGTGAACCGAACCGCGACTGATGTTCAGACGCTCTGCCAGTTAATCGATTTTTATCATCCGTTCTTGTCTCATCAGCTCATCAACTTTTGCACTTGTGTTGGAGGTGATCGTACGATGGGTTTGGCGCGATCTTGGATCGTCTTTGCAACTTTCACGTCCTTTTTCAACCGTTTGCTCCACTGCTTCACAGTGGCCAATGAAATGCAATGTTCAACGTACACGGCAGCCGTACGGCAAATTATTTCCTTTTGGGGAATACCTTCTGCTGTCAAAATATTCACGGCACCCTGCTGCTCAACTTCTAAAGTTTCCATTACGTCACGCAACCATGTTCAATCCAGTGTATGAGAGCATTAAAGGACATTTACCCTCCATCTGCGTGTCACTTTTGTAAATGAAAGATGCCTGTGTGCTACGCGCATGCCTCGCAAATAATGAACCGAACTAGTATTGCGCGGGAGGGGTAGGCTCACTTTCGTTTAACTCGCCCTCGTTCATTAGAAATGCGAAGATACAATGGAATATACAAATCCTTGATAAAGGGCAAAAAAGCGTCACTGGAAAGGAAGTTCACTGCACGTATACACAAAACCTCGCAACAAGATATTTAGATATACGTATAAGTCTCCAATAAATCTACGTATCTAAGAAAAAGTCACTGTATATAATGCGTCAAACAAGGCAAACAAACATGTAGCTCAATCACAGATTCACAGAATCCTAGGTTCTCCCCCATTCCATCCACTCCATCCGATGTATCGCGTGCGACGGAAGGCGGCGCGCTCGCTCCCCGCTTTTCTCCTTTGAGCACGCAAGACTGAGCCACCATCGTCGGCTCACCCATTCCAACCCCCCCCCCCTACTCTTTCACTCGCACATACAGCATGCGGCGCGTGGTCACGACGTTATTGCCCTGAGACGGCATACGAAACATGAGGGCGACGGCGCCCGGACTCTTCATATAATTGCTATCGCAAGAATATAATAATAGTATCCGGCAACCGAAGCGTGCCCTGGCCGATTACCTTCCGCAAAAGAAGTAAACTGTCACCATGCGACAATTCGCTGCGCCGCAACAATGTATCTTTTTTATTTCCTTTTGTGGGGCAGGGGCCCCGAAATGAAAAAAAAAACGCAAAGGAGAGTATGTTGGCCACAATCCAATGCCTACTTTGGGCATGTTACGTTTCGCCTCCGACGCGCGGTATAGCCGGCGCGGATGCAACGGACGCCGGGGCTTCGTTCAAAGCGGCGGACATTTTGGCCCGTTCAGCGCTGCCGCAACGCTTCCTCCCAAGCGCGTCCAGGCATGTTTCAATGCCACGTGTCTTCGTGTGTGTGTGCGTGTGTGCGTGTGTGTGTGTGTGTGTACATGTTGGTGCCCACGCTTGTCAAAGCGCGGCAGCCGGGGAGAGGAGGTCCCCAACTGTGAAGCGAGGAGGTCTGACCGGCGCCGGCCCGGCGGATGCGTCACTTCTAGCTTGCTTCTAGTCTCAACGTGTCCGTGCGCCGCCGTCACGTGCGCCTCATCCCGAGCCGTTCCTTCTTGCCCTCAACTCCGAGAGTATAAAAGCAGCAACCCACGGACGCCGAGGGAGGCTCCGATTTCTTCCGTCGAGTAACGTGGTCTCCCGTCTCTCCACTTCGGTCGACCTGACCGGCCGCTCTTTTGCGATGCTAGAATAAACAAGTTGTTCTGTTAGCAGTCGACTCATTCTTTGCCAGGACCTTCGGATGCTTCCAGCTGTGCCCCAGGCCGCCAGGCCAACGCTCCCCTTGGGGCTTGCGACCCAGATGCAACAACTGGCTGCCAGCGGTGAGATCGCGACAACGGAGGCCAGCAGTGAAGATATACGGTCGACTGTATGCTGAGCAGAACAACGACCATCCGGGAGCAGTGCAACGAGCCCTGTGTGACGACTGGTTGCCTGCAGCGGAACGACTGCGCTGAATTCTTGGCTGCGAGGTTTGGTGAGTGCGGGACTTTCTTCTGAGTTTTGCCAAGCTTTTGTTAGTGTTCGAAACAGAGCTGGTAATTGTAGTTGTCGTTGCTGCCGGGTTAGTTTGCGGCTAGACAATAGTAGGCAGTAGAGAAAGCAGCATTCAGAGCAGCCATGGATTGGAAGTCGTTGCGCAAACCGAAATTGCTGGAGCTTGCAAGAGAGTTGGGTCTGGATGTCTCAGACAAACTCAGAAAACCAGAACTGCAAAAGGCTATTCTTGAGTTAGAAGCTGAGGATGACGAGCTGTCGGAATGCCTTGAGACCATTGAGGAGAGGGAGACGGCAAAAAGACAGGAACTTAAAGAGCAAAAAGAGAAAGAGAAAGAGAGAGAGCAACAAGAGAAAGAGGAGCGCGACCGTCAACACGCTTTGGAAATGAAGCGTCTCTAGGTAGAGATGGAACACGCTGGTAATGGAAGTGAGGCACACCGTGCCGGAGAACGAGTATCGTTCAAAATGACTGACCTGATGCGGCCGTTTAAGCTTGGAGAGGACATTGGTTTGTTCTTGGTTAACTTTGAGCGAACGTGCGAGAAGCAGGGGTTCTCTCGGGAAACGTGGCCACAGGGCTTGCTCACTTTGTTACCCGGCGAGGCGGCCGACGTAGTCGCTTGCTTGAAGAGAGAGAAGGCACAGGATTTCGACCAAGTGAAATCGAGTCTGCTAAAAAAGTACAGGCTGTCAGCGGAGGCGTTCCGTCGGAAGTTTCGGGAAAATGAGAAAGGCAGAAGTGAGTCATATACAGAGTTTGCCTACAGGCTTATGTCAAACATGCAGGAGTGGCTAAAAGAAGAGAAAGCGTTTGGTGACCACGAGAAAGTTCTGCAGTGTTTCGGGCTGGAACAGTTTTATAGTCGGTTACCTGAGAACGTGCGGTACTGGGTCTTGGATAGGCCAGACGTTAGTACGGTGGCTAAAGCCGCCGAGCTAGCCGAGGAGTTTGTGACGCGTCGGGCTCGCGGAGCTAAGGACGGTCAAAAGGGTGAATTTGGCTCCAAGTTTGAGAGGCCGAAGTTCACACCCATGAGAGCAAGGGGGGACCCACGTTGTGCGGATGCGAGTGAAAGCAGTCCGACTGAATGTAAGGAGACGGCGGCAGCCGAAGCCGAACGCAGAAAGCGGTTCGAGATGAGGCAAGCGCGCGTGTGTTATACGTGCCAGAAGCCGGGTCACTTTTCGGCGCAGTGTCCAGAAACAAAAACAAAACTCATGTTCTTGTCATTGTTGTTGTGTTCTTGTCAGACCTCCTCGTGAACGGGAAAGAGTGCCGAGTGCTTCGTGATTCCGCAGCTACAATGGATGTAGTTCATCCCTCTTACGTAGAACCCGATATGTTCACGGGCGAGTGCGCATAGATCAAGCAAGCCGTGGAAGCTCATAGCGTGTGTCTGCCCGTAGCAAAAGTGCTTATTGAAGGACCTTTCGGAGCACTTGAGACGGAGGCCACAGTGTCATCTATGCTGCCCTCTCCAGTACACGTACCTATTTTCGAACAGGTCCGATCACCTCCTGCGCGAGAAGGGGCTTTTGTTTGGTGAGGCTAGCGTTCAGGCCTTAACCAGATCGAGAGTTCGGGAGCTCACTGCAAAGGCGGTAGTTGCGGGGCCGACGTTGTCGAACAATGAGAAAGGGTCGGAATCGCAGCAAGCTGATATTCAGAGCACGTCCGAACTGAATAAAATTGAGCCTGTAGCGTTGAAGGCACCAGATACTGGAGAGGAAATGCCCGACACGGGAAAGTTAGAAGAGCTATCTGGAGATTTGCTCATCGCGCCTACGTCAGATGGACTCAATAGATTGCTAAAAGTCAGCCGGTCGGCTTTGATAGCCGAGCAAAAAAAGGATGCCAGCCTAGAAAACATGCGCTGCAATGTCAAGGAAGGTATCGCCAAGAAAAATGCTCGTTTTGTGGAAAGAAGTGGGGTCCTGTACCGGAAGTATCTAGACCGCAGGGGAGTGGAGTCCGATCAGCTGATCGTGCCTCAGTGCTACCGTCAGGATCTGTTGCGCTTGTCGCATGGAGGTTCGTGGTCCGGACACCTACGAGTTAAGAAGACTAGGGACCGTCTCTTGCAAGAGTACTATTGGCCAGGGTGTTTTCGTGACGCAGAACACTTTGTGAGGACATGTGACACCTGTCAGCGGGTGGGCAAACCAGGGGACAAATCGAGGGCGCTGTTGAAGTTGGTACCTATCATTACGGAGCCCTTTAGACGGCTCGTTATTGATACAGTGGGACCTCTGCCGGTAACAACCACGGGGTACAGACACATTTTGACTGTGATCTGCCCAGCGACAAAGTTCCCCGAAGCAGTGTCGCTTAAAGAACTCAGCTCAGTTGAGATAGTCAATGCACTACGGTCCATATTTGTGCGAGTTGGTTTTCCTGCGGAAATCCAGTCAGATCAGGGCACAGTGTTTACTAGCGCTTTGACGACAGCCTTTCTCGAAAGGTGCGGGGTAAAGTTGTTACACAGCTCAGTGTACCACCAACAGTCGAATTCCGTTGAGAAGCTCAACTCCGTCATGAAGCGCGTGTTGAGAGCATTGTGTTTTGAATAACAAACTGACTGGGAGCTGTGTCTGCCTGGGGTGATGTTTGCATTAAGGACCGCGCCGCATGCGGCTACGGGGTTTTCGCCAGCTGAGCTGGTGTACGGTCGCTCGCTGCGGTCTCCGCTTCGCATGCTTCGAGAATCGTGGGAAGGCAGGGGCGACGACCCAGTCGTGGTGGAGTACGTGCTTAGGCTCCTCGAACGCTTAAGAAGGGCACAGGAGTTGTCAGGTGAAGCAATGGCAAAGGCCCAGCAGAGGGCCAAGGTTTATTATGATCGGACAGCCAGGGCCCGTCGTTTTGAGGTGGGCGATGAGGTAATGATATTGCGCACATCGCTAAAAAAACAAACTCGACGTGCAGTGGGAGGGCCCAGCACGGATTGTTGAAAACCTGTCGGACGTTAACTACGTGGTGAGTCTGCCAGGAAAACGGAAAGCACAGCAAGTTTACCACTGTAATCTGCTCAAACCCTATAGACAACGGGAAGCAGTGGTGTGTATGCTGGTAAACGTTCCCGAAGAGCTTCCGGTCGAGCTTCCGGTCGAGCTTCCGGTCGAGCTTCCGGGACTAGGCTCAGTGACGAACAGGGAAGACACCGATCAAGTCATTAGTGACTTAATCAGTAAAGCACCGCTGTCGCCTGAGAAGAAAACCGAACTACACCAGCTCTTACATGAGTTTCAAGGTCAGTTCTCTGAGAGGCCTGGTAGGACTTCTGTCCTGACTCATGAAATAGAACTTACCTCCCCAGAGCCAGTACGATCCAAGGCGTACCGGGTGTCGCCCCGCCAGCGCGATATTATGGAGGCTGAGGTAAAGAAAATGCTACAGCTCGGTGTTATTGAGGCGGGTGAGAGTGATTATACCTCCCCTTTGATTTTAGTTGAGGTACCGGGCAAGGAACCTCGTCCTTGCGTCCACTACCGCAGGCTTAATTCCATCACTAAGGATCAAATTTATCCGATCCCTAACATCGAGGAGCGCCTTGAGAAAGTTAGTAGCGCTCAGTTTATTTCCACCCTAGATCTTGTCAGGGGTTATTGGCAGGTTCCACTTACAGAAGAGGCTAGTAGGCATGCGGCGTTCATTTCTCAAATGGGAACATTCCGTCCTAAAGTGTTGAGTTTTGGTTTGAAGAACGCGCCATACTGCTTTTCAAGCCTCATGGATAAAGTGTTGCGGGGACAGCAAGAATTCGCTTTACCGTATTTAGACGACGTAGCGATATTCTCCGCATCCTGGTCTGAGCACATGGCACACTTGCGGGCAGTGCTAACCCGCCTGCGCGAAGCGGGCTTGACAGTCAAGGCTCCCAAGTGCCAGTTAGCACAGGCCGAGGTTGTCTACCTCGGTCACGTGATTGGTCGGGGTCGTCGCCGCCCCTCTGAAATAAAGGTGGCCGCTGTGCGAGACTTCCCGCAAGCGCGCACGAAGACCGATATTCGGTCGTTCTTAGGTGTCGCCGGCTACTATCAGAGGTACATCCCCAGGTACTCTGATATCGCGGCTCCCCTGACGGATGCTCTAAGAAAAATAGAGCCCCAAACAGTCGTCTGGAACGAGACAAAGGAAAGAGCTTTCAGCGCCCTAAAGAGCGCCCTAACAAGCCAGCCTGTGCTACGATCGCCATACTACACAAAAGGGTTCGTTGTTCAGTGCGATGCTAGTGAGCGAGGCATGGGCGTTGTAATGTGCCAACGGGAAAATGAAAAAGTGGAACACCCCGTCCTGTATGCTAGTCGTAAGCTGACCAGTCGTGAGCAGGCGTACAGCGCCACCGAGAAAGACTGTGCGTGTCTCGTATGGGCCTTTCAGAAATTGTCATGCTACCTAGCCGGCTCGAGGTTTATCATTGAGACGGATCACTGCCCTCTCCAATGGCTGCAGACCATATCTCCCAAAAATGGCCGCCTCCTGCGCTGGAGCATCGCTTTGCAACAATATTCCTTTGAGGTGCGTTATAAAAAGGGGAGTCTCAACGGCAACGCCGATGGCTTAAGTCGAGGGCCCTAACGTAGGAATCAGCCTCAAAGTTGTTTGTTACTGATGTTTTTCTTCCTGAGGCAGGATATTTAACATATTGCTTTTATTTAGTGTTTCAAAGTGATGACGTGCTTTCTAGTGCAATTTTCCAATTTGTGGACGCGTTCTGAGTGCTGCTAGACTACTGTAAGGAACTAGGCAGTAGTATAAAAGGGGAAAGAGCCTGGCATGGCTTAGTGAAGGTTGTGTCGTGCTTGCTGACTGAGCGGTTGAGTTTCGGCGTAGTTATAACGCTTGCTGGGAGCGAGAACAAAAATGGCAACTCTCCCGAAGTCACTTTGCAGTGTCCTTTGTGAAACTGAACGTGAGAACGAGGCCTTCTCCATGCGCTGCGCTCAAGAAACGCCGAGGGACGACCGACTTCGGTTATGAGCATCATAGAGCGACATCCCTCCGGACAGCGGATGCAGTCCCCTGACCATCGGGATCTCCTTCTCCCGGCGGGGTGGTCTCTTATGTTTAGCCTCCGACGCGCGGTATAGCAGGCGCCGATGTAACGGACTCCGGGGCTTCGTTCAAAGCGGCGGACATTTTGGCCCGTTCAGCGCTGCCGCAACGCTTCCTCCCAAGCACGTCCAGACATGTTTCAATGCCACGCGTCTTCGTGTGTGTGTGTTTGTGTGTGTGTGTGTACATGTTGGTGCCCACGCTTGTCAAAGCGCGGCAGCCGGGGAGAGGAGCTCCCCAACGGTGAAGCGAGGAGGTCTGACCGGCGCCGGCCCGGCGGATGCGTCACTTCTAGCTTGCTTCTAGTCTCAACGTGTCCGTGCGCCACCGTCACGAGCGCCTCATCCCGAGCCGTTCCTTCTTGCCCTCGACTCCGAGAGTGTAAAAGCAGCAACAAAACCAGTGGCGTTGCTAAGCGACTCGCGACCGGCTCTCCAGGCACTCTCCGGTCACCATCGACACGGAGTCACTGAGACCCTGCTGAGAGCAAAAATCTCGGCCCTCTCTGCAGTGGGGGTAGCCATCTCCTTCCACTGGCTGCCTTCCCACGTAGGAATCGCTGGAAACGAGGAGGCGGATGTCCTTGCTAAGGCCGCCCACCACCCGACCGTTCCACTCACCAGAGCAGTCGCAGCATCGGACTTCTCCAGGCACGCATCCAGCGATCCGGACAGCAGGGTAGCTACCAACCGCGCCCCAAAACTCCTCCCTGAGAACGGCCTCTCGCGACGGGACCGTTCCACACTCCTTCGTCTGCGCACGGGCTCCGTGTGGACGGCAGCTAGGCTCCATGCCAAGGGACGCATCGCCTCGCCGGCCTGCAGAAGGTGCGGTGACGCCGAGACCCTCGAGCACCTACTCTGCACCTGTCCTGCATTAGCCCAGGAGCGCGCTCCAGTCACTGCCACCTACCGACGGTTTGGACTCCCGGCTACCTCAGAGACACACCTGCTCTTCCCGGCCCGCTACCACCTCCCAGCACTGGCAAGCCTGCTTGAATATGTGTACACAAACGGACTCCTAGATCGCCAATAGACTTCGGCCTCGCACGGCCTCTGCCCGAGCGCCGGCCATCGCCCCTGGAAGATGCTGACGTCTGCTGCCTGAAACCTACTCTCCCTTTCCCCCTCTATCCTCTCATCTTTCTTTCCCCACCCCCATTCCCCATTACGCTAGGCCGTGCTCCCATATGGGCTGCAGAACTGAGCGTATTTTCCCTCTCCCAAATCACGAAAAAGAAGAAGAAGAAGCAGCAGCCCACGGACGCCGAGGGAGGCTCCGATTTCTTCCGTCGAGTAACGTGGTCTCCCCTCTCTCCACTTCGGTCGACCTGACCGGCCGCTCTTTTGCGATGCTAGAATAAAGAAGTTGTTCTGTTGGCAGTCGACTCATCCTTTGCCAGGACCTTCAGATGCTTCCAGCTGTGCCCCAGGCCGCCAGGCCAACGCTACCTTTGGGGCTTGCGACCCATTTGCAACAGGCACCTAATGTGGCTACCGAATGAATATCGAAGAAAACGTGAGACGCTTGGTCCACCGAGAACAATCCGCATAGTGCTCGGTACTTCACACCGGCGAGACAAGGCTTTCCAGAGAGGTGGTGCTCAAGCGAACACGGTGTAATCCGTCAAGTCTTCACAGTGATGGCGGTGAGTGACCATAGTTTCTTTTTCTCGCCTGCTAGCGAGAAGGCGTCCAAAAAATTGTAGGACGCTTAAGCTTCGCCTTCAAGAGTGGAACGCGACAGCGTTCCCGTCGACCCGCCAAGGGGTGTAAGACAATGGGCTACGGCGCAGCGATCACTTACGAGGCGCCCCGCATCGGATGCGGTGAGCGTCGAGCAACGCAGCGTTCGGCGCGGCAACGAAACGTGCGCCTGAGCAAGCGGAACGAACCAAAGAACTCGGTATCTCGGAGAGGGAAACGATGCACGCCAGCCAATTGTCTTGATCGGCACGGGCAGAGAGATAGACAGATAGTGATCTAAAGAAAGGAAGGACGCTTGATTCTGCAACCCGTGAGGGAGCAAGGCGAAGCGTCGTCAGGGCAGAGGGAGTCCGGGCGGCGACGCGCCTTGCACCGGTCCCCGCACAGCCCCAATGCGCGCGTGGCGCGCCACCTTTCGGGGCAGCGCCGTACATTGAGAGGAGGGGGTCTTCTGTGTTTGCCGCAAGATGGCTCTGCGTATGCGGAAAGCGCAGAAGAAATGTAGCGGAAACGCACTTCGCTACTCGTGTAACTGCGACTTCTGTAAGTTACATGGTCATAATTACCGATATACACCGAAGTATAACTTTCTACGGCTCGCTTGTAAGGCAACACCGCATTCACTAGAGGCGCTTTTGTACCGCGTTGAAGCATCGAACTCGCGGCTTAGTGGTAGCGTCTCCGTCTCAGACTCCGGAGACCCTGGTTCGATTCCCACCCAGCGCATCTTGCAAGTTGTTTTTTATTCATGAAGTGCCTGCCGGGATTTATCACTCACTGTCAACGCCGCCCACTCCGACGACACCGGCTTTTCTGCGACACGAGCTCCTTAACGCTTTCGCGTTAAATCTCTGCCAGGCGAAAATTCACTCGGCCAGAGAAAATCACACGGGCACCGAAGTACGCCGCGCAGTGGTTTCGCGGCAACACAAGAAAAAGGCATGCGCTCTGGCTAGCTATGGCAGCCCGCGGGTAGGGTAACGAGAATAAAAAAATTAAGAGGCTCAATGTATCCTCACGAATAAAAGTCAAAGAAAAATTATAACAACGTAGTTACCCTGGCTGGCATTAGTGTCTCGACATGGATGCTTTGGTGTAGGTGAAAGAAAATGTTGATATTCTTTTATGTGACATGACGGCACAAATGAACCACCCCAACGCTTCGCTTCATCGTATCTCGCTGCGTGTTTTGTCAACTTGTCTGATAGTGTGTTGATTTGGCTTGTGTCGTTGTATGTTCCGATCTAAGATTTTATAAAACTCAATGCACTTTGGCGTCAAATGTTTATAACAACATTGAGCCCACAAAGTTCCAGAATTGAAAATCTAAAGCACGACTTTGGAAATATCAATGCACCTTTCGCATCAAAAGTTCATTAGAACTTTATACCCATAAAGTGTCAGAATTGAAATCCAAGCGTTCCCGATTCCGCAGCCTCAGCGAGATGCCCCGACGTGCCCACCCACCACGCCTTTGGAACTTTGTGCTCGGATGCAACACCTTGCGTTACGATATGTGACTCCCGGTACACGGGCGTTGCCGCGAAATCCAGCCCGATTTTTTAATGTTTGCGCTAAAATGTTTGAAAGCGTGAAAAGGACATTCTAGACAAAATCGAGCACGATTTCCGGCGTCGGGGATTGTTTGGGCCGGCGGCGCAGGGACAGCACGAAAAAATTTCGGGGAGGGCTGAAGCCCCATAGGCCCCCCCCCCCCCCGGCTACGCCCCTGTGGCCGAGGTCATGAACTCTGCTTCCCATCAAATAGTGGCTCCGGTTCATTCTTCTGCCGCAGGCCAGGCACCAAGCTTACGCCTCTTCGAGAACTACTCTCACCACATCAATCAACGGTTCTGCAATACCTCTAAAGACATAAAAAAAACTAAACTAGCACATCATGTAAAGAACGCCCATAGTGTCCCGAAGGTACATTCTAAAATATTTGGATTTCGGTGATTCCTTATTCAAGCTGTTCTTGTCTTATTGTATTGTGTGCTCCTTGCTATTTTTCTCCTTTCCTGATCTCCCTCTTCATCTCTTTATTACACCCCTCGCTCGGCCCGGAAAAATAAAATCATGCGTACGTCGCTCCTAGTACAAATCGCTCAGCCCGTAAACAAAGTTGCCTGCCATGTAAGACCAGTCAGCGAGGTGGCAGTCTACTGCTAGTACGTTTATTTGAATTACGAAGCCCATTTCATTAAGCTAATGCCAGCCGTATTGCCGTAGCCATGACACTACCTGCACGAGATTTATTCCTCAAGAAAGGAAAAATGCAGCATATGCATTAATGTGCACTCAATTTATCGTAGGGCTGTAGAAAACAGCTGTGTCTGTTCCCATTTTATTTTGACTAATGCACTCTTGAAGAGTGTCAGTGTGTCGTCGAGTGCAATGCCGTACGATTACATATCTAATCATTTTCTTTCTGAAAACCTATTGCATTGCATGTTTGCCGTTTGCGCTAGCTTTACTTGCAATTCACTAATTGTCGCCCTCGCTTTATCTTAGGACTCAAATGCCGAGGAAGTTGTACAAAAATGCGGCGCCATTGCTGCATCTATACGCAAGAGCACCGCCGACACGGAAGAAGTGTTGAATGTGGCCGGTCTGCATTTGGAATGACAAAACGTGACAAGGTGGAACTCGCAGCTACGAATGATCAAAAAGCTCGTTACTGCTTTTTCTATAGTCATCCTTGCCTGACAGAAACTCACAATGCATGCAAGAAAGCTAGACTGTATAAATCTGAACTTAGGCAGAGTTTATTGAGCTTCTCTCCCCTGTAGAGGAAGCCAAGGAGTGGCTCCAGAAGATGCAGAAGATTGCGGGGCTTTTGCGTACCACTCAGCGAGATACCAAAGTTTCCCTTGTAGAAATGTTAAGCAAAGGCACACTTTGCAAAGAGGCGACTAAAGGCCTACAGCATAGCCTGAAGAAGCGGTTCACTGGCATGTGTACTAATTCTGTTTTTTTTTATGGGTGCCCTTCTAGACCCACGGTTTAAGTCTTTTTACTGTTCACCTGCACCAGCCGAGAGGATGCGTTCTACTGTGCTGGGGAGGGGGCCTCTTTTATTAGGGCAGGACAGCGCCAGCACCGTAGCGAATGCAGACTCTGAAGCAGGGCCAAGCTGACTCATGTTTAAAAACATCAGGCAAAATGAAAATGCTTCCCAAGACAATATGTTCTGAATAGATTGATTGCAGGGGAAATTTCTCTTTACCTTACAGAGGGAACGCAGACACGGCTAAGCCCTCACTTATTGGAAAGCGAACGCTAGCCGCTCACCCTTACTTTCCTGCCTCGCAAGGGCGGTTTTCACTGTGAATGCAACCTCAGCTGACATGGACGGTGTGTTTTCTACGGCATCCCTTATAATGACAGCGAAGCAAAATCGGCTGCCGAGCGCCTCTTTCGAACAGCTCTTGTTTGTGGGGCGCAACACATAAGTAGAAGGCAATTGTTTAACTCACTTTTTTTTGTTTTTAGGACTAACCGTTGAAGCAGCCTTCATTTACACTTCGGGTTTTCAAAACCAAACAGTGAAATGTCCATATTGCTCACGACATTTTCATGAGAAATTTCGATGAATAAAATCGAATAAAGCTTCTTTTGTGACGTTGCTCTCCTTAAGACATTTATTGCAGCATTTAAAAATCACGAGGGCACCTAAGCAAGAATACGCTTTGTTGTCAGTTTAGGATTAACATCTTTCAGCTAAAGCAATATTAAAACATGACAAGCCGCTAAAACTTGCTCACCGTGCAAATACTCAGGTAGCGGGAGAGCTGTCCCTATGGGAATTAGTAGGGTGGTTGTACTGCACAAGATATGTCACCAAGGTACTATCCCTCGATCTTGGTAGCGTGTTTTGCGTATTTTTGAAGTTTCTAATACGTCATATGACATCAGTTTTATGATGCTTTCATCGGTCACTCGATAAAACTGCAAAGATGCCTTTCCTACGTTGAGGAATCGCAGGAATGGAATTGAACGGCCCGGCCGTTCCTGGAGTGGGAATGGGCTAAGTTTTATTCATTTCGAGGAATTGAAAAGAATAGAATTGCGATACGTTCTATTCTCAAGAATGGAATTCGAGTGGAATAGGGGCGTCCATTCATCAACACTACAAGAGACCTACCCCAGCTTCATCGGGGTGCGAAAACGGGTTGTGCCCCCCCCCCCAGATTCCCTTTCGAATAAGTTGGCATCCACTCCGTATGACCGTTTCCACGCTCATCTCGTTTCCAGCATGAATCCCGATACGATACCGGACACCGGCACGTCAATCACGTTCTTGACGATCGCATGGTGTTGTGGACGTCTATGCAAAACGCAGATTGTGTCGAAACCTCCTCGCTCACTCGATCGTCATAACTAGATTAATAACAGAAAAACATGCCTCAATGACGACTGAGACCAGCTATATTGCCCACCTTAAGCCGCTTACCCTGCGTCTGTCCAAATGATTTCTCGCTTAAGAGCTTCTTCAGCGAGAGCAGCATTGTTACAGCTCGTTGACACTGGCGAAGCAACGGCAGCGACTGCAACAAGTGATTACGATGCACACAAATATTTCGATTCACGCGAGTGATTGTTCTTTAGTGACATTATTGATAAAGTGAAAGCCATGACATGCCCGGTTAACATTTTATTGTCTAAATACATTAATAGCTAGTGGCTCTATTACTGTCTAACGCGTGGTCAAATGTATCCTATATAGGGAGGAAAGGCCTTACCATTGTTCAGATTCATCCAGCATTGACCGAGTGAAATTGTATGTCGTGTTGGTCAGTGAGGTTTTACGGATATGTTCGCAGGTATTAGTTTCATTAATGCACTCGAAACCATAGCATGTATCTGAACGGTGTAGCGTTGTACAGAAATAGTACAAGAAAAGCGGTTCCGTTGTGTTGAGTACCTAAGTGAATAACGAGAAAGTATGTAATTCACACAACACGATAAATATACAAGACCATAAACACTACAAAATCAAATGTTTTTCATACTCCATGGAAACATTAATGCATCAACAAGCTCCTACAACATTGCTTTCACTTTGTCAAGTGCTAGAGGGTCGGCGCACTGAACGCCCTAATTCGAAGGTTCTACTCAATGGCCCGGATATCACCTCGCCTTCTTGAAGAGCATCCGCTGCGGCCGTGGTAGGCAAGTGGTACCGCTGGGTACCTACCGGTAAAATAGGCACAAGCGCGGTCCCGGTCGGTCATTGTGGGACATCAGCGATTATAAGGAGGCATCTGTTCGCGATCCGAAGGCGTCCCCACCTACACAGGTGAGCGTTTCGATTATAATTTGGAGCGAACGCTTCTCTGACAAACGTTTCACCCCTGACGGAAGCCGAACGCCAGGTGGGGGCACACTTGTGCCAATCAGGCAGCTGAACATGTAGTGCGTCAAAAATAGGAAGCTCCTCGTAATAACTTGCAGATGCGTAAAAATAAATTACTAACCCCTCACAATATTCCTAGCTCATCGTAGGAAGTCCGTAGTGTCGTGTTGAAGAAGTTGGACCGAGCTTATTTTACGTTGCTGTTTCATGTTACTGAGTTCACTACGCATGGCGTCAAGGACCACTGTAGGCGGTACCGATGCTTCTTCTGACCCTATTAACATTCCACTTACGACAAAGCATTTTAGGAGTTATCCACACGTTCACCTGTTTAATTTTTTTTCTCCGCGTCAGGATGAACATGCACATGTGTGTGTGCACCTAACTTTCTCTAAATACTGCTTGAATGTCACTTCAATTTTCGCTAGCACCATCCATTCACGTTTAAATAATCGAGCAAGTATGGAACATAATAAAGTAGGTTAACATGAAGTAACAAATCTACCAGAAAAATTAACCTACGTGCATTGTCCACGCATGACGAATAAACAGTAACTTTACCAGCGGGCTGCACAGGCCTTTAACCTAATGAACATGACTACAAAACAGCACATGGCGGCAGCTGAAACTCCGCCGTGTCCTTCAGACAGCCCAGTTACAAATATAGCGCCGTTCAAAAGACCATTCGTAACCTGATTTTCTGAGCAATAAAAACGTGCGCAGCTTCCAATAGTGGTGCAAGGCTGAAGTCAACAAGAGAGCTTGTGATCACCAAGCTTTTACGTGGCTGGCCTAAGTTTGTAGGTTTTGCGAGGTTATGCTAGATTTTGCTTAGTTGTTGGCAGGCCTGCCTAATTCGTTTCTAGATTTTGCGAGGCTATGGTAGGCTTGGCTAAATTCATAGTAGACAAGTTCATCATACCAAAGTCGGTCACAGACGCGACAGCTGTGCCCAAACTGTATGCCCAGAAATTCGCGCCGGAATCAGCCGTTCGCACCCCCATGTCTCGCCGGGCTTGGCGCTTGAAGTTTTCGAGCAGGCGCAGGCCGGCATCGCTTTGTCGGCGACGTCAAGCGTTCGGCGCCTATTCTCGCCTTCCCTGGACTGAAACTCTGGATCCTCGACTCGGCGTCGCCTCTTCTCAGCCGAAGTTTATGCGTGGAGTGCCAATTAGCTCGGCGGTGACGTATCCCTTCTCGCTTGGCAGCACGGAGCTCTTCCTGGTAAGCCACTTCTTCTTCGGGCATCCGGACATTCTTCGTCTTCCCAAGGCAGCTGCACGTAAACAAGGAGTAGAGGAGGCGAGACGCGCGTCGCACGCCGGCTGTTCCATGCTGTTACCCGCCTGCGACGATACGACTCCGCCCTACGCGCTTGGGGTGCGAGGAGGTGACGTGGCTCGGTGCTCTCGCAGCTGCTTGCTAGGCAACGCGAGGCGGCGCACAGCTGGGCTGTTTTCTGGTAACGCTCAACGGCGGAACTGAAAACTTAAACAGCTCCGCTTTTGAAAGGTCCCCGAAGAATGCGCTATCCCTAATGTGAAATTTGTGCGCAGCTTTAAAGCTTTCTTCATGTCGCGATATATTAGCTGGCGTGGAAAATCGGTCTCGTGTGGCACATTGCAAAAGGACCGCAGTGTGGTGCCACTATCTCGCTAATCTGGAGATCGCAAAAGCTAGTACGAGGGGCCAGCGCGTGGTTTACGCGTGGACGCGATTCACGGAAGGCGCCGCCAGTAAACCTCCCAGACGACGCGCGCTACTCTGGTTCCATTTCGTGGAAACCGTCTATGCACCACGCTTCCCTTCCTCCGCTTTCGCTGTACCCTTTTTCCCTTTCAGCCTGGTAGTTACGCTACACCCTCCTCTCCGCTTTCTTCCTCGCATATTTCTTTATCCCCGGTTACCCGCCGCTTCGCTCTCATCCTTCGCTGTGCTCGTTCGCTCGCTTATGCCAGGAATGGCGATGCTAGCAGCAGGAACGGGCGGCTGAGAGCTGCGCTCTTAAACGGACACAAACGGACTTGGGCGATGCCTGCAAATTTCATTTGCTTCCGTACGAGGGGGACTATGTTTTTGGTCACGCAGTTGCCTATGCTAATATCGCTGTGAATGAGACTTTCGTGGCCTTTGTGGAGATCAAATATTTCGTTGCCGCCTATTGGGCCACGGCAAAGCATTGTGCAGAACTTATTTCTCCGACAGACGTAATAAACTGAAGTGGTGTGCGATTATTTGTCGGCGCACCGCGTGAATAACCCAGCCTCTACGACATGTATTGTCATGTACAGGTCATATGTCGCACTATTGAATTGCTACATTTTTACCGCATGCTCACGTCGCACCATACGTACTAAAGACTTAAATTCTGGAGTTTTAAGTGCCGGAACCACGATCTGATTATGAGGCTCGCCGTAGTGGAAGACTCCAGTATAATTTCGACCACCTGGGGTTCTTTCATGTACCTGCAATGCACGAGTCGCGGGTGTTTCTGCATTGCTCACGCATCGAAATGCGGCTGTCGCGGCGGCGATTCGATCAGCGTGACACCACAGCCGCAAAGCCACCACGGCGGGTGCCATACGTACTGTACATGTATTGTGTGTGTTACGCATACATAACCCTATTATAGCGCAATTAAGGCCGCAAAAAAGCAGGAAACGGCGCATAAAAAGAAATACACGCAATGCGCTTTATTCATCGTCGCTGCCAATTGCCGTCTGCGAAATACAGTGAAAGGAGTGCATGCACATTTTGCTCGTTGTCATTGCTGATCTCGTTGGGAGAGTCGGAAGGAATGGGGTCATCCTCCATTTCACAAAGGTGATTCGACAGGCAGAATTTCAGAGGTGTCCATGGAGCAATCAAACATGGCAAAGCCATGTTCGACTGTGTCTGTTTGAACATTGCCTCGTTCACGGTAGCGATCGCGGTGGCGCCTAGTCGATGAGCGCACTGCAGTTTGAAATACCAGAAAATTTTAAAAAGGAAAAACCCTTATATTCGGGATAGAAACTCGCATATACATTCGTCCAAAACGGTATGTCGCCACAAAATTTATTACAAATGGAAATAGATTTACTGTTATCCTGTTCATATTATTCATTTCAAGGCACTTAGTGAAACGGCAACAATTGCAGCATTAGGACTAGTTACGGTGGGTTTCGTAAAGAATAAAAAAAAAACATTAGCAATTTGCAAACAAGATGTGAAGCCTGTTTCTTGTCTTACTGTTGACCACAACCACGGCATCCATGGTTCATCCATGCTGGCACCGTACAGCCATGGATGTACGATGCGTAGTGTAGTGTAGAGCCAAGACAGCTATTGAATAATGAAATTATATATACAAGGGAGTTTTAGAAGCAACCTTCTTAAGCATCAGGTCTCTAAGATGTCGCCAACTTGTTTGTTTTGCCGCACAAAATTTGCTGGTGGTTAAATAGAAGAATTTCTTTATGAACAGCCCAAAAATGGCTTAATCTGGTGACAAAATCCTAAAATGGCAACGCTGCTCTTCCGGCGGCCTAACCTGAATCACTCAAGTGATTTCACTGTTGCCGCTGTGCCTTGAAGATGTCGTTGACTTGCTCATACACCATCACCAGCTATCTCGTAACTACCAAATTTTCCTGGCCGAAGAGATCATTTCATTGGGCACGCAGAGTCAATACAGGGTGTTTGCCATGCCTCAGCCGATGAACAATAACTTGGCAGGTTTCAACACCCGTGTACTTAGATTTAGGTGCACGTTAAAGAACCCCAGGCGGTCTGAATTTCCGGAGTCCTCCACTACGGCGTGCCCCATAATCAGAAAGTGGCTTTTGAACGTAAAACCCCATAATCTAACTTGGCAGGTTTCACAAGGCGAATATATGACTTGCGTACGCGCACGAGGAAAGCCACATAGATTGGTTTCGGGCATAAAAAAAAACACTTTGATAGCTGCTTTCTGTCGGTTGTCCTCTGCATGCGGCTTGTGCGGCTGGTGCACTTTCGCTGATGAGGGTTGTGAGGGGCACCGTTTTGCCACAATACCGGTATCCGTTAGTGCTTCTGCAAATAAGCCCGCGCGCAACCAAGCTATCGGCAACTTTACAATTCGTCACATGTGCTTCCGACACTGTCCAATTAAACGAAAATGGCTACGACATCCAGGTTCCCGGCGGCTCTTTTGTTTGGTACTGCGCTTGTGCGTTTCTCTTTCGTGGCGCCGAATTGAGGTGTTTCGTCGAAGTCGAAAGGGTCCTTGCCGCCGATCACCTTATTTTGATAAGTCTCAAGGATTTCAGCGACCAAATCACGGAAATCATTGCTCTGAGCGTCCCAACGTCGGGCGAACCCAGCAAGTCGCATCAGAGTACTTTTTTAAAGACCAAGAGCCTTTCAAGCGATCCGGAGGTTTGGAAAAGAGAGTTGCGGGTGCGTAGTGGGCCTCCAAATGATCCAAATAATGCGGTTCACGGCGTTGATCCACTGGTACACGTAGCATAGTCGACTGTTTTCGATCTTCATGGGCAACTCCGCTCTGAGATTCGTACTGTAGTGTACCACATATAGCCTCACACAATATATAGGCAGTGACGTTTCACTTGCTTTCAGAAGCTAAATACGGATATTCTGCACTGAGGCTAAAAACTGTATCGTTACATGGTCAGTGTGTATTGTGATAAAGACAAATGAATATTCGGTTTCTGAGACAAGGCCGCACCTTTTTTTATAACTAGCTGATATGTGCGATCAGCTCGTCTGCGTCCGATGACTTATGCTTATTCATGTGTGAAACCACCAAAGCCAGTTAAGTGCACAGGTGTTCTATTTTTACGTCCCTTCACTTGATCTACCCTACCATTTCTAACTCCTCTTCATGATCTTTTAAGCAGTACCTCCCAAATCACTGATGTCTGAAACAAGCGACGCGCCAGAATAAGAAGTGTGCCACAGTTGCCCCCCCCCCCCTCCCTCCCCCCTGCTCGCAGGTGGCCGGGGTCACTTGAAGAGATACTCAGACGGAGGTGTAGATAATGGGAGCCGGTTTGATCCTTGCGATAGCAACTGTGTCTTCAGACCCACTGCGCAGGACGGTGAAATGATGTTCAGAACGTCAGATGACGAGAAAAAGACTGTCGTAGTGGGGTTTAACTGAATGACGAGGTGTGTCAACACGGAAAAAAACGTGTGACGATGTTTGCAGCTTTGAGGGTAGAAAAATGCCGTGCTTATTCGTGTGCACAGAGGTTGGCTAAGGACGCAAGTTGTGCATGAAAATGCGTAAACGGTGGATGAAAGAAGATGGATTAGAAACATTCGGCGGTGATGTGGAGTTGACGAGGTCACTGGGCAAAGGGAGGGTGCAGCCGTAAACATTCTCAGGTACAGAGCAGGCGAGTTCTGGTCGGTGTGTTAACCGAAGGAAGGCGCGATACCCAATCTTCCGCCTGAGGTTGAGCGGCGAGTGCAGCTTTCAAGTGTCGATGTAGCCTCTCAATGATGTCGTTCGATGCAGGATAGTAAGAAGTTGTGCGAATGCGCGCATAACCCAGAAGCGATGTTACAAACATGAAAAGTGCCGACTCAAACTGTCTGTCTCGATCAGTGGTCAAAGTTGATGGCACACCAAAACGGCTAATCCAGGTAGGCAGGAAAGTACACGCGACTGTCTCTGCCGTTGTATCAGGCATTGGAGTTCCTTCAGGGCACCATGCCTACCTATCAATACACGTAAGCAAATGCGTATAACCACGGCATGGTGCGATAGGTACGACGATGTCCAAATGAATGATGTCGAAATGTGCATTAGGAAGAGGGAATTTGCCCGATGAAGGCTTGGTGTGTCGTTGTACAATGACACGGTTTACAAGTGTGGACCCAGTGTCGTATATCAGCGTGCATGTGCGTCCAAACATAACGTTCAGTGAAAGGTGTGGCGAAGTAAGTATGCCTGGATGGCACATTGAGTGCAGTGTACCAAAACCAATACGACGACGAACAGTAGGTAAATAAATGCGGATACTGTTAGGTGAAACGTCGCACCAGAGGGTGACGTCGTGGTCGGGAAAGTTGACTTGCTCCAAACGGAGAAATGTGGAAGATCAGAGTGGCGGAAGTTCAGTGTCGGATGCTTCAGCCACCGCGAGTGAAAACAAGGAAAGATGGACAGAACTTGCAGTTGAGCTGATGGTAATACGACTGAGAGCGTCCACTGCCCTGTAAAGGCTGCTTTTGACGTAACATATGCTTTCCGTGAATTCGCCAACAGAAACAAGATTCCGGAGGTCTCTAGGAGTAAGGGTGGCACTGTAGGAACGTAAATTCGAAACAAGTGGTTTGTGGTGGGTAAGAATTATAAATTGTCGCCCTTCAAGGAAGTACCTGAAATACTTCACTGTGAGGTAAGCCACGAGGAGCTCCCGTACAAAAGTACTGCATCGATGTTCAGTGTCGCGTAACTTTCGGTAATAGAAAGAAATGGGGGTCCACGCAGCATTAAACCACTGATTAAGAGTAGCTTCCACGGCTTTCAAAGAAGAATTCACTATAAGGCTCGTGGAAGCGGTCTGTGAAGGGTGATGCAGGATGGCGAATTTTGCAAGTTCAGTTTTAACGGTCGACGAAGCTTGATCAACGACCGTGTCCCAAGCAAGTACGGTAGACTCAGCTTTCCAAACACAAAGTCTGCTTCAAGGGGCTGAACCAACTAACAGAACGCACGCATTAAACGGCGATAATCGGGCAACCGAGTGTTGCCATGATTTAGATGTGAGGTCCGATTACATTGATCTCCGGAACCCCTATCTGAATTTGTAAACATTGATGGCAAGATCGTAATCACGAAGTCGAATGAAAAGTTGATGTAGATGTGCTTTGTGGATTTCACCATCGCTGCTAGCGACGAGAAGGTCATCTACATAGAAAAAAAAACGGTAAGCGTCTCGTGAGTTCATCTACAGAACGCTGAAAGGTTTGAGCTGCGTTGCGCTATCCGAAAGACATGCATAAATACTGAAAAGGGCCAAATGGGATAGTGATAGCAGATTCTGAAATCTCGGCTCGCTCAAAGGGGATCTGGTGATAAGCTTTCACAAGATTGATTTTAGAATGTATAGTTGTGCCGGGGGGTTAAAAACGCAGTGCCTTCCTGAATATTTGGTAGAGGGTACCGGACGGAAACAATAACCGCAATCAGTGCGTGATAATCACCGCAGTACCACCAATAATTGTTCAACTTATGCACCAATGTTGTGCTGACGACCATGAGCTTTAAGACGAACGAATGATTTCTAGTTGCAACATGCACTCGATCTCACTGCGAGCAATTCGAAGTTTATCAGCACCTAGTCGGTGGGGGTGGCAGTTAACGGGCGTGCCTTTGCTAATAATACAATGAGTTACAATGTGTTTAGGGGTTCTATCCATCGGAGATGTGTAGTAACCTCTGGAAACTCGTTAAGTAGAGTTGCATACGCTGAGGTAGTCAGTACGGCGAAAGTAGGGTTGAGAGCAGTAGCATGCGACAGAAAACCATTCACTGATGCAGACCAGTGATGTTATCTACCAGGCGACACCACCACATTATCCAGAAGCAGATGAAAATGACTCAAGCATTCAGTCACTAAGGTGGCATAGCGGACGTCTGCTATTCAAAATGGCTATGGCAACCGTCTCTTAAGACCCATATCGAGGGCAAGAGACTTCTGTCGGTCAGTTGCGATGACGGAAGAGTTGATAGCTTTTAGGGGGGTTGACTTTGCTCGAACACTCCGGTAACCTCTGGACGCAGGAATTATGCTGACCTCCGCATCAGTGTCTCCCAACAAACGCAGTCATCTGGCTCGGTCGGTTGTGTGGAAAAGGCGACTTGACATATGGCCATGATTGTCCGAGGCCCGACGTATTGCCCGACGCTGTTACTTACGGCCGGCCTGAGTGTTTCCCGCGTGCCACAAGAGCGTGACACACACCGACGAACTGCGACGCGAGAACATCGGTGGTAGTAGCACAGGCCCTGTGATGAAAATTAGCGCTCAGGATGTTGAACCGGCCGTTGCATAGAAGGCGGCGTGAGGGGCTGATGAGTTGAATAGGATCGGTAGTTTATCTTGTGAGCATTGCGCAAAGCCTGAAGAAAGTCAGAGACTTGAGATGCGAGGTCTTTTACTGTTTCCCCGAGAGGATCTACTTCAGAAAGTGGAGAGCTACGAAGAGCATTTATGACTGCTGGAGCGACGTCCATCGTATTGTCGGCCAGTTGAGCCAGTTCCCACAAGGGCTTATGTTTAGCGGTGGCAAAAGCCATGCTTGCGTTGGCTTGAAGACGTAGGAACAACTCACGTAATGCGGCCGTGTCAAATGAGTCTATTTGGTCACCAATGTGGTCTTGCAGCTTACGTAGAAACTGAGTTGGACGTTGGTCACCGAGCGCTTCGTTGTTCAAGTGCTGCTGAATACGCCGATGCGCAGGTGGGACGGGACGGCGAAGCAGAGGCTGTTTGATTGTCGTACATGGCGTTTCCTGATGGGGCTGCATGAGGATCTCGCGTATCTCGGCCATGACCTGTAGCAGCAAAGCTTCAAGCACGAGTTCATATTTGCTAAACTCCGACGCGACGCGAAGAGTGCGGATGTTGTTTTCAGCTTGTATGAACCATAGCGTGGATCTGCAAGCCATAGTTGTGGTAGCATAATGGTAGCTGCAGCTCTTAAACAGCCGTACAAGGTGCCTGACCGGTCGCGGATGTCGTAGGAGTGGAGTTGAGGTCGTCTATAGTCTGGATTTGATCCATCAAAAGTCGCGCTCGTAGACCGGGTCACAAGTAACTATGCAACCGCCAAGCACACTTACGAGCACAGGGTTTTGATTTGTACGTCCCTTCACTTAACCTCCTCCATCGCTTCTAAATCTTCTTTCTCATCTATTAAGCCGTACCCCACTCCTTGCTCCTGTCTTTAACCGTCGACGGGCAAGGGGAAGAAAAATTTGCCACACATGCTTGCAGTACGCAGTGTTCGAGGTAGGCCTTGGGCTTGCGGACACAAGTGAGACCCGCTGCCCGCAGATATTCTCAAACCACAGTGAAACGCGAGCACTGAATAATGACCAATCGGCCTAAGTTGACTTTCTTGAAACAGGTGTCCAAAATTTAGCGAAGGTTTTCTTTTGAGCAGTCTCTTGTACTAATGCGTGACTTCGAAACGAACTGAACCAGTTGCAATAGAGTTTGGGTGTGTGCACAGTATTGGAAAGCAAACTGGAGGCGCTGTCCGCAGGACAGACGCTCCAAAGCTCGGACGAGCGCTGTTTGCTGTAGCTTCTAAATTTCTTGCGAGAAAATGAGCTGTCAACGCGTTGAGTGAGAAAATATGCTGTGCTTGCATCGCTAAACTAAACCATACTATGAAAGCGGTGCGTCATGCATGCGGCATAACATGTGTTATGATCGACTTCAGACCTTCCAAGATAGTTATCGTTCCTGCTACCGTGCCTGCTAAACCGTCGCGGTGGATTAGTGGCTATGGTGTTGCGCCTCCAAGCACGAGATGGCGGGATCAAATCCCCACAAACGCGGCCGCATTTTGTCGAGGATTAAATGCAAAAACACCGTTTCCCGTGCATTTGAACCACGGTAATGATCCCCTCGTGACAAAAATTAAACCTGAGTCCCCCACCACGGCGCTCCTCATAATCAAATCGTGGTTTTGGCACGTTAAACTCCATAATCCGTCTATACATACTGTGCCTGACGACAAAATTACATTCGCAAAAATTTTCCTGCTTCTTTAAACAATAGTAACACTATGCTGGGGCAGAAAGCTCCAACGAACAAAACCAAATGACTAGTAAACGTACACGAACATCCTTATAATTTGTTGAAGCGCCTGCCTAAACAAAACACGCACCGCTAATTGAAACGCCGGCAGGATATTGAAAGCAACGTTCTGCTTGCCCTGGAAGTAAGTCCCGAGTTAAGCGTTTCGAACAAACCGATGTAGTATCAGTCACCTTTCGCAAATGCGACGTTTCTTATCCAAGTCGCTCTCCAACGCCTGTTATCTGCTTCTTTCGTAAAAAGATGAAATCATACAATGCTGTCTTTCCACCGCAATGACACCTGTAAAGGTACACAACTCTTTCTGCATGCGTATTTTTTTTTTACAACGAGGCTGTATATGGCTAGCCGATTCGTCCGTCCATCGCCTGTACGCCCAAAACTCCTCCGGCGCAATTGGCTGCGCCGGTACTGACGTGGTTGCTCTCCGTCGCAGCCGAGTGCGCGCGCCGCAGTGTCTCTCCGGCTCTCAAATGGCTGGGCCGCGCGTCATACGTATTCTTGAGGAATACAGCTTTTGATCAGCAACGCGTCAAACAGAACCGGCAACGAGATTGCTTACGTCGTGCCGATGCTGCAGCCCGGGTACAAAAACAGGCTCGTGCTGCCGAGCTCAAGAAGCGACTGCGTTCCGAGGATCAGGCAGCCTACCAAGGCATCGTTTCATGAACCGTGGAGATTAACGAGGGTGGCGATATGGGCTTGTTGGTCGGTCGTCATAAAAAGGTATCTGTATAGCGCAATGAAGAAAAGATACGAGAAGAACCGAAGACGAAGACAAGCACTTGTCTTCAGGCAAGTGCGAAAATTGTAAGTCACTAATAAACTGGTGTGTGCCTTTACATAGTTTTATCAAGCGCGGCAGCCTAAAAATCTGGAATGTACTACATCCTTGCATTGAGCACGAAATACGATATCTTCGTGCTTTCGAACGGCAAACTTGTAGCGCCAACGTGAACCTAATTTAGAAATATCAAAGAGAACTATGCTTTTTGCAAGCAATAGAGGCTGACACATGCGGGAAAATAAAATTATCAAAAACAAAGCTTACCATTACGAGGTTACGCTCTGCACGACCCCTCGCGAGTGTTCCATTGGGAACTCTGCTCACAGATTCGACAGAACAGCTGAACAGCACGATGAATAAGGCTGTTAAGGAGCTGCAATGTAATTTGGCAGCAGCGGCGAAATTCGCCATGTCAAAGCAATCTAAAGGCTTGACAGATTTTTCGCTCTAGTCTGTCCTTCAGAACTTGTACATCCGTCATATATATATAAAGTTTAGCCACGCATGACATTGTTTAAAATTATAATATATACAGTGCGTCAGCTACTGCTACGTACAAGCTAACATTTGGTAAATCTTGATCTAGAAAAACAGACATAGGAATGCATGACGGCCTGGAAATACCTTAATGAAGTTTATTGCCCTAGCATAACGGCAAAGACATTATACTTTCTTTCTCACGTTTTACTTTCCGATGAGTATGAACTGTGAACTTACGGACTTATTTATCCCTCTGAATATAGGAGTGTTTTTTTAGCAGCCTCAAATGTTCAAAAATGGTTCCGCGAGATAGCTGAATCCTAACTCTGGATATAAACTAGTCGATGAAAGAACCTATTACTCCTAAGAGAAATCAAAATGTTTAACTGAATATTCACCATAAATACATTAAGTAAGCTTTTAGCATTCTACTGCACATGTTTTAACTTTCGAATTGTATCTACTGAGCTCACAAGGCGCATTTATTTTTAAAAAATATTCGATGGATGGCACCGGTTTTAGAATAATTATTTTCAAAGTGTCTGACGAAATACATTGGTGTTCCAGTTAATTTTGTGCTTCAATGCATCAAACCGCGCTTATTTAGCTCACGAGCTATAAGTCTTATAATGAAATGTGTGCTGTAAAGTAATTAGTAAAAACTTATTAGGCATAGTTGTGTTACTTATAGAATTAAGCAATTAGATTTTTTGTACAAGCAGTGGCCGCTTTATCTAACAAATTCCAAGGGTTAGAAACACGCTGTCTGCAGCAGAGTGTTTGCCTAAAATTTGGTGCAACTAAGGAACAAACCTTACATATAGGAGAATAATTACGATATTTTCATGCAGTCGAAATTTCTGTCTCATATTTATTTATTTATTTATTTATTTATTTATTTATTTATTTATTTATTTATTTATTCAGTTATCCTCAAAACCCGGAGGAGGCACTACATAGGGGGGAAATAACAAAACGAAGATACATTGTAACTCATTGATAATAACTACGTGACGGCAAAAATAAAAAGAAGAAAGAAAAGAGGAAGAGAAATCGCGATACAAGACAATGAATCTCGTACATACTACAGCTAACAAAATCGTTAGCAAATACACAGTGGTGCAAACATCGCAATATAGTTTCATATACACATTAGTGAACGTAAATCAACGGAGTGAGAATTACACTGCCCAAATAACCTATAGGAGTGTCTGCAGTTTCTAGGTACTCGGAACTAAGTACACTGAACCTTAGGGGATGACCTATAATGACTGCACACGAGTGCCAATGCTATAATTCTATATTGTTTGCTAATTCGCCTCTTATTCATCGTAAATGACCAACGCCAACCAACACGTGCTTTTTCTATGCAAAAGAATGAAGACTGTGCACTCTTGCAGAATTACAATCCAGTTTATAATGAGGATGATTATTTTAGCAGTGTCAAGAGAAAGTTCACTACCGTTTACAGAAGTATTATAATTAAAAATGTTGCCAATATATGACTGGTTCGTTCGAAACTTTGGCTGCATATAACTCATTGTAACACTTGTTCAGAATTTTTTTTTGAGAAACAAAGTATTGGTGCAAACAAATCTCAATTAGCGATATAATTTTCATCTCAGCAAATGTACACTATACGCACTGCAAAGTACCAATGTGCTGTTTCATACTACACAAATATGTACCTATGTTTTGGTCATTTCCTTCATTATTTAGCGCTCTTGCACTTTATTCATGTTTGTACGTTTTCTTTAACATTGGTCTATCACGCAGTATAAAAACTTTATTTTCAGAGTTACTTATTCTCACTGTTGTGTACAAGTTACTTCTGCATTACTATTACAATTAGTTAGTGGTTTCTAAGTTGCCATGCCAAAAGTGTTCTATTCCTTGTATTTTGTACTCCGGGGAGCTGGGAACTGGTCATGCAGACTTGTCAGCTTTTTTTCCCCGCACTCTCTCCTTTATGACAAAATAAGCATGTATTGATTCTACGCGGCACACATCTCATATCACTTGACAAGTGGTGCGATACAGTGGTAATCATAATGATGATGATGGCGACGATTTATTGGCGTCCCTATATGCCATGCTCTTTTTTTATTCTAGCATTCTGATACAGCTCCTTAATGATTTTTTTTGTCCTCAAAGCAATACATCCAATTTTTGGCCAATTGTCCACAGTGGGTGACAATAGCTGCAACGCACAGCGGCGGAGGCGGCGGAAAACATTGCCAACCAAAATGGCTATTGCAATAAGCCCATAACAACTTACGCCGTAAAACGCAATCTTTGCAGCTTTTGGTCCTCGCGCAGAAGAGCGTCAACATTGTCACGCTTTTATTTGAAGATTACCGCACTAAACTCAACGATTTTAGGAAACCACTGTGATATTGCATATGGGCGTCCCTTTTTCCTGTCGTCATCATCATCTTCTATCACTCTTTTTGTCGCCTTTCATTTTTCCCCTGTGCAAAGTTTCACGACAGAGCATTAGAGCTGAGTCTTTCCCCTCTGCCTTTCTCATGAAATACTTCTCTCTCTTGTAAGCGCTTCACATAATGCCTCTAAACGGCTCCAAAACGATGGTTTAGCAGTTTTCATTACCCCTAATAGACAAACACTTCAATAAGTTTTATTCGCATCACCCCCAACATTCCCCACGTTTCTTAAATATATAAGTTGTGCGATTATACTAGTTATTTTAGGAAACCATTATAAGTGCAATATAACGTTTAAGTATGCTCTTGTGTGCATTATCAGTTTCGCTATGAAAGCTACCTATGACGTCAGAACTTTCTTTCGGTTTGTGCAAAACGTCTACTGACGGTATTCCCCCTTACTGCTGCAAGGTTAATTTTCTGCTTTGTGTAAGCGAACCCAGTGCAGCCTAGTTAAGCTCCCCGTCTCTCATTTCTTTCCCTTAAACCGAGACCTACCAAGGTTGTGAGTGCCGGGGTTCTTGGCTACTGCTAACTGACATTAAGGTTTGAAATAAATTTTGAATAAAGCAATTTTAGGCATGAATCTTTTCTCATTTATTGAAATGAGCCTTCATTTCATCTTACCAAATGAATTATTTATGTTCCAAATTAACATTCATACTTATTACCGTGCACTAGTCAGTTAGACCGTGTGGATTGATGCGCACGTGGCATGACCACAGTAGCTCGGTGACGGCCTTACTCGTCCCTATTTCCCACCACTTCGCAGTCGACTATCATGCCAGTTGAGTTGAGTTGAGTTGAGTTGTTGTAGGCTACTGGTGGGATTAGCCTTGCAGTTGCTGCCGGCAATTGCTCCACCGTAGCGACACTTAAAATAAGTAAAGCACATAATCAGACACAGACCTCACAAATACAAATGGTCACTCCTCAGTTCACCATGTGGAGGCCAAATCTGTGTCCTGTAGGTAATTTAAAAGAAGGCGAGAGACCTCCTTCCTACACAACCGGTTCCCGCGCGGGAAAACAATGTCTTGAAAAGAGCCGTGAGGAACTCCTGTCTTTTTGAGGGACCCGAATAACACCCTCCTTTCCGCGTTATACACAGTACAGCACATTAGGTAATGTTCTATATCACCGCACACACCACACGTTGAACATAATGGTGATAACGCCAGGCCAGTCTTATACATCCACGCAGGGGTTCGAGCAGAGCCCGTGCGAATGCGGAGCAGTAAGGTGGCTTGGTTTCTTTTGAGGCCCTTGATCACACTTGGCTTGTGAGGTGAGCTCCACAAAGAACTGAAGTGGCACAACACTGCTTCTCTGAAGAGTCTGTTGTCCTCTTGAGGCACTCTTCTCAATGGATTCCCAGACAGCGCTCTATGGGCGAGGCTGTCCGCCATCTCGTTGCCTATGATACCTGTGTGCGAGGGCACCCATTGGAAACGTATGGAGAAGCCTTTGATATGGAGATTGTGCACCGAGCGTAGGGAGCTAAGACATAATGCATCAGTAGGGAACCCGTGCTCTAACCTTTGAAGGGCAGATTTTGAATCTGTAAGAATAACAACAGGTTGAGGCGTGCAAAACCGTAGTTTCTTTAGAGCTGCCTCAATGGCAACGCTTTCGGCCGTTGTGGAGGACACGACTGCAGTGAAGCGAACAGACCAATCATACTTCAAAGAGGGAATGTGAAAAGCAGCTGCACTAGATCCTTTGACCTTGTCCACAGAGCCATCAGTAAAGATTTGAAGATGACCTGCATATTCAGACTCAAGATGTTCCAGTACCAGCGAACGCGTTGCCGCCAGAGGAGAATTCCGCTTAGCGCGTACGTGAGGAATTGTCAACGAACAATCGAGGCTCGCGAATGACCAAGGTGGTTTCAACCTCTTAGTTCGACCTCTAGCGTCAAGACCCAGGTAACCAAGAGTATTTAGTGCCAAGTACGCTCGGGACTCAGATCTCTTTCGAAGGCGCTGTAGAAGGGCTCGGCCGGCTGCCGTCTGTTTGAGGCGGCCAATTTGCATCAATAACCTTTGTGAAGTGATTAGGCTAAGAGGTCTCGATAGAGATTCACAAAGTACTGCTTTGTTAGGAGCAGTCTGCGGAACGCCAAGAGCCCTTCTCAGGCCCTTTCTGTGTAGAACCTCAAGTCGTTCCAGCTGTGATATCGAGGGGGAAATTAAAGGGAGCTGATACATTATCCGACTGGTCACTAGTGCATCGTGCAACCTGATCATTGAGGAAGGGTGATTTCCCCATTGCTCACTTGCAACTCTACGGATCACATTGAGACGCGAAGATATCGATGTCACAACCGAGTCCACAGCTCGTCGCCACTGTAGACGGTAGTCAATAATGACGCCCAAAAAGCGCTTGTGTTTCAATTGTCGAAGGCAAGATTGATCAAGGTCTATCTTCAGCCGCGCATACCTTCTTCCTCTACCTGGAAACATGATGAAGCCAGATTTTTCCACCGAGATAGTCAACCCAACACCTTGAAGGTAATTTTGAACTAAATGTAATGCCTGTCGAGCTATCAGAGCTAAACGCTTGTGTTGATATCCGGTTAACCAAAGGCAAATGTCGTCCGCGTATATCGACATATGGACATGCCTGCAATGTTTTTGCACTTCAGCGGGAAGACCAGCCATTACAACGTTAAAGAGCGTTGGGGAAAGAACACTTCCCTGAGGTACACCTCGTGATACCGCCCTTTCGGTGCTTGTGGTACTTCCTAACCGCACTTGAATTTTACGATCACTGATAAATGAGTGAATGAATCGCAGAAGATAGCCCTGTACGCCCATCGCCTGCAAACTATTTAGTATTGAGCTCTGAAGGACGCTATCATAAGCCTTTGATACGTCTAGGAAAATAACTAGTGTTGAAAGACCGAAAGCTCTATGATGTTCAATATGGCTTATCAAGTCCAAGACGCTATCTTGCGCGCTTAAACCTGTTCGGAATCCAGTCATGCATGTTGGTAGAGCCCTTCTATCTTCGAGCCACCAAGATAAACGCTTACTTGCCAGCTTCTCCATGAGCTTAGCCACGCACGACGTCAGTGATACAGGACGATACGAGGCCAAGTCTGTCATTTCTTTGCCGGGCTTCAGCACTGGGACAACACAAGCCACCTTCCATGAAGGAGGAACGTCGCCAGTCTCCCACACTCGATTGAGATAGCTTAGGAGCATCTTCCGGTGTTCCAGAGGTAGGTTCTGCATCATCTGGTTGGTGATGCCGTCAGGACCTGGTGCACATCGACGCCGCAGGCTGCTGAGTGCTGTCTGTAGCTCTCGAAGTGTAAACGGGGCGTCCATCACAGACGTAGATGTTGCAGGCGGAGCGCAGGGATGAATTCCTGAACTTGCACTTACAAATGCATCTGCAAATTCCTCTGCCAAGCACACGAGAGGTTTCTGCTTGCGCAGTGCAAGCGCTTCAAAAGGTTTACTAGGACGAGAAGCACCAGCAAGACTGCCAATGACTCGCCAAATTCTCGTCATCGGTGAGAAAACCGTCAAGCTAGCGCAGAAGGACGCCCACTGCGACCGACAGAGCTTGTTCGTATGGCGTCGAATGGCAGAGTTAAGCCTATTGAAGGTCGTCTTCAAGGATCTGTCGTCCTTCTTCCGCATCAGTTGTCGCTCCGCCCTTCTGCGCGCTGCGCAAAGGTTCCTGAGTTTTAAATCCGGAGTCGGAAAATGATGAGGCAACTTGACCGCTGTGGTAGCAGCCATCTTACCAGAAATCATTTTGTCAATCACATCACCAGAAACATATGCCATATCATGCCATATCACAGTACTCTGCATCTACCGCCTGACACAGATTAACAGCTTACTCGCAACACTGTTGGATACGTTTTAATGGGCCATGCTATATGTCAGGACTATCAAGGAAATTCTCCTCTTTAAACTCATTGGGTGTATATATTATGCACAGTTTACAGAGTCTACATGTTACAGAAAGTGCGCATATTGAATATGGCCTAAAAAGTGTATAGAGAATATTCAGCGCGAAGTAAATTTATTGTCACATGAAACAAGCTATTATTACCTGGACAGTCATCGCACGCGCGTGCTGCCACTTTTTTTTTTCTCTCTAGGATTTACATGTACCAATTTTCTGAAGCGCCGAGATGCTTTTTTGTGCACTGCTGGTGAAATACACTATTTTGTTAACCTGCCTAAACTGTTTTCATAGTTAAGGCATGGAGTAGCTATTTGTGGTTGTAACAAATGTTAGAGCGGTGTGAAACATGAGCAAAATCGTAAAACTGTGGCTTAAATTTGTAGCCGGGTGCATCTCATACTAGCCAGGGATTTCACCAGGCTCTTAGGAAACATAATTTCTCCAACAAAAAATATACATAGGACGTGTTGATGAATATTTAATTAAGCAGTCAATCTAACAGCGTTTAGTATAACTAGACCCCGCCATATTTTTCACACTGCGCAGGGTTCAGAAGCAAGCCAGGAATGTTGGAATGAAGCAAGGAAGGAATGAAGCAAGGAAGCAAGCAAGCAAGGTTCAGAAGCAAGCGCAGGGTTCAGAAGCAAGAGAAGGTTAAGTGTCGTCAAACAAGCTTCAAAGGTAAATCGACACAAATGACGATCCTTCCTCCAGGCTCTATTATGCTAATAGGCGAGGTCGATGCCCAGTGTATGTTGGAAAGGTCAGTAAAAACACTACAGTACTGAACATTTGCGCACACTTCGCTCGAAACGAAAGTATCTCGCACACGGAATATTTCACTGCTTATCTATGTAGCGTGATCACGGCGAGTGCATACGCTCTCTCTACCCTGAACTGATGTCAGTGAAACCAAATTCCCCCTATATGACCTCAAGTTTAACCGGTTTCGTATATAGAGCCATTATTTTTTCTACGATTGTCCCATTTTTATGTATAGTACTACATGCAGTGATATAACACCCAGTAATAAGCAATTAGAGCTTATTATTTATCTAGTGGAGCTTCTTGTTATACTGAAAAAAGAGATATTTTCGTTTATTTTTCTTTCAAATATCACGCAAATGCCAAATAAGCCTTTGCTTTCTCCTTTTCTCCTTTCGAATTTTTCTCCATCGGTGTTTAAAATAATATTTTTGTAAGACTTCCCTCTATGACATGGTGCCCCAGAAGTAATAAACACCGAGAAAGGGAATGCTCTTATGGCCGAGCTTACTCAAGCAATCTTGCGAAACAGAACGACAAGGTACCACGGGAAAGCCGCCTACAAGCCACTAAACAATGACCATACAGAGGGTCTGAATAAAACTCCCGGGTGCATGTTAACAACATGCGTCGACGTCGAAGAGTACACGTAGGAAGCGCCCTTTTGCACTTAAGCTTTGCCCTGCGAGACTGCACGAAACACCGTACCTTATGCCGTTGAGGCCGGTTTCACAAGGTTTTTGTGCGGCGGCTGCAGTACCGTGAGCATAAATGAGAAAAAACTGTCCGCAACGTGGCCCTAGCAGACTGTCCCGACGCCCAGTTTGAACGCACTGGCAGACCCCGATGTCGGAGTCGGTGTCGGGGCACAGAATAAAGGAACGTACGTTGGGTACAACATCGAGTGTAGAACAAGGTGGGTATAGAAGGGCAAAGCCGGTATATAGAGAAATAATTTTTTAATAGTTTCGCATACAGCGAAATAATTGTCCTGGACAGTGACGATAGTATGCGATGTCTCGAGTAGATTTTCGGCAAACGAACAAGGGAGCGCTGGGACTACGGCATGGCGCGAGTACTCGCGTATACAGCTAAGCTCCCTTCGATCTTTGATTACCTTGAATTGACATGCATCTGCGAAACATTTTGATGCGAGAGCGTGAAATACGCCAGTGAGAGAAGAGGCCGGCTTATGTCGTCTGGACAAGATAAAAACGGCAGCGGAATTCCCATTGGCTGTGACGCCACGTCAAGAGAGCGCATCGACGTAACACCGCTGACGAATTGGTACACCTATAACGCAAGCGTGCCAGGTTTTGCGTGAAGATATCACCGCGACGCCACGTCACCCTTTGTCTGCGCATGCGTTATCCCCGCATTTCTTGTCTGCGCAACCTCTCGCCTGTAAATGTAATCTCTATAAACATAATTCTATAAAGAAACAATAAATACGGAAAGAAGAACGTTGGTGGCAGTGAGCTTCAAGCCTACGTCCCCACACTCAGGGGCCGAATGTCTTACCCACTGGGCTAAACCAGCGTATCCTACATAGCAGGCCCGTACGCTCTGGTTTAGGACGTCATGCTACTTGAACGAAAATTTCCATTTCCAAGCATGGCGTGATCAAACAGGCGACGTTAAAATCGTCGTGGCTTACTTTGTGGCTTCTCCATTCCGCTTTAGAGCACCTGCGCAAGGTAACATGACGTTACAGATTGAAGTACAGCGCTCTTGTGCTATCTTGGAGTTGATAGCCAAAGTTCACAACACGACTCATTGCCCGCGAGGAATCGGTAACTCGTAGGACCTCCGAGGGGCATTCAGTTAGACATTATTACTTTCGCATTCACACCTCATAAGAAATGTCCTTTGATCATGTCTTCTAACTTAGGGAGTTGCCAAGGCTTTCGACAAACAGAGGCACGTCACCCTGATGCGACAGAGGGAACGCTTAAGTTTTGGAAAAACCGGCAGGGCAATATTCGCTCCACTCAGTGTCCCAGCATACTCCATCTAGCTCACTGAACAGGCCTATCTCTCCCTCCTTAGGTGAGGTCCAAAATTACAGTAGCTCCAATTTCCAAGAACTTACACCCTAAGTACAACAAGGAAAGGCGCCAAGCACGCGCCCAGCACATCCAAGCGACGTCCTCCAATAAGTATGGGCACAATACCCACTATATGGGCACGGCTGCGTGTGCCGTGACGACCGGGCAGCGCTACAAAAGGAGATGCGCCTTTGCAGTCATGAACTTGATCTGCCAACAGCAGATAAGCGTGATGACCACGGCGGGATCCCCCACCTATGCTGAAATGTTAGCAATGGCGATCGTACTCGCTCACGCAGAACGTTCGCAAAGAACGCAAGGGTCACAGACCTCCGAGAGACATCTCGCTTGATTCTCAAGGGGCACGTGACTGCTTCTAATGTCGCGTTAATTCCCAAAAACTTCAGCCAGCATCATCGCCTACTACGGTGCTTGGGCGAAGAGAAGGTACAGGGAAACGAACAGTCTAATGCGTCAGCTCGAGGGTTTACTAACGAGACGACGGCGTCGACTTCTAACGCCAACCACTGGCATTATCCTGCACAACATCGCATCAATAAAAATGGCAAGGACATCCTTTCTCATCAGCGCAGAGTGCGCAAGATGTGCCCCCACCTCACCAACAGCATGGCGGGGAAGAATGCACTAATTAGTGCAAAATACAGACCGGGGTATGCCCGTATGTAAAATTGCTAAACACCCTGTATCCCACTCGCTATAGGGCCAACTGCCCTTGGTGCGTTGGCATTCCCATGCCCATAGGCCAAATAACAGTAGCACAATATGGGAGAATGAAGCACAGCGCGCCCGCTCCGAACTGGCAAGGTAAAAGACCTTAATTAGCCAGGTCAAGCAAGCGGCATATGCCAGTGGGGCCATAGACAGAGCGCCTCTCACCACCAGTCCTTAAAATCTTTCCAGTCTAATAAAGTTTCTGTCTCTTTCTCTCTACACACACAAACACACACATGTATATATATATATTGACACGTGTACTTATCTGGCGACCACGTTTCGCCACCTAACAAATGTAATCGCACTGCGCGGGACGCGCTTGCATGTATCCGAAGTTTCTGGAAAGTTATCGATGCTTCTACCCGGCTGTCTGTTGTCGCCGAACGTTGTGTTATCTGATTTCATCACGTGACTCGAATGTTGTAGAACTTTGTGGAAGGCATGCGGGTCCCAACGATTAGTCTGGAACATTCGACGACTGTTGTATAAAAGCCGACGCGCTTGACCCGCTGATCAGATTTCCGACGATCGCCGACTGTGTTCGCTGCTTTCGTTGTGCTATAAGTGTAGCCTGTTTTGTGGGCACAGGTTCGCCCAATAAAATCTAGTTTTGCCTTTCACAGTATTGCTACTGTGTTCTTAACGTCACCACCACGTGACATCTGGTGGAGGTGCTAGTGCGTTCATGTACCGAACGCCCCCGCAAAGCCGCGATCCAAGCCCGAAGCCCGAGGACAAAACCAACATCGCCCAAGACCAGCGTGCTAGCCGCAGACTTCAAGGACTGCCCCCAGAGCACGGACTTCTACCTGAGTCGACAAAGAAGATCGTGGTCAAAACAACCCCAATGGCTGCCCCAGCGTCCCCCGTTATCCTACAACAACCTCGGGACCCACCAGCCTTCCATGGAGCAGCGACTGAAGACCCGGAATCATGGCTGGAGACCTACGAACGCATCGCGACGTTCAACAACTGGGACTCCGACGACAAGCTGCGGCATGTCTACTTCGCTTTAGAAGACGCCGCCAGAACTTGGTTTGAGAACAGGGAATCGACCTTGACAACGTGGGACCTGTTCCGTAGCGGCTTCCTGCGCACCTTTACAAGCGTCGTGCGCAAGGAAAGGGCTGAAGCTATGCTGGACGCCCGAGTGCAGCTACCAAACGAGAACGTTACCATCTTTACGGAAGAAATGAGCCGCCTATTCCGCCACGCCGACCCGGAAATGTCCGAGGAAAAGAAAGTCCGGCTACTGATGCGTGGTGTAAAGGAGGAGCTTTTCGCCGGTATGGTACGAAGCCCACCGAAGACCGTCGACGAGTTTCTTCGCGAGGCCACTAGCATCGAGAAGACACTCGAGATGCGCAACCGGCAATTCGACCGCCGCACCAACTCTACAAACTATACCGGCGTTCAATCGCTGGCCTCCGACGACCTGCGCGAGGCTATCAGGGCAGTCGTACGAGAGGAGCTCCAGAAGATCTTCCCGTCGTCGCAGCCTCAAGTGGCCTCGATCGCTGACATCGTCAAAGATGAGGTTCAGCGGTCGCTTGGGGTTAAGGAGGTGCAACCTCAATTACCGACACCCCAGCCAGAAGCGATGACCTACGCCGCCGTCGCACGCCGTCAAGGTCCTCCTCCGCGACCGCGACAGCGCCCTGTAACGCCGCGATTCCGTCGACCACCCCCGCCGCCAGCACGCGCACCCGTCGCCCAGCGCAGCTACCCGAGGAAGACAGACGTATGGCGCGCTCCTGACCACCGCCCGCTGTGCTACCACTGCGGAGAAGCGGGTCACGTCTACCGACGATGTCCATACCGGGAGATGGGACTGCGAGGTTTCGCCGTCAACGCTCCGCGCCCGCAGCAAGGTGAACGCCCTCGCGATATCGCTGACTACCTCGCGGCTACTCAGTGGAGCTCTCGACGACCGTCGCGTTCGCCATCACCAGGCCGCTACCTGTCGCCGCAGCGCCGACCATTCACTGGCCCAGCCCGGGGCCGGTCAGCAAGCCCATATCCGGAAAACTAAAAGCAGCAACCGATGGAGGTGCGGTTGCTGTCCGTCGAACTGACGAAGACCCTCCGCCGCCGACGAAGACGCCGAAGAAACTACCTCGACAACATAACGACACGCCGCCGTCCCGACGAAGTCTGGAAAGAAAGAATGCGACGACGAAAGACGACCTGACGACGTCACATACCAGCCACAGGTCAACGCGACGCAGCCGTGATCCGACGCCAAGACCTAACTGCAACGCCAGACAAAGAACCACCGACCTCGAGGTGCTTCTGGACGGCCACGCAGTTACCGCCTTAGTGGACACAGGGGCTGATTACTCCGTAATGAGTGGACACATCGCCGCCCAGTTGAAGAAAGTTAAGACCGCATGGGAAGGCCCTCAAGTTCGGACCGCTGGAGGACACCTCATCACGCCGACTGGAATCTGCACGGCAAGAATAACCATTCATGACCGGACTTATCCTGCCACCTTCGTTATCCTGCAACAGTGTTCACGAGACGTCATTCTCGGCATGGACTTCCTGAACCAACACGGCGCAATCATCGACCTGAAGTCGCAGTCAGTAACGCTGTCGGAAGATCAAGCGATACCGTCGGAGAGCCCTCGTAGTCACCACGCCTTGAGTGTGCTCGAAGATCAAGTGAGCATCCCGCCTCGCTGCAGCATCGTTATTTCGGTCGGCACCGAAACACCCGCTGACGTAGAAGGCGTCATCGAAGGCGACCAACATCTACTGCTCGACCGTGAAATTTGCGTCGCAAGAGGGATCGCTCGACTCCACGGAGGAAACACGAAAGTGTTGCTGACAAACTTCAGCAAGGAGTTCAAGCACATCAACAAGGGCACGACGATCGCATACATCGAGGAAATTCAGGAAACCAGCGATGCCTTTGTCCTCTCGGATTCTGTTGCATCTACCCCGACGACCGTAGTTCCCGAGCCAGACTTCGACATAAATCCAAGTCTCCCTGTGATTAAGCAGCAACAGCTCAGAAGTCTGCTTCGACGATACAAAGACTGCTTTTCGACGTCATCGAGGATTCGACAAACACCAGTCGCAAAGCATCGCATAATAACCGAAGAGTGCGCTCGACCACTACGCCAGAGCCCTTACCGAGTTTCGACGCGAGAACGCGAAGCTATAAGACAACAAGTCGACGAAATGCTGCGCGACGACATCATCCAGCCGTCGAAAAGCCCGTGGGCCTCTCCTGTAGTCCTGGTAAAGAAAAAGGACGGAACCCTACGCTTCTGCGTCGATTATCGTCGACTGAACAAGATCACGAAGAAGGATGTGTACCCCCTTCCACGGATAGACGACGCATTGGATCGGCTCTGCAACGCCAAATACTTCTCGTCGATGGACCTCAAGTCTGGCTACTGGCAAATAGAAGTCGACGAGAGAGATCGCGAAAAGACTGCCTTCATCACGCCAGACGGCCTCTACGAGTTCAAGGTCATGCCATTCGGACTGTGCTCGGCGCCTGCAACGTTTCAGCGCGTCATGGACACGGTGTTAGCCGGACTGAAGTGGCAGACGTGCCTTGTTTACCTGGATGACGTCGTTGTCTTCGCCGGAAATTTCGACGATCACCTTAGGCGGCTCTCGACAGTGTTAGAAGCCATCAAGTTATCAGGGCTCACTCTGAAGCCGGAAAAGTGCCGTTTCGCTTACGATGAGCTTTTGTTCCTAGGCCACGTGATCAGCAAATCAGGAGTACGCCCCGACCCACAGAAGACAGCTGCCATCGCAAAGTTCCCGCAGCCAACCGACAAGAAGGCAGTGCGCAGATTCCTTGGCATGTGTGCCTACTATAGGCGCTTTGTCAAGGACTTTTCACGCATCGCTGAGCCGCTGACAAAGCTAACTAAAGTGACGTCGAGTTCAAGTGGGAAACGCCGCAGGCCGGCGCATTTCAAGAACTCAAACGACGCATGCAGTCGCCGCCCGTACTTGCGCACTTCGACGAGCACGCCTATACCGAAATACACACTGACGCCAGTAGCCTAGGCCTCGGTGCCGTCCTAGTCCAGAGAAAAGATGGACATGAACACGTGATAGCTTACGCTAGCCGGTCGTTGTCAAAAGCGGAAGTCAATTATTCTACAACCGAAAAGGAATGCCTCGCCATCGTTTGGGCTACAGCGAAATTTCGCCCTTACCTCTATGGCAGGCCATGCAAAGTGGTCAGCGACCATCACGCGTTGTGTTGGCTAGCTAACTTAAAGGACCCTTCAGGACGGCTGGCGCGGTGGAGCCTCAGACTACAAGAATACGACATCACTGTAACATACAAGTCCGGAAGAAAACACTCAGATGCCGATTGCCTATCCCGCGCCCCCATTGACCCACCGCCGCAAGATGACGATGACGACGATGCCTTCCTTGGCATAATAAGCGCGGAAGACTTCGCCGAACAACAACGAGGGGACCCGGAGCTAAAAGCCCTAGTCGAGTATTTGGAAGGGCACACCGACGTTGTCCCTAGGGCATTTAAGCGTGGATTATCCTCGTTCACGCTTCAAAACAACCTACTCGTGAAGAAGAACTTCGCACCAGTCCGCGCCAGCTACCTCCTTGTTGTACCGTCAGCGCTGCGTCCAGAGATACTGCACGCCCTACACGACGATCCAACCGCTGGGCACCTCGGATTCTCCCGTACGCTGTCGAGAATACAGGAAAGGTATTACTGGCCGCGTCTGACCGCCGACGTCGCCCGTTACGTCAAGACATGCCGAGATTGTCAACGACGCAAGACACCACCGACAAGGCCAGCTGGATTACTACAGCCGATCGAACCTCCTCGCCGACCATTCCAGCAGATTGGGATGGATTTGTTGGGGCCGTTTCCGATGTCAACATCCGGGAATAAGTGGATCGTCGTGGCGAGGGACTTTCTCACCCGCTTTGCTGAAACTAAAGCTCTACCAAAAGGCAGCGCAGCCGAAGTGGCGAAATTTTTCGTCGAAAACATCCTGCTGCGACATGGTGCCCCAGAAGTACTCATCACCGACAGAGGAACGGCTTTTACAGCAGAGCTCACCCAAGCCATTCTGCAGTACAGCCAGACAAGCCACAGGAGGACAACTGCCTACCATCCGCAGACGAATGGTCTCACGGAGCGCCTGAACAAGACCCTCGCCGACATGCTAGCAATGTACGTCGACGTCGAACACAAGACGTGGGACGCGGTCCTGCCGTACGTAACCTTTGCGTACAACACGGCGGTGCAAGAAACAACACAGATCACGCCGTTCAAGCTGGTCTACGGCAGGAACCCGACGACCACGCTTGACGCCATGCTGCCGCACGTAACTGACGAAGAGAATGTTGACGTCGCTAGCTATCTCCAGCGCGCCGAAGAAGCCCGACAGCTCGCCCGCCTGCGAATCAAGAGCCAGCAGAGGACCGACAGCCGACACTACAACCTCCGACGACGCTTCGTCGAGTACCAGCCTGGCGACCGTGTTTGGGTCTGGACCCCGATACGCCGACGAGGACTCAGTGAGAAGCTACTCCGACGCTATTTCGGACCCTACAAGGTCATCCGACGTATTGGCGCTCTGGATTATGAGGTCGTGCCAGACGGCATTTCGCATTCACAGAGGCGCCGCGCACGATCTGAAGTGGTCCACGTGGTGCGCCTTAAACCCTTTTACGGACGCTGACGAACTTCGTCAATTTTGTTCTTTTCTTTGCTACGAGTGCTTTTGTTTATTAACTTCGTTTGTTTGCAGCATCGGGTCGATGCTTTTTAAGAGGGGGGTATTGACACGTGTACTTATCTGGCGACCACGTTTCGCCACCTAACAAATGTAATCGCACAGCGCGGGACGCGCTTGCATGTATCCGAAGTTTCTGGAAAGTTATCGATGCTTCTACCCGGCTGTCTGTTGTCGCCGAACGTTGTGTTATCTGATTTCATCGCGTGACTCGAATGTTGTAGAACTTTGTGGAAGGCATGCGGGTCCCAACGATTAGTCTGGAACATTCGACGACTGTTGTATAAAAGCCGACGCGCTTGACCCGCTGATCAGGTTTCCGACGATCGCCGACTGTGTTCGCTGCTTTCGTTGTGCTATAAGTGTAGCCTGTTTTGTGGGCACAGGTTCGCCCAATAAAATCTAGTTTTGCCTTTCACAGTATTGCTACTGTGTTCTTAACGTCACCACCACGTGAAAATATATATATATATATGTATATATATATATATATATATATATATATATATATATATATATATATATATATATATATATATATATATATATATATATATATATATATATAATCACCACTGCGTGTCCTACAAGCACCTTCCAAGACCTTAAAGCCACGTCAGCATAAAGCAGTGTGCCGCGGCTTTTGGCGTATAAAGTGCACAGGATGGTAGCAACAGACAGGAAGAATCGCAAAAAAATATTACCATAGAAAGAAGAGGGCCTGAGCACAACACATCTCATTGGCAAAGGCTCAGAAAGCTTTATTGAAGCAGACGCAGCAGTATAATAAGGAAACGAAAGACTGGAAAGATATTGATTACGTACTAAAGCTAACATGTGCGTTGGTTTGTTATCTCAATCGCTTGGAAACATTTATGCTTAGATTATGTTCCCCTCATATTCAGAAACTTTATTTCTTGTGCTTATAAGATTAGTGACAAGAAAGTGTGCTACAAAAATAATTGAGAACATAGACGTCGAGCCATTTGTTGACGGTGACATAGATACGCTGTAAAGTGGGCTGCTTACTTTCACAATTTTTTTCACACTACCGATTTATATCAGGCGACCTTTTGAAATGACTCAACCTTTTTTCAGTGCACTGAATGTTGATGATGCGTTGTATTTCTATGCTATGCGGCGCAGGCTAGGAAGGGCAGTTCGAAGCAATACTGAGTTGATTTCAGCCCCTTAGCACACTATCGTTTTAAGATATCGGTCACTTCAAGCTGGCACACCCTGTATAACATAGCCGTTAACAATCGAGCGCTTACTAAAACTTGGTCACTGCACAGTGTCTTAAAAAAACGGGGACGTCCGCCGCGGTCGCGTAGTGGCTTCTGCTTTGCGCTGCTAAGCCCGAAGTGGTGGGATTGAATTCCGGACACGGCGGCCGCATTTCGATGGGGACTAACTGCAAGAATGCCCGTGCACCGTGCATTGTGTGTACGTTAGAGAACCCCAGGTTGGGAAAATTGACCCAGGGTCCCCCACTACGGTGTGGCTGATGATCATATCACGGTTGTGGCACGAAAAACCCTATAATTTAAATTTCAAGAAACTGCATGAAACTGGGTAATGAATTCGGGGGTTAACACAAAGAGCCTCCACTACGCTGCGCGTCACTCTTGAGTGAGCTCAAGAGAGATACGGTTATGTGTGGTCAAAGATGGCCGCACTTATCAGTCGGTGCTAAACATGCCGCGTAGCCTGCAAGGCTTCTTCGCCGATGAATGGGAGTACACCTGTCGAGAACCTTTAGAAAAGTTCATTCCCACGCGTGGAAGCATAGTACGTGTTCCCTAGAGGGAACTCGAAAAAGAAAAAAATATTCCAGAACACAGCATACATTTCTGCTGACCGACCATAAGAAGACAGGTTGATGACATTTACTTGATGCGGTCAGTACTCTTCCATTGACGTTGTGCGCGAACTCCCTTTATTTGACGTCATGCATAATTCGAGCCATACAGGCCGGCTTCGCTTTCTTTCTACACTTCAGCCAAGGCCAAACTGCCGTTTTCTTTTTACACAGTTGATACATAATTCAGAAATAATAAATTTCCACAGAGGAATCACTGAACACTGAATTCCGGTATATTAACCCTTAGTTTAACGTCAAATGACCTCCAGTTGACGTAGGCGCGAATTCTCTGTATTTGACGTCAGGCATAACTTGAGCCATATATGCCCCCTTTATTTTATTTCTACACCTTATTGAACGCCGAATTGGTGTAGATAGATTTCGAGAGAGCCGTGATAGAACACTGAACTCCTCCGGTATAATATATTCATATAGTCGAATAACTTGTCTAGATTTAATGGAAATTGCCACCGTACATAATGCATTTTACGTTCGAATGGCTTAAAAAATTAGATTTTCCTGCGTTCGCCCTGTCTTTCCTGAAAGAATTGATACGACCACTGCTCGAAAAGTTATCGTTATCTATTCTACATATGCTAACTAATAATGTCGTCAATTTCCGGTACAGCAGAATATAGCATTGAAACGATTACATCTTGCTCAATGCCAATCATCCCGTACTGAAACAATACGCAACCTAAATGCAAAGTTATAAGGCCGATTGAACCTGTAATAAACAGGACAAGCTGTAGGTTCTTTTCACGGTATCCACACTGTGATATCTTCTTACTATACCGGCGTTGCGACGGCATTAGTTTAAGGAACGAATACATGACCGCTAAAGCGATCAATATACACGGCTGTTAATTAATTGTATTCCAATTAAAAAATACGTCCAAACTCGTCTCATGATGAATGTCGTTGGTAATGCGACCAGCAGTAAAGCAATGTTGAGACCGTCCATACCCTTGAAGTCACATGTCAGCCAGTCAAGCAGGTATAGTGGTAATTCTCATACTTTCTTTGCTTCGTGTTTATGCTACATATACCATTATTACCCCATTTTTCATGGCACTAGCTTCCCTAACACGCCTCTACGACGCAGAAACCCTGGAATACGGAAAAAAGAAGTAATATCGATGGAAAGACAATGGGTGTTTAACAGTGACGCATGGCGGTAATGAAATGTCGCTTGCAAAATGCGTACGTTATAGTAACGACCACAACCTGATCAGGTTACTACAACAGTGATGACGATGACAATGACGTCACTACGACTGTATGAAGACGCTGGTCTGATGACGATCATATGGCAACTAAAAAAGGAATGGGCGTGCCGATAACATCCGGACATAGACGGCATAACGGCGACGGTATGCCAACGCATGCATGACGGCGTGTGTGCGACGACACAAAAGGTACGATGAAATGACAATGACGGAAAATCAAGATGGAATGAGGACAGCATAATTACTAGAGAATGGCAAGCAAGGAATGACGCTCATAGATTGACGATCGCGGCATGTCGACGACGGCATGAAGACAATCTGATAACGGATGTTAAAAGTGTGACGAAGATTGCATGACAAGTGTTGTATGTCGATATTACGGAACAGCGGTTGAACTCACGCGACAACACTAAGACGACGGTATGATAAAGAATGCATGACGGCGACTGTATGGTAACGATTCAGTGACCACCATGACAATAGAACGAGGACATTGGGACGACGACGAGTTTATGATAGCAATGGCATGACAACCACTCAATCAGGAAACCTGTGTGACGATGTTGCAATGCTCACGATGGCATGGCAAGAGTCGTATGCCAAGGTAGAGTGAAGATGACGGCATTGCTACGATGGTCTGACAATAGAGGCATGTACAGACTTTTTGACGATGGCGGTGTGACAAGGGCCGTATAATGGTGATGGAATGGCAACTTTATGATGATCCTTCCCTGTCAAGCACTAAAATCAATGGGTAGACAGTGTAGGTAATTTCGGTATTGACAATAAAACGTCACCACGACACTGGTAGCAGAAACAAAATTATTAGGGTTTGTATATGGAGTTCGATATTTTGAACCTACATAGCAATATAGTGATGCAGATATGTACAGAAATAAGACGTACTTTTGACTATTTTCTTTTTTAGTGTCTCATATATTTATTTATTCGATTCATTTGTCGCAACAACACGTGGTGCTTATCGCTTCGCTTGAAATTCTGTTCGTTTGCTCCTGCCGCTTTATGCGTGTGCATGTTTTTTAGTATGCGCTGGAGTTAAAAAATTATTTTTCTTTGCCCGCAAATGTAGGAAAAACTGCAGAAAGTGCACAAAGTGTGCGGCGAGGCTGTGTTGTGTGGTTACTCGGAGCAGAACAGCAGGGTGGAACTTTCTCGTTTCCCAGCGGACGAGAGCTAAGCACACTTTTTCTGTAGTCGTTGTGAAGGATGAAGCGCTATGCTTATCAAAATAGCTACCGAACGAAACGAAACACCTTCCGCAGTTGTATTCAAGTGAATATCTTTTTTCGATTTGGCGAGACCCATTCTTCTGCGGTGTCGCAATAAAATTAAGCCACTTGTTCCGACTGGTGCTAGCTGACCCACATACGAATATTTTTCTTCGGCATATGTTAACGGTTGCTCTTCGTTGTTTTCCATGAGTAGAAAATTAGCAATTTTTATTTCTTTAAGGTATTATAATGCTTGCTGGACAAACTTTCTACGCTGAGGACCACTCTGGTGAACAGTTGTTTTTTTTTTCACAATAACACCTTTCAATTTCATTGATAAGGCAGAAGCCGCAGAAGAAAAGATATTATATAAAAGTCACAATTTGCGATTACAACTTCAATAAGTTCGAGTTACGTGTGCGACGTCACACGTTCGCTTCACGTTTCAACTTGTGCCTTGAAGAACAGCAATTTTTCGTCGCTTTTTGGTACTCTCAACTTTGGCTTCCTTTTTAGATGCTCTTTAATCATGAACAACTGGTAGGTTGCCCATTTTCTGACGTGATACATGGCGAAATCACTCTAATTGTCCTGGCGGAGCTGACATGGTAGCAGATGTACAACGGCTACCACCCCTGCTGGGACCGCTTCACGGAAAGGAACTGCGCCGAACCGGCTAAAACAACTTGTGGTTGGCTGTGCAAACTGTTGGATAGGACGAGCGGTGCCTGATCGATTATGGCAAGGAAAGCAAGATATCAGTAGTTGCGGATCTATGCTTCCGTAGTTCATTATTTTCGTACAGAAAGCACTTGGCAGGGCACGGCACAAGTGCCATGAGCACGACGAGCGCTGTCTTTTCTACTTCGCTTAATACGGTGCCGGTTACCACTTGACGTTCCTCAGTGGAATTTGTCCATGTGCGACAAAAAACTGCATGCTTGTCGATTTCTCTTCATCGCCTGTTCGTCTGCGGTGCGCGATGTTCCCGATCTTACGCAAAACTAAAAGGCCGTGCAGTTTTCTCTGACAATGATAGAATTGAACTTCCTAAAATCTCGCGCCACACTTCGCGCAATGGCATGCGCTACAGCGAAGACGTTCTTGCTACGCGCTGCCGTGTTCTCTCTAAGTTTGGTTTTCCGCTGTATAGCAGAAATTCCTCCAGAGCAAAAATTGGAATCCTGAGTTGCACAGAAGCTGTAAACTCTAGAAAATTAGTTTTCCTCTCATGGATAACTTGCAGAAGAATGAAGCCAAAGTAAAAAAAAACGCAAATTACCTACTCCTTAACAAGGTTAATAAAAATTTAAAAGAAGCTTAAGCTTCGCCTTTAAGAGTGAAATGGGATTTCATTCAAACACCCCTGAGTGCTTCTCGCGCTTCCCGTCAACTGCAGCCTATGTAACTGTTACGTTTACCGGGAAAAGATGGTGGCGAAACCTATGCACGAAGGCGAGCTTTTTGGTAGAAACGCGGCTCTTCCGTAGGGCCATGATGCGGAGGACGCAAGCGCCATCTGGAGCTCTTGCAAGGAACTTGGCGCACCGCTCTATGACCTCCAAGATTTTTACGAGCCAACGCGCAGCAAATATGAACGTAGATCTTAGCTACGGCACCAGAAAAATAGAAATAGTAAGTAGCATTAAAATTCTTGAGGTCACGTTTTCGCAAAATATGCTATGCGATATTCATGTAGATTCTGTTTACACTAAACTGTCAAGTGTCGTTGGTATTTTATCAAGATGTAGCTAGATATTACCTTTCAGCGTAAAAAAGCTGAAGTATAATTCTCTTTTTTACCCTCACCTCTCTTACTGCTTTTTAGTATGGGGATCTACCACAGTAACTAACTTAACAAAGCTGTATATCCTACAAAAAAGATAATTAGGCTTCTTTTTGATGTCCCCTACAATTCTCATACACATACTCTGTTCATTAAAGCAGATGTAATGCCTGTCTGGAAATTGTTTAGCTATAGACTAATTGTTGCCTTTAAGTGCGAATTAAAAGAAAATCGAAATTTCTTTCGCAACCTAGCCAAGCTAGAAATAAAGCCTACATCCTATACTATACATCAGTCTGAATAGGCAGGAAGTTGGTCACTCCCCGTGCTAACTATTCTATGGGTACACTATCGTATATTTTGCCTAAACTTCTTAACAATCTGAATAAATGTGGAATTAATTAAAGTCGCACTGCAGTTCGCGAACTGCGCCACGTGATATGTCATGTCTTTGAACAATTTTAATATTTGATTTCCTTGTGATACATTAAATCGAATCAATTTTGCGTTTGTCTTTTGTTAGATTCCTTTATGTTTCATGTATGCTCCTGTACTGCCTTGTAGAGGGGACCGTGGGCTCTAGTCAAGCTGTTCAGCAGCTTTTACTCACGGCCCCTCCATCGTTTTGATGGAAATAAAGCTTATTATTATTATTATTATTATTATTATTATTATTATTATTATTATTATTATTATTATTATTATTATTATTATTATTATTAAATAGCAGATGCCCTGGCCAGTCTATGGATGCTAGAAACGCTGGAAAAGGGGTTTGTTTTACTTCTCGCGTAACAAAATTATGTTTTCTCGTGTATTCAAATTGCAATCCGACGCAACCATGCCTGTAGGTTTTGTGTAAGTCACACTTTGCGATTGTTCTGCGTACTTTAGTTTGAGAAGCTCAATTAGTTCGGTAGCTTCCTTGCGCGACATGGAGGGCCTGGGTACGAGTGGTTCGAAATTCTTTCTGCAGAAACGACGCGTCATTATCTGCAACACGGGGCGCTTTACGCTTTTGCGGTAATACTTTTCTCGGGCACGAAAACTAGCTCTTCACAACAGACGCGTAGTATTCTGAGCCGCTATTGAAAAACCGGCGATGCCTCACATGTTAAATGAATGTTGAGCACCACTAAAGCTTTGCCCTTTGCTTATTAAATTTCGGAGGCACAATTCTGATAGAAATTCTGAAAGCAAATATAATTAAAACTTCCCTGTATGGTATCAAAGTACTATTTTAGAAAAAAACACTTGTTTTTTTGTCACCTTAACTGGAAATTTGATAATAAACGGGCTTTTCTTGTCGTCTTTCCAAAAATGTGAAACTAACTCATAAGGCACGCCTGTGTCGCCAGTGAAATTCGCCTTACAGTGAAGCATGGCTCTAGACAGATAGCTGCGTTAGTCATTTGTGCATGTGTATAATGTCTTTTACAAAGCGTGTTACTCTGGCAAACGTTTGCCAACTATTCCGACAAGGTGTTGGGATTATGTATGTGTCTTTAGAGGCTCTACACCGCCACAGCGTTGCCAAACGCGGAAAATATGCTTAACAACGACCGCAGGCTTCATAAACCGACTCAAGAATGATAAACGTAGGTATCGCAAGTCAGCGTACTCTGCGTAGCCACAGCTGCCATGGAGGAAGCACACGAAAAGTTGGTGGGTCATGTAAGCCGAGAGTTCTACCAACTATTGCAGAGGGAGCGGACACCCCAGTAGCCCAAGAGGAAGGGAAGTACATAGAGAAATATTTTCTGGAACACGTTGGTGTGGTCGCGCAGTTGTGCGGAGAGTCTACTGTATTGAAAGATAAGCGAAAGAGCAGTCTACTATAAGAAATCTATTGTTGTGATAAGTCTCACATAGGCCTGCTGCAGCAGTTCTTCTGTGTGTGACCTATGCGGCACATAAATGATATCAATTTCGATTTCACGAAAACAGCGTGATAGAAAATCCGCGGCAAGATGAAAGCTCTAGAAGCTTGAAAATCACGAAACATTTTCTCTGTGCTATTTTATTCTTTTTGTAATTCTGATAGATTTCAGGGCAGTGTCCTGATTATTCTATTTCTGCAAAATATTTCGCCATATTGGATTACCTGCGTAATCATCGTGTAGCGCATTCTTTGTGCTAACAATCATTGCTCCCATGCTTGCACACTCCTGTAATAGCTACGATACATGCATCTAGGGATGCGAGAATCTTCTTGAGCTTACTTCGTTAAAGTTGCGGAAGTACTAATCTCGTTCGACACTCTTGAATTCCCTGGTTTCATTATTATGGCAAAACTGAGAGTGGGTGGGGGAACTCCCTTCCTGAAAACCACGAATAATTTTAGTGAGTAAAGAAAGAATGCTGTGCCAAATACAGTGTTCTAGTAAATTTGAGATGCTCTCCTCGCCTTATTTTGTCGACATCGAAACTTTCATGAAGGATGACCTCCCGCCGATTGTACAATCGGGCTCTGTTAAAAAATGTACAGAATGTGCATTCAGCTTATTAGAGGGAGGCCTTGCAAACCATTTAAAAATAAACTGTTCATAACAGGTTAAAAAAAGATTCGGGTTTTACGTGACAAAACCACTTTCTGATTATGAGGCACGCCGTATTTGAGGGCTCCGGAAATTTTGACCACCTGGGGTTCTTTAAGGTGCACATAAATCTATGTTCACGGGTGTTTTCGCCCCCATCGAAATGCGGCCGCCATGGCCGGGATTCGTTCCCGCGACCTCGTCCTCAGCAGCCCAACACCATAGCCACTGAGCAACCACGGCGGGTCTAATCTGGTTCACCTGATGCATTTATTGCAGCCGACTTGCGTTGCTTTTCAAATAATTTTTTATACCCCGAAAGTACGCGTTCTTTTATATATTTATGCATCACTGAGACCTTGCCCACCCTCTATTGACGATCAAACTCCGGTTCCCACATGATTTTCCTGCATTAACTGTTTCTCGAGAAAAAAAATATAAATCTCGGCGCTATTTGTGAATACTATCTTGGAAATGTGCCATTTATGCCTTGATGATAGAACAAACGGAGTGCATTACCAATTTAAAGAAACATCTGCAGTATGCTCGTGAGGAATTTCGTGGTAACATCTTGTTCGCAATGTTGCAGATCTTAGTGACACTCCAATGGTCTTATGTGTTGTTATCGGGAAACAAAATCACATTTACAAAAAATATAGACATTTTCAATATATTTTGCTCAATATTTATTGGCATAATAGCGCAAGGCGAGCTATACAGAAAATTGAGTAGGTATAGCATGTTTCGTGGACTTGCAAGTATATCGGTTGTATCGAATAAAAAAAAAGTTTTTAGTTGTGTACGAAAAATCTGGATTCGCTGCTCTCGATAATTTTTATTTATTCACACATAACGGTGGCGACTTAAATCGCGTTTGTATAGCTATGTTGTGCACAGCAAGAAAACAAGGCATCTATAGTAATTTCCTGTCTAGATGCTATTATGTATAGCAAATTTTTCAATGTAGGCATATCTTATTTGAACTCTACTAAAGCAACGCTGGTGTGAACATTCGCTGTAGGAAACGACAGACCGAGAACACCGCTATCAACGTTTTGTAAGCAGGAGCGTAGGCTTCTCTCTACATGATGTCGCCAAGTGTGCGGCCGCTTCAAATTGTGACGTTTCATGTGATAAAGTTGATGTACACGAAAACAACGTATACTACCATGATGGTGAAGGACTGATGTTACCGTTACCAGCATACGTAATAGCTAATTTGATAGAGTTTTTATTATAAGCTCGTCCGTTTGTCATCGGAATAACGTTGCTGACCACGACTGTGCAACATGCTTTCTCAGTTATACTGCAAAATATTGACGGTGTATATTAAAGACTTGTAGTAGCTTCATGCCAATGTGTCAAGTACACTTTTGTGACCAGCGCGTGGGTATCATCAGCCATCCCCCCGCAGGGGCGTCTGCGTCAGCAGGCGCTTGGTGTGTTGCGACACCACGTACCCGAGCACACGAGGGTTGGACCCTCCCGCGTTTAACCGTGCGTGGCTTAGCCATGCCCGGGAAAAAGGGGATCCTGGGGGTTGAGCCGATGCCGGGTGTTTGGAGCGTTACAGCCCCTCGGCGGAGGCAACACACCTCTTTGGCCTCGGCTTCACGTAGACGGCACCCCCGGACTGACCCACCCGGGGGAAATCGGTAGTTGTCTTTTCCTGTCTCTTTCTATCTCTCCAATCAGCCTTTGTCTTTCTCTCACTTTCCATCTTTCCTGTCTTCCCTTTACTTCCAAGGATAGGATAGGCATAACTTTAATAAAGTGCCGGAAAACGACGGTTTAACGCGTCGTGACGCTGGCCAAGCCTCGACCCGGAGTTATACCCTACTCTGCGCTACCCCAGTTGGGCCCGTTTGCAGTAGGTCATGAGGCTTGTGCTTTTCGAGCGCACCCCGGGCCTGCTGGACGGCCCATAGTTGTGAGTCCTTGTCTGCAGACTGCAGTGCAGCTTGAAGTTCGGGCGGGTAAGTCCTGGAGGTAGCTGCCGTCAGGAACCTGGCACAGTCCCACATGATGTGCCATTGGTCCGCCGGACCCGTTGCACAAACACCGCACAGCCCACTCGGATAGAGCTCTGGGTGAATCACGTGCAGCATTGCGGGCGCGAGGAGTGACGCGGTCTGTATTTGCCTTAGCAATACGGCCTCGTCGAGTGCCGGGTGGGGAGGCGGCATTGTCCGTCGAGCTAAGCGGTAACACTTGGTTACTTCGGCATAACTCGTCAATTTGTCCTTGGTTTCGAAGCGCCACACGGAACGGTCACTCTCGGGGGCGCGGAAGGTAAGCGCTCGCGCCGCCGAGTGGGCCGTCTCGTTGTGGTTCGGTGAGGATGCACACTCGCCGGCGTGCGCCGGGAACCACTTGATTTTTCTAGGCAGCAAGGGTTAACCTTGTGTGAGTAGCCAACCTAGGTTATTTCATATTTGGTTATAGTGGTAATGTACAGCTGGCGTTTGCAGGCCATGTTTCACAGGTCCTGCAGCGTCCCCTTGTAGGACTCCATGGTGGGTGGCTGGCGTTACTGCCGAAATTACAATCTCTTATGGCTTCTTCCTTCCCCCCATTACCTGATCGCTCCCTCAAGAATGGGCGCACCGATGATGTCTTCGAGTTTTTTGCACGTCAAAAAGAAACTTTCCCTCGCTTTCATGTAGTCGACTCTGAAACAACAGAAAAACCCGCGCGAACAATCTCACCATTCCTCGTGTCCAAGTCTCTTACCCAAGTTTTTGGTACAGGTTATAACGCATCCAGGATGGCAAGCGGTGATCTCCTCGTGGAGCTGCGCAACCAGAAACAATATGAAAAGCTACCCAATCTAGTTTCATTTGGTGACGCCAAAGTAACAGTAACTCCGCAACGTACCATGAATAACACCCGTGGCGTAGTTTCCTATGATGATCTCTTGTAGCTGACTGAGGCTGAGCTCTTGGACGGCTTCAGTGATCAGAACGTCATCAACGTTAAGCGAATTAAGATGAGGCGTGATAATAAGGAAATACAGACCAAACACCTGATACTTACTTTTGGCACAAGTGTTCTGCCCCAGTCCATCGAGGGCGGATATATCAAGCTTCGTGTTCGCCCATATGTTCCTAATCCCCTGCGTTGTTTCAAATGGCAGCGTTTCGGTCACAGTTCACACAGCTGCCGAGGCCGTCAAACCTGCGCGAAATCCAGTGCTCATGAGCACACCTCTGAATCTTGTGAAAATTCTCTCCATTGTGTAAGCTGTGAAGGGGAGCACGCTGCATACTCGCGGTCGTGCCCAACCTGGAAAAAAGAAATTGAGACGATAACAGTAAAGGAAAACATAACTTTCAAGGAGGCACGCAGGCAGGTATCCTACCTCCTCAAGAGAACACATTTGCCGAAATGGCGCGCCAGCGAGCGGCGCCACAGCGGTCTCCGGCGGCTGTCCGACTCACACCCAGTGAGGCGGCAGTGACGCCATCCGCCCCCCAGGCGGCTGCAGCTAGTGCTGCTACGCCAACCCAGCAGAAGGGGCCATCCACCTCCGGGCAGGGGATCTCAAAGGCCTCGTCCAATGTGCCGAGGCCTTCACGCCAAACAAAGCGCCCGGAAGAGCACGTGTTCAGAGCCTCGCAAGAGGCGATGGACGCAACCACCAGCAAGACGGCGCCACCAGCGCCTAAGGAGCGGCGAGGCACTCTCGATCGCTTCAAAAGAGACAAAACTCCCGTCACGGGTCCTGAAAAAGGCCAGTGAGCTAATCCTTATCGCTTAAACACACAGCACCCAACACATTTATCATAATGAAAACACAAATACTACAGTGGAATGTACGAGGTCTTTTACCTAACCTCGACGACATTAACGAACTGTTACACAAACATAATCCAAGGTTGCTGTGTGTTCAAGGGACACATCTGAAACCTACAAACACTAATTTTCTTCGTAATTACTGTATCTTTCGGAATGACCGCGACGAGGCTACAGCCTGTGGCGGTGTAGCAATAGTAGCCCACAGATTTTTCGCTTGCCGACCCGTCGCCCTTAACACGCCCCTTGAGGCAGTGTCAGTTCGGGCCATTCTTTTTCAAAAATTAGTAACAGTGTGTTCCATTTATATACCGCCAAACCAGCGTCTCAAAAAAACAGACTTTTATAACCTCATTGAGCAGCTCCCCGAGCCCTACATACTCGTGGGAGATTTTAACGCTCATACCCCGATGTGGGGGGGACTCACGATGCGACGCGAGAGGTCGACTCGTTCAAAGTTTCCTTTTAAACTCCCGTGCGTGCCTCTTTAATAAGAAAGAACCGACCTACTATAATCCACAGCATAATTCATACTCCTCAATAGACCTGTCTATCGGTTCTGGTTCTATCTTCCCTGTTTTAGAGTGGTCTGTAATTAAAAATCCATTTGGAAGTGATCACTTCCCATTAACTCTAAACCTAGTAACACAACATGACTCCCCTCCGCCTGTTCCTCACTGGAAACGAGCCGAGGCTAATTGGGAATGCTTTAAAGAACCCACCTACATATTACCAGATTTTGTAAGTGATTTTAGCAGAGATCATGCCGTATCATATTTTACAGCTCTTATCCTTGATGCAGCAGAGAAATTCATCCCTCAGACAAATGGCACTTCATTGAAAAGACGGGCCTCCTGGTGGAATAACAATTGTAGAGAGGCGCGGAGGAGACAAAATAAAGCTTGTGAGAAACTACGTGAAAGCCCTACTGCCGAAAATTTAGTAGAGTTTAAACATATTAAATCCCAGGGAAGTCGAACGCGAAGACAGGCGAAGAGAGCAAGCTGGCAGAGGTTCCTTTCAGCTATAAATTCATATACTCAAGAGGCTAAAGTGTGGGACGGGCTTAGAAGGCTAAAGGGACAAGAAATTCATCCGTTGCCCCTAGCAAACGATGAAGGCAATAGCTTAGAAGATCAAGCTGACGCACTCGGGGAACATTTTTAGCGGACTTCCAGCTCAAATCATTGTTCAAAGGCATTCCTAAAGCACAAACAAATAGCAGAACGTGAGGCCATGAACCGCAAACGCAGACAGAACGAATTATATAACCTGCCGAATTGACGGCTGCTTTGGCTGCATGTCAGAGCTCTGCACCTGGACCTGACAGGATCATGTACGACATGCTTAAACATCTCCACAACGATACTCAAATAACGCTACTCGCACTTTTCAATGCTATATGGGCTGCCGGGTACCTCCCATCTAAATGGAAAGAAGCCATTGTGATCCCTGTTTTGAAGCACGGTAAAGATACATCACTGCTGACCAGCTACCGTCCTATAGCGCTTACGAGCTGTCTTTGCAAGCTTTTTGAAAAAAAATTATCAATCGCCGTCTCGTACATTATTGTAGAGTCCAGCAATATGCTTGACCCACTTCAATGTGGCTTCAGGGAAGGGCGATCTACAACTGACCATCTCATGCGCATCGAATCAAACATTCGCGATGCTTTCGTACATAAACAATTCTTACTATCCGTATTTCTTGAGATGGAAAAGGCGTACGATACAACTTGGCGGTACGGAATATTGCGCGAGCTCTCGGCGTTGGGCATCCGCGGCAATATGTTAAACATTATCGAAAGCTACCTACAAAACCGTACATTTTGGGTGAAAATAGGTAAGGCACTGTCGCGTACATTCACACAGGAAACTGGTGTACCCCAGGGAGGCGTACTCAGTTGCACTCTCTTTATCATTAGGATGAACACACTCCACGCTTCATTACCGCCAGCTATATTTTATTCCGTCTACGTAGATGACATACAAATAGGTTTTAAATCCTGTAACCTTGCAGTGTGCGAAAGACAACTACAGCAGGAATTGAACAAGATATCTAAGTGGGCAGACGAAAATGGGTTTAAAGTGAACCCCCACAAAATTTGTGTGTTCTCTTTACAAGAAAGAGAGGCCTGGTTCCAGACCCGTGCATGGAACTGTGTGGACAAGAAATATCTTTCAACAAAGAACACAAATTTCTAGGTGTAATACTTGACTCTAAGCTTACTTTTATCCCACACATAAAATATCTCAAAGCTAAATGTCTAAGACAATGAACTTACTCAATATACTATCACACACAGCATGGGGTAGCCACAGGAAGTGTATAGTGAATATTTATAAGAGCCTCATTCAATCTTGATTAGAGTATGGCGCCATAGTGTACAACTCTGCCGCCCCGAGTGCGCTAAAGATGCTGGATCCCGTCCACCACGGGTATCCGTCTGGCCCCAGGCGCATTCAGAACCAGCCCCATTGAAAGCTTGTATGTAGAATCGAATGAGTGGTCACTCAATCTGCAGAGATCTTACACCAGCTTTACATATTTCTTTAAAGTGCACTCTAATCCTGAACATCCGTGTTGTGAAACTATTACCGATTCGAGATGTACAGCACTTTTCCGTAATCGACCCTCTGTGAGACTGCCTTTCTCAATCCGTGTGAGGGAGCTTAGCGTGGAAATTGATGTTCCACTCTTCGAACACCGCTTAATGCCGCCAGCGAAGCAGCTACCGCCTTGGGATTAGCAGGTGATAGATCGTGATATATCTTTTCTAAGAGTTACAAAATACGCACCAGAGCTCGAAATACGAATACATTTCCATGAACTCCAATTGAAGTACTGTTGTCCGGAATTTTATACCGATGCGTCAAAATCGCATGTTGGTGTCTTACGCGGCTGTTGGACCCTCTTTCTCTGAAGCAGGTGTAATGAACCCCCATACAAGCATCTTTACTGCAGAAGCCTACGCAGTGCTGTGTGCGGTAAAACACATAAAGAAATTAAAACTAGCCACAGCGATAATATTCACGGACTCGTTAAGTGTCGTAAAAACTTTAATGTCCTTAAGAAAACACAAAAATAATGTTTTCATTGAGCTTTACTCTAGTGCAATATTTATTCGTCTCGTAGACATGTGACAATATGCTGGGTCCCTCGACATAGATGCATCGAAGATAATGTGCTGGCCGACCAAACGGCCACATCAGTTACGCCTCAAGCTGGTAATACCACCACTACTATTCCTGCCACAGACCTCAAGCCTTTTTTGCGAACGAAACTGCGAAGCTACTGGCAACGCATGTGGAACAACGAAACAAATAATAAGCTCCATTTCATTAAGCCAAAGTTAGGTTTCTGGCCCCCCGTTAGTAAAGCAAGACGGACTGATGTCCTATTCTGTAGACTCAGAATAGGACACACATTGGCACTCACAATTTTCTGCTTACTGGCAACGAACCTCCTACCTGTGGTAGATGTGGTGAAAGGCTCACCGTCCTCCACGTCCTCGTGAAGTGTCGGGAAGCCGGAAGAGAAAAAAGAAAATATTTTCCTCTAGCATACCGATATTATCTCCCTCTCCATCCCGGTATGTTTCTTGGTAAGGAACCCCTTTTTACTACCCAAGCTCTCCTAGGTTCCTTGACTGATGTGGTTTTACATGTTAATAGCCCAATAGTATCGTAGCGCATCCTCTTCAGGTCCTTGCGCTTCAAGGACTCTGTTAGGGCAGTAGTGCTTTTTGAAAGTTTTTATCGAAATGGCCAATTTTAGCACGATGTAATTCTCTTACAAAGCTTCTTTCGCGTCCTTGGCACGCTTCATAATCATAGTCACAGTTTTATTACATGTAGCTCTTACACATTTTGCAGTGACCGTCTTTTAGGCCCCTTTACAGCCCTGTAACATTCATTGCTTGTAATTCATCGCTTTACTTTGATTTCATTAACATTGGCTTGGCGCTCTTTGGCCGTACCTGGCCCTTGCGCCATAAAACACCACACATCATCATCATTATCAGCCATCAAGATTTTAGACTACCCCCTGAAGTGGCAAGTTATGCTGATGCGATGTTACATGCAGAAGTTATATCTAATTAAATTGTTCGTCCTTCTTCCAATGATATCAATGTGCCACTCTATAGGCAGCTAGCACAATATAAATACCGTGACAACGTGCTGCAGTTTACGTCCCGCAGTTGTCGATTCCGGCACCGGTTCAGCAGTAGTATGCCACGTTTAAGTGGTCATAGGCTTCCTGTATGAGACACCTAACAAGCTCAGATGCCAATCGTTTCAGCGCCATTTTCTGTCACAACGGAAAATGACTGGTATCAAGAGCTAGCGTTTGCCAGAGACTAACTAGTACGGAAGGTTTTCAGATGTATGCATATAAAAAATAGAGAACACGAAAAGTAGGTGAGGGCCAACATAAAAGCAATTCAAGCAATATTGCTTGGCCCCAGGATGATTAAAAATGTAATTCTGCATCCGAAATTTTGTTTACCTAAACGAAACGTTGTGGCCCCTGGTGGGTCGCCTGTTCTGTTCATCTGTAGAAGGTGGTGCAACTAAGTGGCGGTCTCTTCAAACCTTATGACAAATCAATTACCGCTATAGGAGATGGAAAAAGAGTACCTGTTTGGCAAAATGAAGACCCATCGCGGTGGCTTAGATTTCGGCGCATTCTGCAATGACTCACACGGTCAAACTTTCACCGGAGCCTCGCAATGCAGCTTCTAAGCGATCATGTTTTGCTTTATGAAATTCAACTCAATAAGCTTATGTCGTTTACAGAAGGAAACTATTTATGCAGGGCTTTCTAGTGAAGAAATACGAGATGTGCAGCGCTGATTCTGTTTGGTTAGTCAGAAAATAACCGCATTTATATTTTGTGCCTTTATGGTGAATCTGGTGCGCCATTTAGTTCATCACTGCACAAGAGCAGATGACCTATATAGCCACCCAATTACACGGAAACTGGCAGTGCGTAAAATGTGTTGTTATATATATATATATATGTGTGTGTATTACAGAAATTTAAAAATTAAGTTCAGGAAGACGTAAAGTAAAGAGAATTCGCGTTGCGTTTGACGTCAGTTCAACGTCAATCTATTGCTTAAAATCTTCATCGCGCTGTGTATCTCGAAAATGCCAGCAGGGAGGTATGAGGGAATGCCGGAGTGTTTCTTTTCAGGATACATTTTGAGCCCAATGCTCGGAAATAGTCTTTAGCTCTATGCCTGACAGTGACCTTCGGAAGATATTCTGCTTATCAACCTCGCCGTTCATCTACGTACAAGAGCCTGGAAAACTCTCCGCGAATTTCATGTTCAAGTGACCTATACGAGCGCGTTTGACTGCTCACAAGGCAAACTTCTGATTCCTTCTTTCCTTCCTCGCCTCCATGCCCTCGCCGTGTAGCCAATAACAGACTGCAAAGGTCAACACACTTCCATCTAAGTATATTTATTTATTTTATTTATTTATTTGTAAAATTGCTTACAAGGCCCCTACATGGAGATAGACTAAGGGGGGCATAGAATCAAGTACATACAATCTAGTAACAGTAGTAATAATTATTAAAAAAACACCAGTCCAGTGCACAGTAGAAAAGTCAGACAAACATATTAGTTGCATAAAGCTGCATATGAGTACAATAAAAAGGAACTCTATAAGTTTGTAACAAACGTATGGCAGTGCAAGAAGAAGGTAGAAAAGATAACACAGAACAGTGAGTGTGATATTATTGGCTAGCAAGGGTTAAGCGAGTTAAGTGAGTGCTTGAACTTTTCACGGTCAGTTTCCGCAACTATGTTGTTGGGGAGGTTGTTCCAGAGCCGAATGGCACGTGGGATTGCAGATGAGTTAAATGCTTCTGTTTTACCATAGATGCGCGTGAAGCTATGATGATTGTGTAATCTGTGCGACGTGTACGATGACGTTTCTAAGTGCAGGGAGCGTTTGTTAGTGTGGTGGGCGTATTCATGGAATAATGACAAAAGGGCTACGTCTAGAATTGCACGTCATTTCTAACGCTAGTCAAGTTACACTAGACTATGGCACAGTCACTGCAAAACTTAGTATGACTGCTTCGACTTATTAAAATATTTGCCGCCATGTCACAACTATATTCTAGTCAGAGGCGTGGTTTCCCCAAGAGCCCGTAAAAACCCCTGGTCAGTATCAGGTGTAATCCAGTTTTCTTTTTTGGGGCTAAATGGTCTGTTTTTAAAACACAGCTCTTAGGAGCCCGTTTCTGCGTTGAGCATCGGCGTCCCCGGGCCTATATATGGAAACCATATATGATTTTCGTACCATATATGGAAAAAAGCCCTGCATGTACTGAGGTCTGTCTGCATGCTGCGGCTGCCGGATATCGCGCCCACGCGTCACCCACGCGCTGGCTCTCGCAATCGCCCGATTAGCGAGGCCGTCGCGCCCCACTTTGCTCGGTTTGCAATGTGTCGCAGAAGACAGATTGCCGGTGCCAACAAACTTCTCGCGAAATGAAAACACGTGTAGACCGGGGCCCAGATTTCGCATTAGGAAGTATCGTAATTGTTGGTGAATTTTTTTTTACTGAAAATCTTTACCATGAACACGCTTTGTTTGTGGTTGTTAGTACAAATGTTTACTTTATTCCTGAACAACGTAGTGATCTCTGATATTGTTCATAATTGTTCCATTGGTTTTCTTTTTCCTATATTCCATTACTATGCGTTTGTTATTTCGTCCCTGAGGGCGAGGTAGGGGCGTTGTGCCTCTTCCGATGGCAGTTGCGAGCTTGTTCCTTGCGATATTTTACTGGGATATGAATTATACGGAAGCTAAAGGGGCATTCTTGGCATGACCTTTGGTGCCGCTATGGGGTTTACCATGATCATTGGATTGGATTGGAAAAACTTTAATAAATGTCCTGCAGGACGCACGTCAGCGCGCAGTGGGCCACCTGTAACAATGCGCGCGCAGGGTTAAAGCTTTTCCAGATACGCGAGACACGCGCAGTGCCTTTACCGGCGAAAACGAGGAAGGCATCATCAAACACTTATGCCCAGCTCAATCAACCCTGCAGTGCAGCCATGGCAGCGTTACTTCACTCACCGCTCACACTTGCGTTATGCGCACAAAATCTTGTGTTCCTGCTGAGAAGCTGTGGTAATACCACAGAGTACAGTTGTTTAAGCGGAGCGAACATGAACGAGACATTTTTTCAAATAGAAAAAGAGGAAGGAGTAATAGTGTCTCGTGGGTGGAGCCCTCCATCCAGGACTCCACTGACCTCCACCGCCCGCCGAACTTGATACAGAAGTTCTAGTTGCACCCACAGGTACAAACCGGCTAGCTGTGCCTGCCACTGCTCCGAACCAATTATTGTCTGATTGCCTAAACTAGAGTTCAGGTGTATTGACTTCGGCACGCATCCGAACAAAACGTGGTAGAGTGTTGGCCTACCATGCGCACCACGGACATTTAGCCGGTTAAAGCGCTGCAGGTATAGCACGTATAGTACTCACGGAAAGAAACGCGTCAATTAAGGGCAAACAAATGCACATACTTTCGTTCCCGCTGGTTGCAATTCGTGTCACATGGCTTAAATTTGGCGCGTATTCTAACCGGAGTCCGCTTCAGCTTTGGTAAAGAGATTTCTAGCGACATGAGAAGGTACTCTCGAGTACATTGCACCTATGCAGGGTTCTACTAAACGCTCCCTGTCGCGTTTCATTCCGTGAGCAGAGTACATTTAAGAGATAAGTCCGTCTGTATCCTTCTTAGGCCGGTCTTCTCCTCTCCGCTTAGGGACTTGTTAGGCGTTCCATACTTTCGGTGCGTGAAACGCTGCTGATTGCAAGAATCTTTCTGACTACAATTGCAACGGGCGACTATCGAGGGTTAGAGAGCGTCGCTCAATTACTAAACTCGCGAGCTACCAACTCGCGAGCTAGCTGGTACGCTGAGGTACAGCTCGAGGGCCACTTTGTAGGCCCTTCCAATTAAAACGTCAACCTGACCTACTTCGCCTAAGTCGAGCGAGTGGTGCGGCAAGCCATATGTCAGTCTGCTCAGGAGAAGACCCTGGACGAGACTTCGGGCATTTTTTTACGCATACCATTTCTGTGGTTCGTAATACGTTGCATCATTCGGGCTGTTTCCTTCACTGTAGTCTTTAAGGTGCTGATGGTGTTGTAAGATAAATAATGCGGTGTCAGGATCCTTAATAAATGAAACGGCAGTCATTGTGTTCTGTATGGACAACACAGACAAACTCCACACACGGGATATTTTGCACACTCGACACACAGTTGAACAAGGACAGTAGTACTAGTATAGAATGTTTCGAATCCCTAAGGCGACTAATCAACGTCGACCATAATAATCGCCTGTGTGTCGTCGTCTAAGTCTTGGTGGTTGTCGTCGTGGACACTCCGCGAGACAGTCGGAAGTCCAGCACCTCTCGAGGTGGCTTTTACCGGAACATGATGCGGCAGCGGTAAATGCGTACAACAGGCCGGTAGAACACCAGGCCGCTGCAGTACAGGTCAGTGGCCATCCAAGCACTGTTGCCGAAAGCTGCGGGCACACTGGGACACCTGGTCCGCGGGTCCGAGATTACTTGGTCCCAGACCACGAACAGCGCTTGCCACCAAGCCCTCAGATCAAATACGGCGCCAGGACGCTACGACAGCACGCCGCCAGTCGCCGGGTGAGCATCAAGTGCAGAGCGCGACATCAGCCTCACCAGGTCCGCATGGCCACAGGCCACCCCAACGAAGATCGCTGCGGCTAGAACCGCCGGCCAGCGATCTCCTATCCAAGTCGTTCCACGTTCCATTCTCTCGAGCCGCACAGAGCTGTTATTGTTGTTGTCCTCAATGGGTGTGGCCCATACCCACAGTGGGAGATCGGCCATGAATTTGGTGGTTAAATTAGGTGCATAAAAAAAGGGAGTTAACAATTTGACCGTTTGAGCTTAAAAAGAAAACCTTTTGTTTGTTGAAAAAAAAAACTATCAGAAGGAAACCGTGTATAAAAAATAAAAATTATAAAGGAGCTAATAATAGCTAACAAATATAAGAAAGCTATAGTGGGTAGGGAGGACCAGCAGTCTAACATGGTAACCGATGTGTTTCAATTAGATAATTTTGGATGTTCCTTTCCTGGTCAAGCGCTTCTTTCTCGGGCCACGGCCACGCGATCCACATCAGAACTGCCGTTGGTTCCTCGCCCCGTCGCGGCCGCACAATCCGCATTATCACAGGCGTGTTTGGGCTTCCGCTGCTCAGTACGCGGAAACCCAGAAATCTGGCACAGATGGCCACAGCGATGGCGTGGCCGTCCACCTCGGGCAAACTATCTCCTTTACTTTTATAACATTTTCCATATATTCTGATGATTTCCGACTTATCTGGCGAAGGGCTAAGTCTCCTACTTCTAGCGAACTCCCCCACGACCATCGTGACCTCCTGTAGTGTCTACTCGTTATGCGCTAGTGAAAGCTTCGTAGCCGAGATAGTGATATCGTGTGCATAAAAGGTATAACGCCGGTGCGGAATCTTCGTTTAGGCTAAAGTGAGTCTGCGCGTGCCAATGTCGAAGAGTAGCAGAGAGAGTATGGTGCCCTGCGGTGTACCCTTATTTAGCATATGAAGTTGATCTGATCTTGTCTGCCCTAGCCCGATGCTAGCCGTTCTACCAGAAAGGAATAAATTAATGTAGTTATTCATGTAGACAGTTGCGTTGAGCTCCGAAGAGATTGTATTGCCTCGTGAGAAATCTTATCAAAAGCAGCGTTGTGATATTTATGATATATGGCAAGTATTAGATTTTTCCCACCCTAGGGTACGCAATCTGGACCTCCTGTCTGAGCAGGAGAAACGCTTTCTGAGTCGAGAGGCCAGCGTGAAAATGTATCCTACTGACAGGGAAAAGGTTTCGTTTTTCTATGTAATTTTGGAGCCGGGTTCGAATCACCTGCTCGTAAAGCTTCCCAGTACACGATTTTATTAATATTTGTGTTAAGGTTCCTAAGGCTCGTGGTTTGCTCGGTTTAGGGATAGTTAAACTCTTGCCTTCCTTTCATTCCGGGGAAACTTGCACCTTTTTAGCATCATTGTTCATTAAGGAATAAAGTGTTCTGGAACCTCGTCACTGAGACTCCGAAGCCAGGAGTTGGTGATCTCATCCGGCCCTAGGGCGGAGTTTCTGTTGGCAGCCTGGGCTCCCGCGAGCCCCTCCGCCTTGGTTAGAGGTGCATCTAGTTGAGGGTTGCCGGCACCCTCGTTCTTTATGCTGCATAGTGGTATGATTTGTGTTCCTGTATGACGTTCGATTAGAGTTTTGTTATAATGATATAATTGCTGGTGTGTACCTGGGAATTCGTCGGCTATTTTGTGTAATGTACGATTCACTGCGGGCTTAATCTAATCCAGCTTCAGCATACTCATGAGTACCGCCCACATCTGAAGGTTGCTGAGAGTGTCTTAAAGAGAGCTACAGAACTCAATCCAACCGTACGTTTTCAGCTGTGCTGCGTACGTGCTAAATGGCAGCTATCCGCATTTAGAAGTTTTGGTTCAGGTTCTGCCTCTAACATTCTAACGTGCAGCAGGTGTTGACCGATAGCCGGAGTTTCCGCCATGTGCGCGACCTTCTTAGAATTTTCCTCGTGCGTGTCTCGGATGAACGTCAACCAGCCGCTGACGTCACTAGGCGTCTGCTCCAGCAGGAGCTGCTTCCGAAAGGTCTCCCAGTCCGTAAGTACGACAGCTACTGCGACCCTGCGCAGCACCGGCGAAGCCATTGACGTGCTTATGATGAAGTGCTCGCTTTTTATATTTTCCTCTAGGTTAGGCCACGTCACGTTCCTATGTTATCAGGGAAAGAAACGTATGGGAATGTTTTCTTTCCGGCGCCATTGGCACAGTCGCCAGTCGAAAGACCAGCTTCTCTGTCATGTGTTTAAGTCCCTTTGGGGGAGTCTCTGACATCCCCAGAAGGTGTTGGGAGCATTGAAAAAAATATATGTTTTCTTTTATTTTTCTTTCAAATATCACGCAAATGCCAAATAAACCTTTGCTTTCTCCTTTTCTTCTTTCGCCTTTTTCTCCATCGGCGTTCAAAATAATATTTTTGTAAGACTTCCCTCTATGACATGGTGCCCAAGAAGTAATAAACACTGAGAAAGGAAATACTAGTATGGCCGAGCCTACTCAAGCAATCTTGCGAAACAGGACGACAAGTTACCACGAGAAAACTGCCTACAAGCCACTAATCAATGGCCATACAGAGGGTCTGGATAAAATCCTCGAATGCATATTAAGAGCATGCGTCGACGTCGACGGGAATACGTATGAAGGAGTCCTTTTGCACGTAAGCTTTTCGCTGCGAGACTGCAAAAAATACCGTACGTTATGCCGTTGAGGCTGGTTTCACAAGGTTTTTGTGCGGTGGCAGCAGGACGGTGAGCATAACTGAGAAAAAGCTGACCGCAACGTGGCCCCAGCAGACTGTCCCGATGTCCAGTCGGAACGCACTGGCAGACCCCGGTGTGGGAGTCGGTGTCGGAGCACGGAATAAAAGAACATGCGTTGGGTACAACATCGAGCATAGAACAAAGCGGGTATAGAAGGGCAAAGCTGGTATACGGGAAAGTAGCTTTTAAAAATTTCGCATACAGCGAAATAATTGTCCCGGACAATTACAATAGTATGCAATGTCTCGAGAAGATTTTAAGCAGCAGTCCAACGGTGTGCTGGCCCTACTGCATGGCGCCGATTGCTCCCGTGTGCAGCTAATCATCTCTTTCATCTATGTGTATCTTGAATTGACATGCATCTGTGAAGAATTTTGATGCGAGAACATCAAATACACCAGTGAAACAAGAAGCCGGTTTATGTCGTCTGGACAAGATAAAAACGGCACGTGAATTCCCATTGGCTGCGACGCCACGTCAAGAGCGCGCATCGACGTAGCACCGCAGACGAAATGGGACACCTATCACGCTAGCGTGCCAGGTTTTGCCTGAAGATATCGCCGCGACGCCACGTCACCATTGGTCTGCGCATGCGTTATCCTCGCATTTCCTGTCTGCGCAACCTCTCGCCTCTAACTGGACTTCTTTTATTTCTATAAAGATATTTATATAAAGAAACAATAAATTCGGAAAGAAGAACGTTGGTGGCGGTGATCTTCGAGCCTACGTCCCCCCGCTCAAGTGCCGAGTGCCTTAATTACTGGGCTAAGCCAGCGTATCCTACATAGCAGGCCCGTACGCTCTGGTTCAGGACGTCGTGGTACTTGAACGAAAATTTTTATGGCCAAGCATGGCGTGATGAAACAGGCGACGTCTAAATCGCCGCGGCTTAATTTGGTGCTTCCCCATTACGTTTTACAGCACGTGGGCCAGGTAACATGACGTCACAGATCGACGTACAGCGCTCTTGTGCCATCTTGGAAGCGTTAGCCAAAGTTCTCAGCGTAGCTCATCCACGAGGAATTGGTAAGTCGTATGACCTCCCAGCGGCATTCCCTTAGACATTATTACTTTCGCATTCACACGTCATAAGAAGTGTTCTTGGATAACGTCTTCTAACTTTTGGAGTAGGCAATACTTTCGACAACTGAGGCACGCTACTCTGATGCGACAGAGGGAACGCTTAAGTTTGACAAAAACTAGTAGTTCAATATTCGCTCGACTCAGTATCACAGCGTAATCCATCTAGCTCACTGTGCAGGCCTACCTCTCACTCCTTCGGTGAGGTCCAAAATTACAGTAGCTCCAATTTCCAAGAACATGCACCTTGAGTACAACAAGGAAATGTGCCAAGCACGCGCACAACATATCCAAGCGACGTGCTCCAATGAGTGTAGGCGCAATACCTACTATATAGACTCAGCTGCGTATGCCGGGGCAAACCGGCAGCGCTGCAAAAGCAGGCACGCCTCGGCAGTCGTGAACTTGATCTGCCAGCAGCAGATAACCGCGATGACCACGACAGGATCCACCACGTCTGCCGAAATGATAGCAGCGACAATCGTACTCGCTCGTGCGGGCGTTCGCAAAGGAACTCCGTCATGGTGACGGACTCCCGAGAGACATGCCGCACGATACTCAAGGGGCACGTGACTGCTGCTAGCCTCGCGATAATCTCCAAAAGATTCAACAACCACCATCGCCTACTACGTTGCTTGGGCCAAGCGAAGGTACACGGGAACAAATAGTCTAATGCATTAGCTCGAGGGTTTACCAACTAAATGACGGCGTCCACTTCTAACCCCAGCCACTCGCACTATCCTGCCCTAAATCCCATCAATAAAAATGACAAGGCACCCTGTCTCATCAGCGCAGAGTCCGCAAGATGTACCCGCGACTTCAGCAACAACATAGCGTGGAAGAAGCCACTAATTAGCGCAACATACCGACCGGCCGAGGTATTCCCAGATGTAAAATTGCTAAATACCCTGTGTCCCACTCGCTATAGGGCCAACTGCCCTTGGTGCGTTGACATACCCCCCTCCATAGGCGAAATAACAGAAGCACAATGAGCATATTGAGGCACAGCTCGCGAGCTGCGACCTGAGAAGAGGAAGGTCCTTAATAAGGCAGGTCAAGGAGGCGGCATATGCCAGTGGGGCTCCATCCTTAAAATGTTGTCAGTTTAATAAAGTTTCTATCTCTCTCTGTATATATATATATATATATATATATATATATATATATATATATATATATATATATATATATATATATATATATATATATATATATATAATCACCACTGCGTTTCCTATAAGCAGCTTGCAAGGTCATAAAGCCACGTTGCATACAGCACTGTGCCGCGGCTTTTAGCGTAAAGTGCACAGGATGTGAGTTAGCAATAGACAGGAAAAAAATATCCATAGAAAGAAGAGGGTTTGAGCAGAGCAGATATCAGTGGCAAAGGCTCAGAAACCTTTATTGAAGCAGACGCAGGAGGAAAATAAGGAAACGACAGACGGGACAGATATTGATTACGTACTGAAAGCTAACATCTGCATTGTTTTATTATCTGAATCACTGTGGAAACACTGTTGCATAGAGCATCTTCCCCTAATATTCAGAAACGTTTTTTTCTTGTGGTTATAAAATTAATTACGACAAAGTGTGCTAGAGAAATCATTGAGGACATAGAGCTCGAGCCATTTGTTGACGGTGACATAGTTACGCCGTAAAGTGGGCTGCTTACTTTCACAATTTTTCACACTAGCGATTTATATCCGGCGACCTTCTGAAGTAACCTTTTTCAGTCCACTGCATGTGAATGATGCATATTATGTCTATGGTGAACTACTTGACTGAAGGCATGAGGCCAATATTTGGTATTGGAAGGAAGTTGGCAGAGGGATAAACTATTTTTCCGCTGCTGTGGGCCGAAATTGCATTTTCTACAGAGCGCGGAAAATGGGACAGGGTAAATTAAAGATGTTTGCCTGCATATACTCAAAAGTTCAGGTGAGGCTCTGTTATAAGTGTCACCTGCTTATGAATACAGACTAAAAGCCTGATCGCAATTAGAAAAGTTTAAAACAGCTATAGATGTCTAAAACTAACCAAGGTTCTAAAAACGACGGAGTGTGCTAGTGGGCTAAACCTGACTCAGTGGCGTTGAGCATCACGCGACAGTCTGCCGTATATTTTTACGTTTCCAAAGTCAATTACTTAGTGTAAACAAATCGCCTAAATATTTCAATATTGCATTCAGCAAGAAAATGCCACTAAATGGGCTGTGCATCCCCGTTAAAGATAGCCGATGAGAGCGTCTGCAAGTAAGTACCTTTGACGGAGCTTCTTGTACTTACCCTTATGGAAAACCTGAGATCCGCAAAAACACACGGCTGATGGCGCCACTATTTCACCGCTCCCAGACAACCGATCAAGAAACGACATTTACTTGTGTTTGCAATGTTGTGCGGGACAGGCCTGTGCTTGCAGTGGCCTCAAGGAATGCGCCAGCAACTGGTGACGCTTCATGAAAAGCAAGCGGCCACCGCTTATATAAGAAACAAATCCTGGCCCACGTGGAGCCTTTTTTTGACAGAATAACGAAGGTCTCGTTATATGCGCATGGTCCTGCCACCTTATGGCACTCTCAAGGGCGCAAGAAACGGGCCCGGGAAGTGCCTATGATAGCACCACTTGGACGATACGACCGCGCGCGCATTTCGCGCATAAAGAGCTCCATGTATGGAAGGCTTAAAACGTGAGTGCAAAGAATAGAAGAACGGAAGTCATCTGTTTTCTCTTCTTGAACGTCCCCGTCTGCCTTAGCCTCTGATAAGTCTTCATTACAGTGGACGCAGTTGGTTTCCCTCCGCCGTGACAACAGTACTTGGTCTCACTTTCAGGCGCTTCTGCTATTGCCGCCCGCCGGTCCAAAGGTAAGTACCACATTTGCATTTCGCTCATTTGTAAAGCGCATTCTTCTTGTATCGGGGAAATAAAATGAACAGATACCGTTGTCTCAATAGGTCCCTTGGTCGTTTGCCTGCATATTTTATGCTCACTCGCCTGGCACGTCTCCATCAGGCGCACAGAGCTAGTGGGGGTAATGAAAGTGTGACGTGACATAAGCATAATTCGCTTCACTTGTGAACTCACGCCCGACAACCCAAGGGAACAAAACACAAGCTCGTGATTGAGCAAATGCCGAGCGCAGAACTCTTCAATCGGGAATGAAAGGGCAACTGGCATGTTCTATTCGTTCGCAGTCACATCTTATTAGCGAAAGTTGTCGGCGGGCATTGTTCAGACATTCGTACTCACTGTTGTTCTTTTGTTGTGTTTGCCAGGTTCTTTTCTTTGTATCGTGAACTGAGATACTCCAGATGCTCTGCCGTAAGAAGGGAAAGGCACCACTTCCCTCCGCCGATGGCTTCTCCGTACCCCGAGACTCTCCTCAAATTTACGACTTTGGTTGAACTTGCCGTGGGGGGACGCCTCGGCGGGGAGGCTGGGCTGTGGGAAGCTGGGAGAGCGGACTGAGGCGGAACGACTCGAAGGAGCTGGTGCGCAAGCACCTTGTAATGGCTGCTCTCCCGAGACCTCAAGATGTTAAAGGTGCTCTTATTTGTAATACTGTAACTTGAAGATTAAACGACAGTGTATGCATCATATGGCAGCGCCTTCCTGAAGGATCGTCAACGACCACAACGATTAAGTATGGCAACAGGTATCTTGTGGTCACAGGAAACTCCATGTCCACCCCGGAGAGCGCTGCAGAGACAAGCGGATTTAATTTCTTGATCAGTCCTCTGGGAGCGCTGAAAAGTGACGCTATCACGTCCTTGTTTTCTTTTTCTTTTTTTCGTGGGCTTTCTTCAAGGAAAGTACAAAAATCTGCATCAACGGTACTTTCAAAGGCTTCAGTCGGCTAGTTTTAAATCGGATCTATGACTTTCGTATAGGCGTTTTCTTGGTGGAGCCAATATTTAAAAAGTTGGCTAATCAGTTGTACGCATGAAGAGACTTTCCAAAACAAGAAAAATATGGCATAGGCTAGGCCACGCACTTCGCACCAATACTGAGGCCCTATCGTTTTTAATATATTGGTTACTTTAAGCTGGGACACCCTGTATAAGATATCCGCTGCGAATCAAGCGCTTACTGAAACTTGGTCACTGCACAGTGTTATTAAAAACACGGGGACGTCCACAGTGGTCGCGTAGTGGCTTCGGCTTTGTGCTGCTAAGCCCGAGGTGGTGCGATCGAATCCCGTACACGGCGGCCGCATTTCGATGGGGACTAGCTGCAAGAATGCCCGTGCACCATGCGTTGTGTGTACGTCGGAGAAAACCAGGTTTCGAAAATTAATCCAGGGTCCCCCACTACGGGTGTGCCTGATAATCATATCACAGATGGGGCACGATAAAGCCTATAATTAAATTTTAAAGAAACCGCAGGAAACTTGATAAGAATTGAGCGGTTAACAGAAAGAACCTCCGCTAGGCTACGCGTCACTCGGGAGTGAGCTGAGGAGAGATAAAGTTATGTGCGGTCAAAGATGCCCGCACATATCAGTCGGTGCTGAACATGCCGCGAAACTTGCGAGGCTTCTGCGCCGATGAACGGCAATATACATGTCGAGAACCTTTAGAAAAGTTCATCTCCACGTGTGGAAGCATAGTGCGTGTTCCCTAGAGGGAACTCGAATAGGAAAAAAAATTCCACAACACAGCATGCATTTCTGCTGAGCGACCATAACAAGACAGCGTGATGACATTTACTTGAAGCGGTGAGTACCCTTCTATTGACGTCACGCGCGAATTCTCTTTATTTGTCATCATGCATAATTCGTGCCGCATATGGCGCCTTCGCTTTCTTTCTACGGTACAGTCAACGCCAAACTGCCGTTCTCTTTTTACGCAGTTGATACATAATTCAGAAATAATAAATTTCCACGGGGGAATTCCAGAACACTGAGTTCCGGTATATTAACCCTTACATTAACGTCAAAGGACCTTCAGTTCACGAAAGCGCGAATTCTCGTTATTTGACGTCAGACATATTGCGAGCCATATATGCGCCTTTGAATTTATTTCTACACCTTATTCAACGCCGACCCAGTGTACATAGATTTCAAGAGAAGAGGGATTGAAGACTGAAATCCTCCGGCGCAATACATTAATAAAGTCGAATACCTTGTCTAGATTCACTGGAAATTACCACCGTACATAATGCATTTTAGGTAAGAAAGGTTTAAAAAATTTGATTTTCTTACATTCACCCTGTCTTTCCTGAAGGAATTGATACGCGCACTGCTCGAAAGGTTATTGGTATCTATTCGACATATGCTCACTAATAATCCCGTCACATTCCGGTACAGCATAATATTGCACTGAAACAGCTTTAGTCTTTTGAACATTGATCTTTAAATCGTTTCCAGGAGCCTATGTATGAATTAGCGCTAAAGCCTTATTGTCTCTCTCAGCCAAGTCTGCACTTGAAACCTATGAGAGTAAACTCGTGTCATTGGCGTATATGAGGTGCTTTGACGCAAAATCAATATGCACGAGTTCATATCTATACTATGAAAAGCTAAGGGCCAATTATGCTTCCTTGCCGGACATCGGAAGTTAGTGGTCTTGCTTAAAATGATGTCTGTTAATGCCAACAAACGTATGCGATGTTGTAGATATGAATAAATTAAAGAGAATACATTCCCACGGTAACTGTAGTGGTCAAGTTTCTGAACAAGGGTGTGATAATTGATGAGATCGAAAGCTTTATTAGTGCCTAGGAGAACCCTCGAATCACATCTTTATTTGCAAAATTTACTAATTAATTCCTCTCGAGTAATGACTGCTAGTTCAGTCGACATCTTTCATTGAAAATTATACTGTGAACTAGTTAGTATTTGGCAATGTTGAGGAAACATGTCATGAGCTTAAGGATTTTTTCTAAGCATTTAACGAACACTGGCAGAATATAAATCGCCCGATAATTGGAAATATCCTGGCTCCCCTTTTTATAGATTACAGCAGTCCTGGCGGATTGCAAGTTCCACACTACATCGAAAATTATTTCGAAAACATGGGGATACCTGAGAATTTCGGCACCTATATGGCTGACACGCGGTGGCCTGCCTCCCTAACTACCAGTGCAGGTGCTCCTTGGTTTGAAAAAGGTGCACACTCATTTTAAAGGTTTTGGCAGATAAACATTTATGACGCTTGGCTCAAGTACGTATATCGTTTGCCTATTATTGACACTCATAATCACATCTAATTTGGAGACGGCTCCTTTTCTATGACTTGTAGCAAATTCGTTTGCATGCACATGGAACTGGCAGGTGGCTTGCTTTTAAAAACGATTGTTCGAAGTTCGGTATTCAAGAGACGTCTAGGCTGTTTCTCGTAGTGTTTTTTTTTTTTTTTTTTTTTTTTTGCAGATTGAAGAGCTTGATGAGAACCGCAAGAAAGCTACAGCTAGGCAGGTTGTTTCAAAAAACATTCCCCAAGAGAGAAAAACGGCGCAATAAATTCAGGAGTGAGAGAAGCAGGTGAAAGAAGGTGTGTGAAATGTCAGTGAGGACAAGCGTTGGAAACCGAACAAGACACTAACTTCAAAAACTGCGTTATAAGAACACACATATTTTAGGCAGGCAAAAATTGAACCCGTGCACTAAGTCATGTTCAGAAATTATGCCCCCTTTTTTGAGAAAGCCAGCAAATCCATAATCCTGCACTCATAGGTGCACCTGGCAAATCACTGACAAAAAAAATTTCGAAGACGCTTAAGCTTCGCCTTCAAGAGTGCAACGCGATAGCGTTATCGCACCGCCTACTCAAACGCGCAACGCCAGCCAAGCGTCGCGATCAGCACAGATAGCCGGGCCCCGACGCGCCATGAATGCGGATTCGATCATGGGGCGAGTGGCACGCCACGTTTCGGGGCAGCGCCGTACATTGCGAGGAGGGGGTCTTCAGTGTTTGCCGCAAGATGGCTCTGCGTGTGCGCTGAGCGCAGAAGAAATGTAGCGGAAACGTACTTCGGTACTCGTGAAACTGCGACTTCTGTAAGTTACACGGTCATAATTACCGATATATACCACAGTATAGCTTTCTACGGCACGTTTCAAAGGCAACACCGCATTCACTAGAGGCGATTTTGTCCCGTTTTGAAGGAGCGAACTCGTGGCATAGTAGTAGCGTCTTCGTTTCACACTCCGGATACCCTGGTTTCATTCCCACCAGCCCATCTTGCAAGATGTTTTTTTATTTACGAAGTGCCTTCTCCTATTTATCGCTCACGACCAACGCCGCTGACGCCGACGACACCGGCTTTTCTGCGACACGAGCTCCTTAACGCTGTCGCGTTAAAACGTGATTTCAAAGCGCAAGCTCTTTGTTGTGTGAACCTACACCAAGTAACAGATCTGGCACGCGAAGCGCAAAGATAGTGGCTAGCGCTGTCGGCAATTGTCAAAATCTGTCCAGTGCATGAACTTAGAAGTACCTACACCACATATTACGCCCTGTCATCATATAATACCATACTTCAAAACCCGCTTTCCCATCGCAAACACTTCGTTGGGTGAACCTACGCCCAGCAACAAAAGTTGCATGCGAAGCACAATGATAGCGGCAAGCACTGTCGCCGATCGTCTAATTATGTCCGGTACAAAAATGTAGAAGCACCTACAGCACATGTTAGACCGTGTCAGTGTAGAATACCACACTTTAAAAAACGTGATGTCAAAACAGAAGCTCTTTGTTGGCTGAACCTACATCCAGCCAAAGAAGTGGCACGCGAAGCACAACGATAGCGGCTAGCGCAGTCGGTGATCGTGTAAATCTCTCGTGTACATGAACGTAGAAGCAGCTACACCACAGGTTACGCCGTGTCTACGCAGAATACAACACTTTAAAAACGTGATGTGAAAACACAAGCTCATTGTTGGGTGAACCTACATCCAGCAACAGAAGTGGCACGCGGAGCCCAGCGCTGACGGCTAGCACAGTCGGCGATTGTCTAAATCAGTCCAGTACATGAACGTGGAAGCGCCTACACCAGATGTCACGCCGGGTCAGCGTATAATACAATATTTTAACAAGTGTGCTTTCCAAACGCAAGCTCTTTGTTCGGTGAACCTACTCCAAGCAAAAGACGCGACACGCAAAGTACAACGACAGCCGTTAACGCAGTCGGCGATCGTCTAACTCTGTCCGGTACATGAACGTAGAAGCACCTACACCACATGTTACGCTGTGTCTACGCAGAATACAACACTTTAAAAAACGTGATATCCAAACACAAGCTATTTGTTGGGTGAACCTACTGCCAGCAACAGAAGCGGCTCGCGAAGCAAAACAATAGCCGCTACCACAGCCAGCGATCGTCTAACTCTGTCCGGTACATGAAAGTAGAAGAACCTACATCACATGTCGCGCCGGGTCAGCGTAGAATACCATAGTTTTAAAGAAGGAGCTTTCGAAACGCAAGCTCTTTGTTGGGTGAACCTCCTCCCAGCAACAGAAGCGGCTCGCGAAGCACGACGATACCCGCTAGCGCAGTCGGCAATAATCTAAATTTGTCCGGTACATGAACGTAAAAGCACCCGCACCACATGTTACGCCGTGTTTATGCAGAATACAACACTTTAAAAAGGTGATGTCAAAACACAAGCTCTTTTTTGTGTGAAGCTACACCCAGCAACAGAAGTGGCAGCGAGCACAACGATAGCGGCTAGCGCAGTCGGCGATCGTCTAAATCTACCCCGTACATGAAAGTAGGACACCTACGCCACATATCCCACCGTGTAGGTGTAGAATACCACAAGAGCAGTAAGCCCCGAGACTGACTCGGTTTTCTCCGTCCTCAGCGAGCTGAAAGAGGTAATCAAAGAAATTAGAGAGACGACGGAAAGGACTAACTTTAAAGTGGATAAACTATGGAAATGGAGGTTAACGGCCGAACAGCGATTCAAGAAACTCGAAACGAAATGCGACGACGACGAATTCTTTCCGTCAGAATCAGAAAGCGTAAAATCGCTCTCCGGAACGTCAGTGGGCGCTCCAAAGAGATCGATCGCGGGTAACAGCAAAATTAACCCATTCAATAATCATGGATAGCGCCCACAGTTTTAGTGTGAGGCAGTGGAATTGTCGCGGATTGCACAACAAAAAGGCATCGCTGCGCCAATTAATTAGATCGATGGGGGTCAAACCAAAAGTAATTATGCTGCAGGAAACTTTAGCGGACGAAGTAAAGCTAACCGGGTACAAATTGGTATGTAGAGAAAAAGATTCCGGGAGGGGATTGGCCACCCTCGTTGACAAAAAGCTACCCTTTATCGAACACGATATCCATTTCGGATTGAGTAAAATCGAGTATATCCTAGTAGAAGTCGTACTCAAAAGACACAAGGGCAGGGCGCAGAGTATCTTCTGCCTAAACATTTATAGCAGTCCCACCTACAAGAAACAAAGCTTAAGGGCACTTTTCAACAAGGCACTCGCAGTCGCAAAGAGCTCGCCGCTCATCATCGGAGGGGACTTTAATGCCCCCTACCAAGCGTGGGGATACGCTTAGAATACAAAGAAAGGTGAGGGGTTATGGAACCTTGCCACGGACCTGGGACTGTGCCAGATCACCGATCCGGCTTTCCCCACCCGCTGTGGCACGTCCACGTGCAGGGACTCTACGCCCGACCTAACTTTTGTCAACAACTCGAAACAAGCTAGTTGGGAAAACTCTGGCACCGATCTATGCAGCGACCACTATATCATACACATAGGTATAGGTATGCCGAAACAAGAGACTAGAACCTTTCGGTGCACGGACTGGGACCTTTTTAGGAAAGTTAGAGCGAAGAGACTAGAATCGGAACCGATAGAAGCGGGCAGACAGTCCTTCCAGACCTGGATCAACCAGCTCGAAGAGGACCTCAGGGAGGCCACTAAAGAAATTAAGACCGAAGAAAACATAGAGAGCATAGACAGTAGGCTCGCGCATCTGATCGAGGCCAAACAATCCATTCTGCAAAGATGGAAAACGCAAAGACTGAACCGAAAGCTCAGGAAAAAGATAGCGTTGCTAAACAGACAGATCGAGGAGCATTCGAGAACGCTCGTGAAACAGCAGTGGGACGAAGTTTGCCACTTGGCAGACGGCAGAATTAAACATGGAGGCAGTTGGAACATCCTCAAACATCTATTGAACGAGAGCGACACTAAGTCAAACAAGAGAACGGCAATTACAAAACTGGTACATAAAGTCAGCCAGTACACGACTCAGGAGGTAGTCATGAGACAGCTCGCGGACAAATATCTCCCGCTCAAACAACCGGGCGATGGCGACGAACGCGTGGAGTACATGGGAGGACCGTGCGAGGAAATGGACCGCGATTTCACCGAGGGTGAGGTACGGGTCGCCCTCCATGGTCTCTCTAGTAGATCGGCAGCCGGACCCGACGGTATTACCAACAAACTCTTAATGAATCTAAGCGATGAGTCGATCACTTTCCTGACGGATCATTTCACCGAGTTGTGGAGAAAGGGAGACTATCCGGAGGAATGGAAGATAGCTAACACCATCCTCATACCAAAACCGGTCAAACCACTCCATCTGAATAACCTACGTCCAATCTCGCTTACATCGTACATAGGTAAAGCTATGGAACACGTTATTCTTAACAGACTCACTAGATACGTCGAGCTAAATGACATACTCCCGTATAACGTGATCGGTTTCCGCCCCGGACTATCGACTGAGGACGCCATACTCCTGATCAAACACCAGCTCATACACGTTAGCCCGGTGCACGCGAGAGCGATTCTGGGACTAGACGTCGAAAAAGCTTTTGATCGCATAGAGCACAAGGCCATCCTCGAGGTCCTGTCCGAGCTGGGGTTGGGCGAGAGGCTATACAGTGTAGTCAAGGCGTTTCTGGGCGGTAGGCAAGCGAGCCTCACGCTAGGAGAACTAAAATCGAAGGTGATGAACCTGGGAAACAGGGGCACCCCGCAAGGGGCCGTAATTTCGCCCATGCTATTTAATCTAGCAATGACCAGAGTCGCGAGGAAACTGGAGAGTATAGAAGGTATACACTTTACAATATACGCCGATGACATAACCATATGGAGCGCCAACGGTAACGTAGGTCAAACAGAGACCAGACTGCAGGAGAACATACACGCCGTGGAAAGCACACTAGGCGAGATGGGACTCAACTGTTCGGCGGCAAAGTCGGAGCTTTTGGTCCTAAAACATCGGCGCAGGGGTCGAAGACCCAGGGGCTACGTCCCCGGGGAGGAACCCAAGATTATCTTACGCTGTCACGACGGATCCACGATCAAGCAGGTGGAAAAGATTAATGTTTTAGGCTTCCACATAGCAGCGGGAGGTACCAACCAGAATGCCATTCAACACATTTCAAACAAAACGGACCAAGTCATTAGGTTACTAAGGAGAATCAGCAACAGACACAGAGGCCTGGGTGAGGACAGCTCTCTAAGGCTAGTGCACGCCTTCGCTCTCTGTCACTTCACCTACGTGGCAGGTCTATTTAAATGGTCGCAGGCCGAGCTGAACAAGCTAAACACTATGATCAGAAAGTTAGTGAAGGCTACCCTAGGTATACCCATCAGCACCTCGAACGTGAAGCTCATTAACCTAGGCGTGCACAATACGAAAGAAGAGATGGCGAAAGCGCAACAGATGGCGAAGCAGGAAAGACTGACGAAAACGCGAGCGGGCAGGCTTATACTCAAAGCGATAGGGACAGACCCAAATAGCTCGATGAACCCGAAGGAATCCGAGGTAGAATTGAGCGCGAAAATTAGAAACGCGATCAGAACCACCCCTCTTCTGAGAAATATGCACCCGGAACACAATGTTAGCAGGAGAAAAGCGAGAGCGAAAGCTTTGTTGAAAGAAATTGAACAGCTAGGACAACAGGCGGCCCTTGTAGACGCTGCTTGGGTCAAAGGCAAAGAGGCCTACACCGCTGTGGTGGTCGACAGCCGGGGCGAGGTACGGGACGCCGTCACCATCTTCACTAAGGATTCCACGGTGGCGGAGCAAGCCGCAATTGCTCTAGCCATCAGGAACCGAAAATGGTTTTTCATCTATAGCGATTCCAAAGCAGCAATTAAGAGCTTCGACAAAGGCTAAGTAGCTGGGACTGCGGCTAAAATTATCGACAAGGTCGAAACTATCAAAACTGAAATCCGATGGTTTCCTGCATATATGGGACAAGTGGACGAGACTCGGCCCAACCTCAACGAGGTGACGAACGACCTGGCACGAGGACTTGCTTGCCGTGCCGGTCAGAGCCGAATCGAAGCCCACTACCCTTCCGGGGAGCATAAAGATCACTTACGAACTTACAACGACATTACTAAATATTACTACTTGGGCCGTAGGCACTTCCCTCTGCCACACGTAAAATTGGACAGGGCTCAGGCAGTCACGCTACGTTTACTGCAAACCGGGACGTACCCCACTCCGTATTTCATAAATAAAATTCACCCCGAAAGAGAAATTACGAAAGAATGTAACGTGTGCGATGGCATCATTGACATCAGACACATGCTGGCGGGCTGTCCCGCGACTCTCGCCGACCCCGAAGAAAAATGGCTTTACTGGCACAAATTGTTAACAAGCTCTTCATATAAAAATCAGCTACGGGCGGTCCAGAGGGTCCACGATGACGCCATAAGGCTCGGCCTGGCGGTGCCGACGTGGACGCGGCCCGCCTCGGTCTGAAAAGACCGGGCTTCAGGACACTAATAAAGTTTTGTGAATGAATGAATGAATGAACGTAGAAGCACCCGCACCACATGTTACGCCGTGTTTATGCAGAACACAACACTTTAAAAAAGGTGATGTCAAAACACAAGCTTTGCTGTGTGAAGCTACACCCAGCAACAGAAGTGGCAGCGAGCACAACGATAGCGGCTAGCGCAGTCGGCGATCGTCTAAATCTGCCCCGTACATGAAAGTAGGACACCTACGCCACATATCCCACCGTGTAGGTGTAGAATACCACACTTTAAAAAACTTGATTTAAAAATGTTAACATTTGTTGGGAGAAGCGACACCCAGCAACAAAAGTGGCACGCGAAGCACAACGATACCGGCTAGCGCAGTCGGCGATCGTCAAACTGTGTCTGGTACGTGAATGTAGAAGTACCTACACCACATGTCCCGCCGTGTAGGTGTACAATACCACACTTTAAAAAACGTGATTTAAAAATGTTAGCTTCTTGTTGGGTTAAGCTACACCCACCAACAGAAGTGGCACGCAAAGTACAACGATAGCGGCTAACGCTGTCGACAATCGTCAAAAATCTGTCCGGTACTTGAACGTAGATGCTCCTACAGCACATGCTACGACGTGTCAGTGTAGAATACCAAACTTTACAAAACGTGATGCCAAAATGGACGCTTTTTGTTGGGTGAACCTATACCAGCACAGAAGTGGCACGCGAAGCACAACCATAGCGGCTAGCGCAGTCAGCGATTGTTAAAATCTACACTACATGTCACGCCTTGCCAGCGTAGAACACTACACTTTAAAAAGCGTGACTTCAACACGTTAAATTTTTATTGGGCGTACCTGCACCCAACAATACATTTGTAACTCAAAGCACAATAATAGCGGCGAAAACAGTCGCCGATCGACGAAATCTGATCTGCTGGTCCAGTGTGTCCGATTTTATGCATGTCTTGGCGAATGTTCCAGCGTAATTGATGCTACCTGCATGCCTTGCAGAGAGTATAATTCGTTTCGCGCATACAATCTGATTACTCAAAGTTCGGTGAGAACAAAAACGACAGAACCAACGACAACACTTGAATAAATTCCAAATCATGCAGCCGTGTTTTGCTTTGGGAGATAACTCTTTCGTGGATAATGTGGAGCCCTCGAATAACGGATATATATTACCGGTCTCAATATTAAGGCTCCTTAAGTGATTGGCCTACTGAGTTCATCTGTGTTTTGGCACATGACAAAGTATGTGTTAAAAAACGGCTCACAACGACATGTGCCCCAACAGAGCCAACCAACCATCGCGTCATCTCTTTTGTTGTGGCGAGACTGTTCCCTTGGCCTAAGCAGAATTTTACGCATTAATGCGGAACTTGATAAGCAAAGCAATCTCTAGGTATTACAGCATGCCGTTTATGACGCCTGCTGTAGTCCGCCAAGAAAACTGTAGTTGAATTTAGCGCTTGTGTCTGTGCATTCATTTGTCTTCGCTGTCAGTGCTCTTTAACCATGTTAACTCGTGGTGGTTTTGTAGGACTTTTGAGGAGAGCTCATAAATTCATTGTTTTATAACACAGAAGCCATGAATGCCCAACAAATGTCACATAAGAAATGCAATATTCGACAAAGACAGTAAGATCTGATGATATAAACGAAGCAGTGAATAGGCAATAACAATATTCAAGTACCGTACGTACAGCCACATGGATATACATTGTAGTTGTTCATATGGTCCTTGTATGTGTGCCTGTACGAGTGAAGTATACTACAGAAGCTTCGACTGCTTGTTTTGAAGGAACACTGAAGCACTTTTGATTATACATTCTTGGATAGTTGTCAAGTGCATATTAAGGCCTCGCTTTTTCAAGTATGCATCAAATAAAACGTTTTACCTCCTTTCACTGCAATGAATTCAAAATGCTTATTGCGTAGAGTTCGGCTCATTCACATGGCATAATATCGCTGTCACACGGCCCTCATAATGCCATTCAGAGAAAATGAGATTACCACTTAATGCCATTTTTGTTCCTTCTACACGCGCATAGTGGATGACATTCACAGGTAATGACATTCGCCCATTGTTTCCCAAACTCATGCAAGGGTGACTTGTGTTATCTCGACTACAGGGGCTTCGCCAAAAAATACGAAATCGATAAGTATAAAATAAATTTTATCAACGTAAACGTTGTCGTAATTGCTGTTGTGAACCCTTTATAAATTTATAAGTTACAGCACATTAGTTGAAGTAGTTTATGAAACTATATTCTTGTTCCCGGTCTCCGATTGCACGCTAGCACCTCTTCTCGGCCATGTGTACGAATGCTCATCTGTTGTTGTTCTTTTTCTTTCCTATTCTACATATTGTTTTCAACGTGATGCCGCGCTAAAGCCACCAGCCACGGAAGCCAGCTCTGGAGCTTCATCAGCGGAAAACGAGAAGCAAAAAGGGCACTGGGCCGACGACGATATGAGCGCGCTGCTGAAAATGCGAGAAGACCAGCTCACTTGCTGATTTCCGAGTGCGTGCGTGTGCAAGGTGCCGATAAACATCGCCACCAATGGCGAATCCATTTTTTATACACGTGTAGCCATGAAACGCGATACCACATTGACGTTCGGTATGAATGAAATTTACTGTGAATGATGTTACACGTGCGTGTGACAAAGGTATATGCAACGGCTGCTCTACACGGATGAAGTAAATAAGCTACGAGAGAGCATCACATCACATAATAATCATTTGTGAGCCAAGCTGTGAATCCATTTCCTTCGCTATCTTGGTTGGCCCTATCCATTACCCTATGGCTCGGGGGACTTGGCCCTGTGGGCTTGGTTCCTAGCAGGTTTAAATCGACGCACACGGGTTCCGCGTCTTTCCTAACAACTCCGCACTCATTTTGTCGCCATAAGTTTATGCTACTTGTGTCGTTTATTTTAACGTGCACATTTATAGTCATTGAGCAACACTGAGATTGATGTCACAGCCATTGTATCTTATAGGAACGAGGTTACGCTGGTGGTGGAAAACACTAAGACTTACCATGACATGATCAGGAGTTGGGCGAAGTCTTTTGACTGAAATTTTTACCTCTGATGCCTTCTTCCCATTCTTTCATATATCCATGCCCCTTTAAATGTTTAAATCATGGTGGTAATAGTCATGTGTTATCACTGCTAAGCTGGGTAGTGCAGTGCTAATGTATCATAGTGACCGTCTTGTTGAAAGCTTCAAACATTAAAGTGTTATATTGCCGAAGGGTAGAAAGACAAGGGTCGCTGCATATTCTTAGAAAAAAGGCAGCAGAGGTCAAGCTTTTATTATTCCAAGTTGAATGCCGACAACATCGGAGGCAGTCACAAGCAAGACTGCGGTGCTTGCGTGGCATGGCAGGTAGATGATGACATGAATATCATGATGAGATGTATGTCAGCAGTTTGCGATACCATGTGACTACTATTTCTTTCAGACAGGTGTCTAAAGTGTGTCCATTACCAATGATATTTGTGACTTGCAGAGGAACATTTCAAACACACATTAGGACAACTTCTGTAAGTAAAGCGGAAGAGGGTATCTTTAGTATTTCTATTGCGATTGCAATTATGTGGACAGCCCAGGCCAATTTCTACCGTCAGTGCTGGCGTTGCTGTGATGTGCGTTTTTTCTATAAAGTCCAAGGGCGATAAAATGGTCGCCACGCGCCCTGTGCTCTTTGTGCGAATGAAAGTGTGTGAGGGTGAGACGGCGATAGCGGCTCAATCTCGCACACGCAACGGATGCAAGCGGGGCGGAAGCGCGCCACCTTCCGTCTCGCACGACGGTGCGGGCTGTATCCGTATCTTAGAGTCCATCTCCATTGTATCTGTATATTGGAGCCCATCTGCGACGGGTACAGAGTCCACACTGCGCGGTGTTTTGGCGGCTTATTTCACGTGGATGCGACTGACAGCATGAAGGTCAATTCGCTCGCTGTTGATATCGCGTTGCCTCACTGCAGCGTTTTGGCAGCGAGTTTCCACTGTCGTCGAGATGGATTTATTTGTGTTTACTGTGTGCGCGTGACGCCATGCTTCTTCATATAATTAGCATGCCTACGTTTCCATGTGTATGCAGCCAATAAAACTGCTATCACTACTTCGTATGGCTGTCCACTAATTTGGTATCGCACTCGATGCTTCGCATTTCATGCGATACTGCAACTCTTCTTTCTTTATGCGGACAAGCAATTATGGTGTCGTAATGTGTCTATGTGCCCAGCAGCTATCTAATAAAGCAGGAAAAAGGCAATAAAAATATTTCTATCAGTACTCTTTTGAGCTGTGCGAGGCCAATACTGTACGCCTGATTTTCCAAACCCAGTTCATGAAAGCCCGTGTGCACCTGCAGTCCTGTCAAGTTTACCAGACCATTTCGGGTCAATTATTCACTGAGTTCTTGTGCGATTTGCCCGTATGTTAGTGTAGCAGCTAAATCAACGTTGTAGGTTATGTAATGCTTATCATTCAAATTTATGTCCACTGAATACACGACCACTGACTGAGCAGCAGCACTGCGGCGCTCGCAAACTGTGTTGCCAGCATACAGCTTTGGAAGGTGAGAGCTTCTTTACTCCAATGCTTTAAGCAGCAGGAGTGGCCCAGGATACAGCTTTGGAAGGTGGGAGCTTCTTTACTCCAATGTTTTAAGCAGCAGGAGTGGCCCAGGAATCGCACTACGCATCTTTGCTGCAGCTATGTTCTTAAGCATGAATGTCTAAAAACTTTGTGGCTCTATGTTGCACGTCATCTGCAGTCACCGGCGACATAATGTCTGGCTTTTGCTTGTTCTTTCATTACATTTTTTAACTGGTGTGTTATAAAAGGATTGATTTGCTTTTCATGTAGAGATTTCTACCACCGCCCATATGGTAAATGGCAAAAACAGGTGATCGGTGATATCCTGGTGCCGGACACATCTCCAGGTTTGTTCATCAGCTCTCCCTCACTTCGGTTTCTTCTTCCATTAATGGTGCTCCGTAAAGGGCCCTTCACCAAGTTCAGGCATTGGCAACCAACCAGTGTGGCGCAAGGCAATACATAATTATGCACGTTCTGCTGAGAATTATAGTATAGGGAGCAGCCGGCTCGTCAAGCTCCCGCATGGCAGCTTTATTCGCCGCCACTCTGTCCGAAAAATCGCCGAAAACAAAAGTTAATTGATTGTGTTGACTTTCGATGTGGAGATTTGTGGTTTTAGTTTTCTCACTCATCGATTTCAATCATGGACACGAAGTTCCTTTCTGCTCATTGTATAATTACGGCAATAGCGTTTACCGATGTCCTTGCTCAGTCCTTGTGTAGTACCCTGTAAGGTGTCCTTAAAGCAAGAGACAACCACTCCGAACACGGATCGAGGTAACCCCACTCATGGAAAGATTGCCTATTGTAGTGGCTAAAAGGAGCCATGTTTTTCTCATAAAACGTTGATTTATGTTCCCAAATATTCACTAAAGCCACAAGAAATTACCGTTCGCACTCACACAGCAAAAACATGAAGTTGCGCAAGACGCCTATCACATGGTTCTTGGTCGATTTATTAGTATATAATTTTTCTGTTATGAGATTAATTACAATGTGCAGATAGGCCTTCGCTTATAGTGCGTGGGAAAGTGCCGCTACTGTCGCCTTTGTTTTTGATTAGTTGGCTCGGCTCACCTATTGACAGCACGATGACATGGCCCAGCCAGCCATGACTTGGGGAAAGCCTGGAACAAATATAAAGAAGGTCTGTACATCAAGTCGAACTTATTGCACCAGCATTTTATTTTCAAAAGTAGTCGAAAATGTAACTATGTAGACAGTAAACTTCAGTTAAACTCAACTCCTGTGAAAGCAGAACGACGGGCTGCTTTAGCGATTTGCGAGACGAGCTATCGAGGTCGCTCTCGTTTCACAGCGTTGTTGGAGGAGGGCCTCTTACTTTTTTTGAGGCTGCTCAGATCGAAAAAGTCTGCTTACAAAATATCCACGCGCTTTTGCAAGTAAGCGCTGCAAATGTAAGCACTGCAGAGGGTGATCTTTGCGCGGCGCGATAAAAAACTAGGTCGTTACAAATCTGTTGGCAGTCCCTTTAGGAGTAATGAATGTTGTTGATGATGATGACATAAATAGGAACCGTAAATATCAGTCGGAAACGACAAAGTTCAATAGCCTAAAATTAAGGCTTCGCATAAAATAGCTACGGTAGCGGTGTGCCCAACCTTCGATGGATGCCGCCATAATGGGCTCTTCAAAGTGTTCATACTTGCGTTAGCGTTGATCGGATATGTAGAAAAAGCGTACGCAAATAAATACTAGCTATCTGTGGTAAAATATTCGACTAACTGACTTTATTTCGCCCAATATAAACGTTTGCGTGTGTGTTATGACGTATGTCCTCGAGCAACGATGCGTTCAAGTAATTGCTTGTCTGATGCAGGGGTTGTTTTTGCGAGTTTTCACTATACATTTGCGTCCTCCATGCATGCTTGGTGGTAAGGAAGCATAAAAACTGCTAACGTAGCGTTAAAAACTGGCCTAAGAAATAGCAGATATCACTTTTTTTATCGGATTTAAGTGTCTATACCTAGTAGCATCAATATAGACTCGCATGGTGTTTCAGACATAGAATCTATGCAGTTTGTTTTGGGAATATTTACGTACGTCGTTTCCATTGCTCCTTGTCTACTGAACGCCGACATGGCTGGCGGGGCCTTTCTTGAAAAGAGCATGATGTGCTATCTTACAGCCGCCATATTGAGACCTGAAACTAAATCAACCATGCATACAGGCGCGAATTATTGCTTTCTGCCAATCCGAATACTTTGAGGGATGTTAAGGTGCGAGGTAGGACATCAGGTTGCGAGGACAGGCCTGTTGTATCAAAGACTTCCTTCACATAATTCTTAGCGTGAAATATTGTTGTCAACGCGGAGACATCCGGCTTTGTACTGCAGAGCAATGTGCGTCTCTTGAACTGGTGTGTAAAAAGGTCGCACTTTCGCCCGAAAAGCGAAACACTGAATCGGATAGCAAATTAGTAGACAGCTGTACGAAGCAAGGATAGTCGTTTGTTTGGCCGTATAAACAAGGAAAAGTACCCTTACTAACTGCATCAGCAAGTATGGTGCCACTGCTCGCAGGCAAGCATGAACACATCACACTAGATGATGGCGGACACTCACTGTCGAAACGCCTGCGTGAGCACGCAGGCTTCAACGCCAGCAGCGTCAAGAACACAGCACGCACAAAGGCATGGACGACCGCACGCCAAGTTTCATCCTAGACGCCAGCGCTCGTTTCTCCCCTGGCGGAACGATTTCATCTCCAACGGGTGTAGGTTTCCGCCGCCGCTTCCCTTAGCGGTCGCGCCCGCGTTCAGTTCGCGCTGCGCGCGAAACGTCTCTTGTTTGCGACGGTGCCTCTTCGGATGACCGGAAATTATTATTGTGTTGTTAACTGTCACGACAGCAATGTAAACACAAAGGGTTGATGCCACCAGTGAAATTCTGCCGATTCACAAGAAAATGGTACGAAAAAAGCAGACGACACGCATGGATTACTGCGGTGCGCCGAGCGAAGTAAACAACTGACAAACGAAGCGAGCTCGTTCATTGATCCCTCCTGAGTGTACGACGGTTTTTATATGTAACCCACATGAATTTAATAATTACTCGGTACATAATCCTATCATTCATATAAAAACTTTAAGTTGTTCGACGAGTGCTTGTCCTGTCTTCTTTCTGGAGTTTCGTTTATGTGTGCGCTGCCCAAGAATGGAAACCACTTCTGTTGTATGCACTAGTAGTGGCCAAAGTTCACGCGTGCCGAGAAATTGAATATATGCACGATGCATTGAACATGACCGGAGTTCATTCCCGCTTCACCACTGCACCGATCGATCGAGTTACTGGACGATACACACCCGCGTCTTGGTCGCGCCGGCATTGCTGAAGCAGAAATGATTACTAATACTTTCAACTTCGGTCTCTTGAGCACTGTTAAAAAATGGCCAAGCTGTCTACATTGCTGCTTCTATTCCATATTGTAGGGGACGCACTAGTTAAAGTTGTGTGCGCATATCGTACTTGTGCTATGCAGCGATATATCTTGTTTATTTCCGCACAGTGTCGATGGAAGTCCGTTGTCGCCATCAGAGACAACACGGATTTGTAGTAAACATGTTGTGAGAAACTGCAAAAATGACTTTAGCTCGTATGTGCCGTATGTATGTGCCGCATCGTATGTGCTGATGATTTTTCCGGCGGTACATACGATGTCGTTTCCAATCACCTGCTCAGCGTCACTTACATGGTTAAGCAGACGCTGCCCTTTCGCCGCATTGCAGCCATAAAAATAATCGTCAAGCGTACCGAACTTCTTAAAGGCAAATAGAAGCGTGTACAGTCTGTTTCACACTTAGGGGAAAACTCGGAACGTATTGCATCGCGATGCGGCAAGCAATGGAGTCGTGCGGTGGCAGCAGCTCGAGCAGGCGCAGACGCTCGAGGGGCGGAGTCGTGATCTGCGTCGTCTGCTACGGCGGCGCGCGCTGGCCGCATTGTTGCGAAGCGTGTTAGTGCACGTATATTTCTTCACTGTGTGTGCTACCGTAATAAGCAGCGACAAGACGCACCAAGATGTGCGCGCAACGTGTTCAGTCTTTGTTTGACTCGAAAGGAAAACAAAGCACTCAACAATGATAACTATGGGAGTCGAACACGATGAAACAAACGAATACGATTAAATGAATGTTTTAGGTTCAGACAATGAGCTGGAAATAATTTTTCTCGACAATCATTTGCTACACCAGACAGACTCTGCCCGCCGGCGGGGACATGGACACGTCACGCTCGGAACTTCAGTTAGCATCTCGTCATGTCCCCAGCGGCAGCGATGACAGCGCTCATCCTGGAAGGCAGTGAAGTGCGGAATGACTTGATCAGGTATGAGTTCATTCGCAGCGCGTCTCAGTCGCTGACGATGGTGGATCGAAGCCTATCCTCGGGCGACTGATAGAGGGGGTGGTGCGCCAGCGATACTTTCAACGAGCCCCAGACGTTTTAAATGATGTTGGCGCCCGGGGATTGAGGTGGCCACTCCAAGAGAGTAACTGCGCGCTCTTCTAGCAGTTGTTGCACAACACGAGCAGTGTGGATCGGCGACCTATCGCGTTAGAATATATAGTCGCCTTCCAGAAACGGGCCGTCAAGAATGTATGGAATCAACAAGTCGTCTATGACTGCCCTGCAGCGATGAACTTACCTTCGAGGCGTATCAGTTGGCGTCGCACAACGCATATTAAAGAATACCGGCTCATTTCACGCCGTAACGATGAGATCGGCGCCCTGCAACTGACAGTAGAACGTTTCCCGACAATGCGGCCAGCGCGCGCCGCCGTAGCAGACGACGCCGTTCAACATCCCGCCCCTCGAGCACCTGCGCGAGCTGCTGCCGCCGCCTGACTTAAGCGCTCGCCGCATCGCGATGCAATGCGCTCCGAGTTTTCCCCTAAATGTGAAACAGACTGTACGCCGCCCTTCGAAGGAAATCTCCAACGCGCACACGCGTAGGCACACACCGCTCGCGGCGCGAAACGTGCCCAAACACGCGCAGTGCAGGAGGCAATCAAGGCGGCGCGAACGAGAGATGGGAGAGGAGTACCACCCGCTAATAGAATTTTGCTTCGCGTGCGGCGCTCTCAACGCCGGCGCAGCAGCGCCGCTCTCGGTGCCGTTCTTGTCCATGAGCCGTCTGCGGGTCGCTTTCAAGAGGAGGGGCGTGGCGACATAGTACGCAGTTGCTCACGGAGTGGTAACCGCTCCCCTTCCCTCCCGCTCGGTCGCGAAATACGCAGATGCTGCCGGAGCCTAATGCACTCGCTCCCTCCTTCCCTCCCATCACCCACGACCTTTCTCAAGACGGAAGACTGCCCGTTTTTGCTCTCCGCTTTCCCCCCTCGCGTGTGCCAGATTGCGACGCGATCGACACCTCCCCTTGCGTGCTTTCGTTCGCACATACAGCATACGGCGCGTGGAGACGGTGTTATCGCCCTTCCACTTTACACCGAACATCACAGCGCCGCCGACGGCAAAAATGCATCGTGAGTGTCAATATAAGTGCCATCGCAATAAAATGTCGAAGTATTAATTATAAATGCACTAACAAAAATAATCAGCAGCGATATATGTAAGTGGTGAGCAACCATCACCGGACTAACGAAAGCTCCCTAAAGCGACCATAGAACGAACAAATAAGCTGGAGTGCCTGAATGCCGGGTGCAAGAAAAAGATCTGAGTAGGTTCATTCAACGAAAAACTGATCACAATAAAGAAAAAACTGAACATTCGAAAACAAGTTACTGCGATGAATAAGGTAAACAAAGTTTGAAATATGAAATCAGAAAGAACGAGACATGACATTGTTAAGAAAGAGATGCATGAATTATTATATACGCATTTTCTGCAATCTCCAATTTCAGTGCCACAAATTACTAAATACGTGGCGCCGCGCTTATTTCTTTAGCAGAGCTAAACCTTCGCTTAGCCTATTTCTAAATGTATTTGGGTGTAAGACCATTCTGAAAAAGGTGTTCAACCTACAAAGTTGTTCATGCATTTACCTACGCTTTATAAAAAAGAAAATGCCTTGCTTCCTGCAGTGCAGCTGTCCGCATTTAAAGCAAAACAATCCGTCAATTTTGTGTAGCCACAGCGAGCTTCCAGCACGAACTTGAATTTAATGCATTATTTTCAGGATAAGATATGCATTCTTTATAAGGGCAGGCTTAACGTGACAGGAAAACAACTCACTAATATAACTTACCAAGGGGAGGTTTATGTGATGATGTCCTTTCGTGAGTGGTCCTTCGTGTGTTGTTTTATTTGGCGCCTTCGTTGTAATCAGGCACTTTATCTGTTTATCGAACAGAGCAGCAGAAGGACAAAATTGATGTGGCTGTAAAACAATCAAAATTGCACAAACACAGGCAAAAATGAGCATGAACACAGGGTGTTTTTTTTTATTTGCACCAAATTTTAAAAAAGCGTCTATGACTGATAGCACAATTCTAACCCTTGATCAAATTACTCGATGAAGCGGTCATTGCTTCTACGACAAATATAAATGTTCAATTAAATAGCGTAATTCAGCTAGTTAACATTTGAATATTTAACCTTACGCCTCATATTTCACCATACGAATTCACTTGGAGCTAATTTTCTGGAAAGCACCGGTTCCGAGATATCGATTTTCAAATTGTCCGTCGACATGCACGGGTGTCCCAGTTACTGTTGTCGTTTAATGGATAAACAAGCGGTTTCTCGTAAACATGGCTGGAACGCCAATGCACTTCCTCGGACAGATTGCAAATTATTAGGGCGAGTTTTCGCACTTAAAGTGATTTGTTGTTTCTAACGCCTAAATCCGAAGAAATTACAGACCTAGTAAGAGCGCTAGAATATGACTGTTTGCCTGGAGACGACGGTACTAGTCCCATTCCGATCAAAGCCGCTACTGATTTTATTGTCAGCCCACTTACCTATATTTGCAACAGAATGCTTATTAATAGCCCATTCGCCCACAGATTGTCACTTGCACATGTTAGAGTAATCTTTAATGGTGGTAAAAAGACGATCTTAAAAATTATAGACGAATTTCTGTATTGCCACTTTTTTCTGAAGTTACTGAGACGGTAATTTACAGAAGAATCAACTGCTTTTTAAAGGATAAAATTTTAATTTGTAAATAGCAGTATGGATACCAAACGGGCAAATAAATGGAAACAGCTCTATTGGATATTAAGAATAAGATACTGTCAAAGTTTGAAAAGAAGCTGTATACAATTGGTATTTTTATTGATTTCCGCAAAGTGTATGATACCATTAAACATGTCATACTGCTTAAAAAGACAGAAATATACGGAATTCGTAGACTGTCTGGCAAACTTATAGAAAATTACTTAAGTCGAAGATAACAGTACACACAGCTTCACGAAACTCGGTCTGAGACCGGCGATATAAAATATAGTGTTCCTCAAGGATCAATTCTTGGTCCTTTGCTCTTTATTATTCACATAAATGATTTTGTAAATATACTTTTAACCCCAGATATCGTTATTTATGCAGACGATACAAACGTTTTCCTTTCCGGCCTGGATTTTGCCGTTCTGGAATCACAAGCTAATGCCTGGCTTAGCGAGGTATATGTATGGCTTAATAATAATGAAATAGCACTTAATGTAAACAAAAACAAGATATATTATTTTGGCTGCGGAAAAAAACCCATACACCCTAATGTCACCTTACGCATCAGCAATTCTGAAATCACGTAAACAAATGACTGCCGATTCCTTGGGGTTATAAAATTAGTTACGAGAAAGTGTGCTAGATAAATCGTTCAGAAGATATAGGTCGAGCTACTTGTTGACGATAACATAGTTACGCCGTAATGTGGGCTGCTTACTTTCACAATTTTTCACACGAGCGATTTATATCCGGCTACCTTCTGAAATGACTCAACCTTTTTTCAGTCCACCGAATGCGGACGATGCATTGTATGTCTATGGTAAACTACTTGCCTGAAGGCACGAGGCCAATATTTGGTATTGCAAGGAAGTTGGCAGAGCGATAAACTATTTTTCCGCTGCTGCGGGCAGAAATTGCATTTTCTGCAGAGGGTGGAAAATGGGACATTGGAAATTAAAGATGTTTGCCTGCATATACTCAGAAGTTCAGGTGAGGCTCTGTTATAAGTGTCACCTGCTTATGAATACAGACTAAAAGCCTGATCGCAATTAGAAAAGTTTAAAGCAGCTCTAGATGTCTAAAACTAACCAAGGTTCTAAAAACGACGGAGTGTGCTAGTGGGCTAAACCTGACTCAGTGGCGTTGAGGATCACGCGACAGTCTGCCCTATATTTTTACGTTTCCAAAGTCAATTGCTTAGTGTAAACAAATTGCCTAAATATATGAATATTGGATTCAGAAAGAAAATGCCAGTAAAAAAGCTGTGCATCCCTGTTAACCGATGAGAGCGTCTGCAATTAAGTACCTTTGACGGAGCTTCTTGTACTTACCCTTAAGGAAAACCTGAGATGCGAAAGAACACAGGCCTGATGGCGCTACTATTTCACCGCCTCCAGACAAGCGATCAAGAAACGACATGTGTATGCAACATGTGTGTCTACTTGTGTATGCAATGCTGTGCGGGACAGGCCTGGCGCTTGCAGTGGCCTAAAGGAATGCGCCAGCAACTGGTGACGCTTCCTGAAAAGCAAGCCGCCACCACTTATATAAGAAACAAATCCTGGCCCACGTGCAGCCTTTCTCTTTTGACAGAATAACAAAGGTGTCGTTATATGCGCATGGTCCTGCCACCTTATGGCACTTTCAAGGGCGCAAGAAACGGGCCCTGGAAGTGCCTATGAAAGCACCACTTGGACGATACGACCGCGCGCGCATTTCGCGCATAAAAAGCTCCATGTATGGAAGGCTTAAAACGTGACTGCAAGGAATAGAAGAACGGAAGTCATCTGTTTTCTCTTCTTGAACGTCCGCGTCTGGCCTTTACCTCTGGTAAGTCTTCATTACAGTACACGCAGTTCGTTTCCCTCCGCCGTGGCACGAGTACGTGGTCTAACTTTCAGGCGCTTCTGCTAGTGCCACCCGCCGGTCCAAAGGTAAGTACCATCTTTGCATTTCGCTCATTTGTAAAGCGCGTTCTTCTTGTCTCGGGGAAATAAAATGAACAGATACCGTTGTGCCAATAGGTCCCTTGGTTGTTTGCATGCATTTTTTATGCTCACTCGTGTGGGACGTCACCATGAGGCACACAGAGTTAGTGGTGGTAATGAAAGTGTGACGTGGCGTAAACATAATCATGCCCGACATAACTCATGCCCGACAGCCCAAGGTAACAAAACACAAGCTCGGCATTGAGCGAAGGCCGAGCGCAGAACTCTTCAATCGGGAATAAAAAGTCAACTTGCATGTTCTATTTCTTCGCGGTCACATCTTATTAGCGAAAGTTGCCGGCGGGTATTGTTAAGACATTTGTACTCACTGGTGCTCTTTTGTTGTGTTTCCATGGTACTTTTGTTTCTATCGTGAACTGAGATACTCCAAATGCTCTGACGTAAGAACGGAAAGGCACCACTTCCCTCCGCCGATGGCTTCCCCGTACCCCTAGACTCTCATATAATTTACGACTTTCGTTGGGCTTGCCGTGGGGGGCCGCCTCGGCGGGGAGGCGGTGCGGAACGACTCGAAGGAGCTGGTGCGCAAGCACCTTGTAATGGCCGCTCTCCCAAGATCTTAAGATGTTAAAAGAAGTGCTCTTATTTGTAATACTGTAACTTGAAGAATAAACGACAGTGTATGCATCATACGGCAGTGCCTTCCTGAACGATCGTCAACGACCACAACGATTAAGTATGACAACAGGTATCTTGTGGTCACAGGAAACTCGAAGTCCACCCCGGAGAGCGCTGCAGAGACAAGCGGATTTAATTTCTTGATCAGTCGTCTGAGAGCGCTGAAAAGTGACGCTATCACGTCCTTGTTTTTTCTTTTTTTTCCGTAGGCTTTTTTGAAGGAAAGTACAAAAAGCTGCATCAATGGTATTTTCAAAGGCTTCAGTCGGCTAGTTTTAAATCGGATCTACGACTTTCGTTTTCGCGTTTTCATGGTGGAGCCAATATTTAAAAAGTTGGCTAATCAGTTGTACGAATGAAGAGACTTTGGAAAAAAAAAAGATATGGCGCAGGCTAGGACGCACACTTCGCACCAATACTGAGTTGATTTCAGCACCCTAGCACCCTATCGTTTCTAAAATATTGGTTACTGTAAGCTGGGACATCCGGTATAATATATCAGTTGCGAATCAAGTGCTTATTGAAACTTGGTCACTGCACAGTGTTTTAAAAAGAAACTGGGATGTCCGCAGTGGTCGCGTAGTGGCTTCCGCTTTGCGCTGCTAAGCCCGAGGTGCTGCGATCGAATTCCGTACACGGCGCTCCCATTTCGATGGGGACTAACTGCAAGAAAGCCCGTGCGCCATGCGTTGTGTGTACGTTGGAGGAAACCAGGTTCGGAAAATTAATCCAGGGTCCCCCACTACGGGTGTGCCTGATAATCATATCACGGTCGTAGCACGATAAACCCTATATTTAAATTTTAAGGAAACCGGAGGAAACTTGATAACGAATTGAACGGTTAACAGAAAGAACCTCCGCTAGGCTGCGCGTCACTCTGGAGTGAGCTGAGAAGAGATAAGGTAATGTGCGGTCAAAGATGCCCGCACATATCAGTCGTTGTTACCAGGCCGCGGAGCCTGCGAGGCTTCTGCGCCGATGAACGGCAATATACATGTCGAGAACCTTTGGAAAAGTTCATCTCCACGTGTGGAAGCATAGTGCGTGTTCCGTAGAGGGAACTGGAATAGGAAAAAAAATTCCACAATAAAGCATGCATTTCTGCTGACCGACCATAAGAAGACAACGTGATGACATTTACTTGATGCGCTGAGTACCCTTCTATTGACGTTACGCGCGAATTCTCTTTATTTGACGTCATGCATAATTCGAGCCGCATATGTCGCCTTCGCTTTCTTTCTACGGTACAGTCGACGCCAAACTGCCGTTCTCTTTTTACGCAGTTGATACATAATTCAGAAATAATAAGTTTACACAGGGGTATCCCAGAACACTGAGTTCCGGTATATTAACCCTTACATTAACGTCAACTGATCTTCAGTTGACGTAGGCGAGAATTCTCTGTATTTGACGTCAGACATATTTCGCGCCATATATGCGCCTTTGAATTTATTTCTACACCTTATTCAACGCCGAACTAGTGTACATAGATTTCAAGAGAAGAGTGATTGAAGACTGAACTCCTCCGGCGCAATATATTGATAAAGTCGAATACCTTGTCTAGATTCACTGGAAATTACCACCGTACATAATGCATTTTAGGTAAGAAAGGTTTAAAAAATTCGATTTTCTTACATTCACCCTGTCTTTCCTGAAGGAATTGATACGCGCACTGCTCGAAAGGTTATTGGTATCTATTCGACATAGGCTCACTAATAAGCCCGTCACATTCCGGTACAGCATAATATAGCACTGAAACAGCTTTAGTCTTTTGAACATTGATCTTTAGATCGTTTTCAGGAACCTGGGTATGAATTAGCGTTCAAGCCATATTGTCTCTCTCAGCCAAGTCTGCACTTGAAACCTATGAGGAGAGTAAACTCGTGTCATTGGCGTATATGAGGCGGTTTGACGCAAAATCAATATGCACGAGTTCATATCTATACTATGAAAAGCTAAGGGCCCATTATGCTCCCTTGCCGGACGTCGGAAGTTAGTGGTCTTGCTTAAAGTGATGTCTGTTAATGCCAACAAATGTATGCGATGTTGTAAATATGAATAAATTAAAGACAATACATTCCCACGGTAACTGTAGTGGTCAAGTTTCTGAACAAGGGCGTGATAATTGATGAGATCGAAAGCCTTATTAGTGCCTAGGAGAACCCTCGAATCACATCTTTATTTGCAAAATTTACTAGTATGAATTCCTCTCGAGTAATGACTGCTAGTTCAGTCGACATCTTTGGTTGAAAATCATACTGTGACCAAGTTAGTATTTGGCAATCTTGAGGAAACATGTCATGAGCTTAAGCATTTTTTCTAAGCATTTAACGAACACTGGCAGAATATACATGGCCCGATAATTGAAAATATCCTTGCTCCCCTTTTTATAGATTACAGCAGTCCTGGCGGATTGCAAGTTCCACACTACATTGAAAATTATTTCGAAAACATGTGGATACCTGAGAATTTTGGCACCTATATGGCTGACACTCGCTGGCCTGCCTCCCTAACTACCAGTGCAGGTGCTCCTTGGTTTGCAAAAGGTGCACTCTCATTTTAATGGTTTTGGCAGATATACATTTATGACGTTTGGCTCAAGTACGTATTTCGTTTACCTATTATTGACACTCATAATCAGATCTAATTTGGAGACGGCTCCTTTTGTATGACTTGTAGTAAATTTGTTTGCATGCGCATGCAACTGGCAGGTGGCTTGCTTTTAAAAACGATTGTTCGAAGTTCGCTGTTCGAGAGACGGCTAGGCTGTATCTCGTTGTGTTTTTTTTTTTTTGCAGTTCAAAGAGCTTGATGAGAACCGCAAGAAAGCTACAGCTAGGCAGGTTGTTTCAAAAAACATTCACGAAGAGAGAAAAACGGCGCAATAAATTCAGGAGTTAGAGGAGCAGTTGGAAGAAGGTGTGTGAAATGTCTATGAGGACAAGCGTTCGAATCCGTCCAAGACACTAACTTCAAAAACTACGTTATAAAAAACACACATATTTTTAGGCAGGCCAACATTGAATCCGTGCACTAACTCATGTTCAGAAATAATGCCTCCTTTCATGAGAAAGCCAGCAAATCCCTAATCCTGCAATCATAAGTGCACCTGGCAAATCACTGACAAAAACGTGATTTCAAAACGCAAGCCCTTTGTTGTGTGAACCTACATCAAGCAACAGATGTGGCACGCGAAGCACAAAGATAGTGGCTAGCGCTGTCGGCAATTGTCAAAATCTGTCCAGTGCATGAACTTAGAAGTACCTACACCACATGTCACGCCGTGTCATCGTAGAATACCATACTTCAATAACCCGCCTTCCAAACGCAAACACTTTGTTCAGTGAACCTACACCCAGCAACAAAAGTTGCATGCGAAGCACAACGATAGCGGCAAGCGCTGTCGCCGATCGTCTAATTATGTCCGGTACAAAAATGCAGAAGCACCTACACCACATGTTAGGCCGTGTCAGTGTAGAATACCGCACTTTAAGAACGTGATGTCACAATTGTTGGGGGAACGTACATCCAGCAACAGAAGCGGCACGCGAAGCACAACCATAGCGGCTAGCGCAGTCAGTGATTGTTAAAATCTCTCCAGTACATGAACGTAGAAGCACCTACACTACATGTCACGCCTTGCCAGCGTAGAACACTACACTTTAAAAAGCGTGACTTCAAAACGGTAAATTTTTATTGAGCGTACCTGCACCCAACAATACAATTGGAACTCAAAGCACAATAATAGCGGCGAACGCAGAAGCCGATCGACGAAATCTGATCTGCTGGTCCAGTGTGTCCGATTTTATGCATGCCTCGGTGAATGTTCCAGTGTAATCGATGCTGCCTGCGTGCCTTGCAGAAATCATAATTCGTGTCGCGCATACAATCTGATTACTCAAAGTTTGGTGAGAACAAAAACGACAGAACCAACGACAACCCTTGAATAAATTCCAAATCATGCAGCCGTGTTTTGCGTTAGGAGATATACATTGTAGTTGTTCATATGGTCCTTGTATGTGTGCCTGCACGAGTGAAGTATACTAGAGAAGGTTCGATTGCTTTTTTTAAGGAAAATTGAAGCATTTAAATATCTGTTCTTAGATAGGCGCGAAGTCCATATTAAGGCCTCACTCTTCCAAACACGCATCAAATAAAACGTTTTACGACATTTCATTGCAATGAATTCAAAATCCGTATTGTGTACAGGCAACCTCATTTACATGGCATAATATCGCTCTTACTCGGCACTCGTAATGTCAGTCAGAGCAAATGAGATTACCAATTAATGCCATTTTTGTTCTTTCTACACAGGCATATTGAAAGACATTCACAGCTCATTGCATTCGCCCATTGTTTCCCAAACTCTTGCAAGCGTTAGTTCTGTGATCTCTAGTACAGGGGCTTCGCAAAAAAATACGAAATACATGAGTAAAAAAGAACTTTAATCAGCTTAAACGTTGTCATAGTTGCTGTTATGCACTTTTTAATAAATTTATAACTTACAGCACGATTGTTGAAGATGTTTATGCAGCTATATTCTTGTTCCCAGCCTCCGAATGGACGCTTGCACCTCTTCTCAGCCATGTTTACAAATGCTCATCTTTTGTTGTTGTTTTTCGTTCCTGTTCTACATATTGTTTCAAAGCGGTGCTGCGCTAAAGCCTATCCACATACCACGGAAGCGAACTCTGCAGCTTCGTCAGCGAAGGAAGATAAGCGAATAGGGCACTTTAATGACGACGATATGCGCGCCCTGCTGAAAGTGCGAGAAGATCAGCTCACCGATTGGCCCAGGGCGAAGCGCAGCCTGAAAGGAGACATGCTGATTTCCGAGTGCTTGCGTCCGCCAGGTGCCGATAAACATCGCCATCAATTGCGAACCGAATTTGTATACCCGTGTAGACAGGGAACGCAATACCGCATTGAGATTCGGTATGAATTTGCAAGGGTTGCTCTACACGGAGGAAGGAAGTAAGCTACTAGAGAGCTGTGAATCTATTTCCTTCGCTATGTCCCTCTTGGTTGGCCCAATTCATACCCTGCGCTCGATGGACATGGCCCTGTGTGCTTGGTTCCTGGCAGGTTTTAATCGACGCACCCGTATTCCGGGTCCTTTCTAACATCTTTGTGCTCATTTCCGCGCCATAAGTTTATGCTACTCGCGTCGTTTATTTTAGCGTGCATATTTATAGTCATTGTGCAACAGTGAGATTCCTGTCACACCCATTGTATATCAGAAGAGAGAGGTTACGCTGGTTGTGGAAAACAGTAAGGTCTTCCGTGACAGTATCAAGAGATGGGCGAAGTGTTCTGCCTGAAATTTTAACCTGTGATGCTTTCTTCCGATTCTTTCATATTTCCATGCCCCTTCAAATGTTTAAATCATGGTGGCAATGGTCATGTGTTATCACTGATGACTTGGGCAGTGCAGTGCTAATAGAATATATTAATCTTCTCGTAACTTAGTAACTCAGGGGACCAATTGCAATGCATGCTCATTGACCTGGAGAGGCAAAGCAGAAGAGGGGGTCTAAAATTAATCTGCAGAAAACTAAAGCAATGTTTAACAGTTCGGAAGAGAACAGCAATTTACAATAGGTAGCGAGGCACTGGAAGTGGTAAGGGAATACGTCTACTTAGGGCAGGTAGTGACCGCGGATCCGGATCATGAGACGGAAATAATCAGAAGAATAAGAATGGGCTGAGGTGCGTTTGGCAGGCATTCTCAGATCATGAATAGCAGGTTGCCATTATCCCTCAAGAGAAAAGTGTATAATAGCTGTGTCCTACCAGTACTCACCTACGGGGCAAAAACCTGGAGGGTTACGAAAAGGGTTCTACCTAAATTGAGGACGACGCAACGAGCTATGGAAAGAAGAATGATGGGTGTAACGTTAAGGGATAAGAAAGGAGCAGATTTGGTGAGGGAACAAACGCGAGTTAATGACATCTTAGTTGAAATCAAGAAAAAGAAATGGGCATGGGCAGGACATGTAATGAGGAGGGAAGATAACCGACGGTCATTAAGGGTTACGGACAGGATTCCAAGGGAAGGGAAGCGTAGCAGGGGGTGGCAAAAAGTTAGGTTGGCGGATGAGATTAAGAAGTTTGCAGGGACGACATGGCCACAATTAGTACATGACCGGGGTTGTTGAAGTGTGGGAGAGACCTTTGCCCTGCAGTGGGCGTAAGCAGGCTGCTGCTGCTGCTGCTGATGATGATGAATCTTCTCGTTTAAAGGTTCCAACAATAAAATGGTATGTTGCCGAAGGGGAGGAACACAAGGGGCGCTGCCTATTCTGGGGAAAAAAGGCAGTGGAGGTTCAAGCTTTTATTATTCTAAGTTAAATGCGGACAACCTCCGAGCAAAAGTTTAAAGCGTGACCCATGTATTGTGCTTGCAGGTTTCTGCCATGCGGTGCTTGCGTGGCTTGTGAATACTAGATAAGGATGACATGTATGTCAGCAGTTTGTGATACCATGTGACCACTATTTGTAGTTGAGTGTAACTTGTAGCCATTACCCATGAGATTTGTGACATGCAGGGGAACATTTCAAACAAACATTAGGCCAACTTTTTAAGTACAGCGGAAGAGGATATCTTTGGCACTTGTATTGCGATTGCAATTATGTGGACAGCCCAGGCCAATTGCTGCCGTCAGGCTCGGCGTTGCTGTGAGTTTTCGTATAAAGTCCAAGGGCGATAAAATGGTTGCCACGCACCGTGTGCTGTATGTGCGAATGAACGCGTGCAAGGGTGAGCCAGCGAGCGCGGCTCAATTTCGCGCACGCAACGGATGCAAGCGGGGAGGAAGTGCGCCACCTTCAATCTCGCAAGACGATGCGTGCTGCGGAGCGCGCTCGGTCGGGCCGCTGTATCACGGAGCCCATCTGCGACGGGTACAAAGTCCCCCTGCGCTGTGTTATGCGGCTTATTTCGCGTAGATGCGAGTGACAGCATGAAGGCCAATTCGCTCACTCTTGATGCCGCGTTGCCTCACTGCAGCGTTTTGGAAGCGAGTTGCCACTGTCATCGAGATAGCTTTATTCATGTTCATTACGTGCACGTGACACCGAGCTTCTCAATGTAGTTAGTATGCCTATTTTTACGAGTAGATACAGCCGATAAAAGTGCTAGCACTACATCGTATAGCTGTCCACTAATTTGCTATTGCGCTCGATGCTTAGTCTTCTGTGTGAAACTCTGACGCTTCGTTTTTGTCCCGACAAGCAGTTATGGCGTCCTACTGAGTCCAGGGGTTCAGAAGCTATCTAATAAAGCAGGAAAAAGGGGATGAAAAATTATGGTGTTAGTACTCTTTTAGCAGGTGCTAGGCGCATACTGTACGCTTCATTGGCGTCATTATTGACCGAGACCTCTGTTGGAGCCCACACGTGGCCTACATGAAACGGCGCCTGACAGCTATTTCCCCGTTGTTCAAATACTTGACAGGGAAGACGTGGTGGATGTCAGTAGACGCAATGCTTAAACTCTACAGAGCTCTCTTTCTCGGTTTTTTAAGATACAGTCTACCTGTACTCAACAACACCTGCAAGACAAATATTCGTGTTCTGCAGGCAGTACAAGCTCAAGCACTCAGAGTCTGCCTTGGTTTGCCCAGATGTACGTCAACAGAGGCGACTCTTGCGATTGCTCGGGACCATCCAATGCGAACTCACATTACGGTGGAAGCCCTGAGAACGCACATCAGACATTTTGCACGTGCCCCCTATTACCACCTTGCAGCACTACCTTCAGACAGGCACCAATCATCATTCTCTAAAACTATCAACAAGTACAACGACAAACTTCCCTCTGGCTTCACCGCTGCATCTAAACCATCGATACCCCCTTGGTGTCTTCTCAGCCCCACAGTACATCTCAGTGTACCAGGAATCGGAAAAAAGTCAGAACTGTCGTCGCCTGTCCTCAAACAACTGTCTCTGCTTCTTCTGCGCGAGAGGTACGCGGACAGTGAACACATTTATACTGATGGTTCCACAAACATCCAGTGTTCGCCCGGTGCTGTGGTTGTTCCAGCAAAAGCTATTAGCATCAGCTTTAGGACTGACCACCCGACAACATCGACATCTGCTGAACTAGCTGCTCTTCGTGCTGCACTCCGTTTCGTCAGTCGGGAGCCACCTCGACAATGGTCCATCTTCAGCGACTCAAAGGCAGCCCTACAATCTGTACTATCAGCTCTGCGTCGCGGGCCATTCGAACAGCTCGTATTCGATATTAGATGCCTACTCCATACATCACAGGAGAAAGGACACCACGTGACGTTTCAGTGGCTGCCAAGTCACTGCGCCGTCACTGGAAATGAAGACGCCGATAATGCCGCTCGGGCAGCTCTTGAAGACGCACAAGAAGAGGCCATACCGCTTTCACGATCCGACGCAGCTAGCAGACTTCGAGTGCTTGCACAGGAGATCACGCTCTCTTTATGCTGCACACCAAACAGCCAGACCAACCAGAGCAACCGTCAATACCACCTGCCCTCTTTGATGCATCTCTATATGCCAACTGGACTCCGCCGAAGCGAGGCGACTCTGCTTTATCGCTTATGGTTAGGGGTGGCTTTCACGAAATCTTACTCATTCCGCATTGGAATGGCCGACAACGCTCTCTGCAATACCTGTCTTTGCGAGGAGACGCTGCAACACATTCTGTGCGACTGTCCTGAATATAATGTTCAGCGACAGTCCCTGGCATCCGTTCTCGCGCACCTTGACACTAGACCATTGTCCCTCGACACGATTTTCACATGCCGCCGACAGAAGACATCGCAGGTGAAGGCGACGAAGGGACTACTTCAGTTTTTGAAAGAGACGGGATTGGACAAGCGGCTCTGACAGTGTTATCACGTACAATGCCAGATTGATGGACTCTACCAGACGATGTTTGTGTGCTGTGCTATGTGCTCTCTCTCTCTCCCCCTTCCCCATCTTTCATCGCCCCCATCCCTCTCCCATGTGTAGGATAGCAAGCCGGTTACGCTAACCTGGTTAACCTCCCTGCCTTTCCTTCTCCACTTTTTCCTTCCTTCCTTCCTCATTTTCCAAACCAAGTTCATGAAAGCCCATGTGCACCTGGTGTTCTTTCAAGTTTACCAGACACATTCTGGTCTGTTCGACCAGAATGTGTCTGTTCGACAAAGCTGTTCGACTTTGATGCACGCCCCCCCTTATGTAATGCCTTCGGGCCCTTAAGGTTGAATAAATGAAATGAAATGAAATGAAATTATTACCGGAGTTTTAGTGCTATTTGACGTATCTTAGCGTAGCAGCTAAATCAACATAGTAGGTTACGTAATACTTATCAAACAAATTTATGTCCACTGAATGCACTGAGCAGCAGCACTGCGGAGCTCGCAAACTGTTTCACCAGCGTATAGCTTTGGAAGGTGGGAGCTTCGGCACTCCAATGTTTTAAGTACCAGGAGTGGCTCAGGAGCCACACTACGCATCTTGGCTGCAACTAAATTCTCATGCACGAAGGTCTAAGAACTTTGTTACTCTATGTTGCACGTCGCATACAGTCATCGGCGACAGAATGTCTGGCTTTTCCTTGGTCTTCAATTACATGTTTAGCTGGTGTTTTATAAGAGGTTTGGTTTGCTTTTCATGTAGGAATTGCTACCACTGCCCACATGGCAAATTGAAGAAACAGGTCATCGGTGAAATACTGGTGCCCTATATATCTCCAGGTTTGTTCATCAGCTCTCCCTCACTTGGGTTTCCTCTTCTAGAAGTGGTGTTCCGTAAAGGGCCCCTCCCCAAGTTCAGGCATTGGCAACCAATCAGTGTGGCACAATGTAGTACAAAATTATGCACGTTCTGCTGAGAACCCTACTATTGGGCGCAGCGGGACCGTCAAGCTGCCGCATGACAGCTTTATTCGCCACTAATATGTCTGAAAAGTACGCAAAGGTGATTGTGTTAACTTTCGATGTGTTGATTTGTGGTTTCAGTTGTTTCACGCATATATTTCGATCATGTATACGAAGTTCTTTTTCCTCGCCGTAAAATTACGACAATAGTCTTTACCGATGTCCTCGTTTTGCCCTTATATAGTACCCTTTAGGGGTCCTTAAAGGGACAGACAACCACTCTGAATATGGATCGAGATCACCCCGTTCATGGAAAGACTGCCTATTGTAGTGACTAAAATGACCGACGTTTTTATCTTTAAACATTGATTTATATTTTTAATTCCTCACAAAGGTCACGAAACATTACCGCTCGCGCCCCATGCAGCAAGAACATGAAGTTGCGTAAGAGGTCTATCACGTTTTTCTCGGTCGAATTATTAGTATTGAAATGCAGTACATTTTTTTCTGCTACAAGATTTTCCTAACTTCCAATGTGCAGATACGCCTTCGCTTATAGTGAGTGGAAAAGTGACCCTGCTTTCGCCCTCGTTTTTGATGAGTTGGCTTGGCTCGTCTATTGACAGGAGCCCAGTCATCCATGACTTGGTGCAAGAGGTGGTACAAATATAGGGAAGGCCTATACAGAAGCGGCTTCCCCTCCACCCGCTCAGTCGCGAAATACGCAGTTGCTGCCGAAGACTAACGTCACCCCCTCCCTCCTTCCCACCCATCACCCACGGCCCTTCGCACGACGGAAGACAAAGACAGCCTTTTGCTCTCCGCTTTGCTCCCTCGAATGCGCCTGATTGAAACTGGATCGTCAGCTCCCCTTGCCTGTTTTTATGCGCACATGCAACATACGGCACGTGGAGACGGTGTTATCACCCTTAGACTTTACAAGGAACCTCAGGGCGCCGCCGATGGCAAACATTCATGTTGATGTTAATATAAGTGGCATCGCAATAAAATGCCCAAGTATTAATTAATAATGCACTAACAAAAGAATCAGCAGCAATAAATGTAAGCGGTAAGCAACCATGACAGGGCTAAGGAAAGCTCCCTATAAGCGACCATAGAACGAACAAATGAGCTGAAGTTCTTGAACGCCGGGTACAAGAAAAAAATCTCAGTAAGTCCGTTCAACTAAAAACTGATCACAATTGAGGAAAAAAGTGAACATTCGAAAATAATTTATTGCCATGAATAAGGTAAAAGTAAACAAAGGTTGAAATATGAAATCAGAAAGAACGAGACGTGAAACTGTTATGAAAAGGAGGCATGAAATAATATATACGCATTTTGTCTAATCTGCAACTTCATTGCCAAAAATTACTAAATACGTGGCATTGCCCTTATTTCTCAAACAGAGCCATGCCTTCGCTTGGGCTGTTTCTAAACTCATTTGGGTGTAAGACCATTCTGAAAGACGTGTACAACTTGCAAACTTGTTCATGCATTGACGTACTTTTTGTAAAGAAAAAGTACCTTGCTTCCTGGAGTGTAGCTGTCTGCATTTGGAGCAGGACAATCCGTCAATTTTGTGTAGCCACAGTGAGCTTGCAGCACGAACTTGAATTTAATGTAGTTCTTTCCGGGTAAGATATGCATTTTATAGAAGGGCAGGCTTAACGTGGCAAGAAAACACCTCAATAATAGAGCTTACCACGGGGAGATTTATGTCATGATGTCCTTTCGTGAGTGGTCCATTGCTACCTTTATCTGTATATCGAACACAAGAGCAGAAGGACAAAATTAATGTGGCTGTAACACAATCAAAATTACACTAACGCAGGCACAAACAAGCACAAACACAGGGTAAATTTGTTTTAAATTGTCTGTGGCAGATAGCACAATTATAACCCTTCACCTAAATTACTCGATGAGGCGGCCATCTAAGTGTTCAGTTGAATAGTTAAAGTAATTACGCTAGTTAAAATAATTATTTACATTACACCACATTTCTCAACCTACGAAATGTAACCGCTGAGTTCCCATGACATATGTACTTGGAAATAATTTTCTGAACAGCACCAGTTTCGAGATATTATTTTAGAGCGCAGCTCTTTGGCGTCCGTTCCTGGGTTTCGCGTCGTCGTCGGCGTTGTCGTCGGCCTCGTAACTAGCTCCGCCCCCCTTTCATCCCCCAGCGCTAGCAGCGACCGACTGATACCGCTGGATGCCGCTGACGCCGCTAGAGAGTCAAGATAACGTGACTGCATAGAACACCGCCGCCGCCATGCAGCAAGAGGAGGAAAGGGTTCCCCCCCCCCTGTTCTTGTGTGGCGGATAGGGTGCTCTTCAGTTGCCGACGCGCCGGTTATTTCACGTAGGCCCCGGCACGTCGACGAATACGTGACCACCTTCCCACGGCTAGACCTGGTTCTTAGCGCTGCGGAAGCGAGGGTATCATATTGTTTGTGTCGGCATCGGCGGCGTTGTCCCTGAAACCAACTCCGCAGCTGGGGTTGACTCACTATCGGCGTCAGCGGCATCAGTCAGTCGCTGCTATCTCTTCCCTCCTCCCTTTATCGTGTTGTCCGCTTGCTGCGCGCGCTTCTGCCCCCATCGTTTGCCGCTGGGTGTACACGCCGCCCCCCTCCCCCCTCTTCCTGCGAGTCTCCGGTTGTCAAAGCGCCGGCTCGAACTTAATTCCTTTCTTCGCTCCTCCTCCAATGCAACCCCTGTGCGGTGGCAATCAGAGAGCCAGATCGGTGGCGGCGGATCTGTATATGTGCACCGCCCGAGCCGAAATTGCCGCTGCCGTTCGCCCTGTGCGGTGGCAATCAGAGAGCCAGATCGGTGGCGGCGGATCTGTATATGTGCACCGCCCGAGCCGAAATTGCCGCTGCCGTTCGCCACTGCGAAATTATCTGCCAGTTCTTTCTGAGCCATGAGCGAGACGACCGATGGGACTTTAATGTTGACATAAAGACAAACAGCAATTTCCTAACACTTATGCGGGAGAACATCCCGTTCCTCTCGCTCGTAACGCGTCCCACGGCTGTGACAACCTCGCGAGGCACTTGTATAGATCTCGTCTTTGAGAATCAAGCATTGGTGTACCAAGTCGAACATATATCAGTCTATTTCTCCGACCACAAAGCTTCCTTCATGACTGTCAAGAACTGTTAGTGGAGTCTTTGTTAAAGGAATACGTGTGAAAAATAAAAAAAAAATTCTGTGATAGCGCATACATGTGTTGCTCGATTTCTTTGCCTCAATCTATCGAAAAGGTGAAACAGCTTATTTGCTGCGCTCAAATTTCGCATTAGGAAGTAACGTAATCGTCGGTAATTTTTTAAATTGTCCGTCGAAATGCACTGGTATTCCAGTTACTACTGTTCTTGAACGCATAAACAAGCGGTTTCTTGTAAACGTAACTGGAACGCTAATGCAAGCTTCCTCGGACAGATTACAAATTAGTAGTAAATTAAAAGAAGTAACGGTTTCCTCATCGAGTAAATTAGATCAAAGGTTAGAGTTGTGCTACGTGAAATAGGAGTATTTATAGAACTCCATGCAGCTAAAGAAACACCATGTGTACATATGACTCGATCGCACCTGCTCTTTCTTGCGACTAATATATGCGTGACATGCGTCAACAAGTGTTATTGTCAAGCTCACATTTAATCTTCGTCCGGTCTCTAAAAAGGTGATCGACGTAGGAATCCATGAGGGTGTGACATTATCCTAAAGTCGTTTTATTAGAAAGGAAAATTATAAAGTTGACTTTCTTTCTAGTACAAAAAGTCCAAGTATTGCAAACTGTGAACTCAGGGGGTAATCTTCTGATATAAGAGGTCCGTGCAAAATTGTGTTTTCTATTGTTTTTTTTTTCAGTTTTGAGCGAATCCCTAGAACACAAACACACCATCCTCAACAGCCACATGTGTAATCAAATTATGTTTTCCAGTCCGCTTTTTATTCATTGTGAACGACCACAACTGGTCCACAGGAACTCCTCCAATTTGATAAATCTACAAGGGGCAAGGAAAAAGCCTTCTGGCTTGAGCAATAAATATAGCAAGTTAAAATATCACATACAGCTACGAGCTCCATTCTGTGCTGAGGGCTAGCAAAACCCCTACCACCCAGTTAGCCTTCTTGTCATTTTGTTGTCCTTCTCCCGAAATAAGAAATATAAGAATAGTCGCAATCATTACAATCGAAACATAAAATTTAGCTATATCTTGTTGCTTTTTGACGCAAGGCTAGCGTCTGGGTGTTTATTAAAGCATGACAGGGATTATTGTACCAGATCAAAGTAGCTATACGAACGAGATGAGGTATTATGACAGTGTCTAGGGTAACTTGACATTTCCGTAATGTTCGTGCTGCGTAGGGTAACTTGGCAAAAAAGAGTAGTTGTCAAAGACGCTCCCAGATGTCTCTCAGTGATCAAATTTGCAATGGTTCCTCGAAGTCCTTGTGGCTAGATGAACGGGGAAGTTGACGTAAAGTTCATGTCTGGAAGGTCACTGACCAGCAACTAGATTATCACACTGTTTTAGCGCTCAATGAACACGAAAAAAAACAGTCCCGTATAGTTACTAGTGCGCTATTTGCGACTAATTAATCTTTAGCGAAATAACACTGGGCTAATGAGCTCGATTGACCTTAGAATGAGGTACGCTGTAAGTTCCCTTTACTCCACGTGACGTATGAATATATCAGAAAATATATATTTCCTTCTCGACATTTCAATCATCGTAAAATTGCGCAGCGATGCATCCTTCTGTATTAAAACGTTACAGGGTTTTATACCTCCAGCAAAAATTGTGTTAGAAATAAAAAAATAAATAATGTGAATTATATTTGTATCAAATGGAAATGCTTATTAAACATTGCGTAAAAACGTCAAGGCCCCGCTATTTCTTACGTCAAATAAAGTTCTATAGCTTATATATGTAACTATACAGCGAAAAAGTGGCATTTACTGGTATCATGCTAGGCACCGGCTTATTTCTACCCGCGTGGTCTGTTTCATATTGCGATAAATATACGATCATATAACCAATAACTTAACCATTGATTTATGTAACGTACCCGGAAATAAGCTTATTGTGTTGTAGTGAGTGCTGGCAACCGGATCGAGTAAATAAACACGTATAAGAGAACGTAACCAAAAAAATAGCAAAAGAGTGACGAAATATGAGAACAACTGGGCGTAATATGATGGAACGCACACAATTAACAGAAGAAGTCAATTATAAAACGAACAATACGCACAATATTCAAAGGAACGTAAATAGAACCGGAAGCTAGAATATATTGGACAATGCGTGAAATTGCTATGATTCAACAATGAAAATCCTTAAATATATATAAGGAAAATAACTTCTACCAAATATAGCGATCAACCACATTAGTGTAAGATATTTTGTAATAACAGTACAGCAAGCACAGGCTATGGCAGACAGCAAGTGGAAAAAAGGTTGGTGCTCCTTAGTTATCCTGACAGGAATTCAAAACACGATACAACTGAGGTCGGTGACGGTAAGCATACAACTAAGTAGTTCTAAAAGAAAGAGAAAGTCAGCAACATTACGTTGGTAACATAGTGGTGCCAGTGAGGGTAATCCACCATTGCTACAGCTGCGCTCAGTGTGGTGGTTAGAAAGTCACTGTAGGCATATGCATAGAAATTCTTTTGTGGAACCATTGTATGATGCCGCGGTTTGATTCAGAACTGCGATTCAAAAGCCCCGACGCCTATTTTAGCTCGCAAACACAGATCATTGTGCATGTATTGCTGGAGGTGGAGGATCAAATTACCGTCATAGACTGCAAACACAACCGAAAGAATGCAGATCTCGCAAGAAGATTGTGTGAAAGAATACGCTGATATAATTAATTCCTCGGTTATTTACACAACATTACAGGATCCACAAACTAAGAAAAGAGTTTACTTCATATAAAGCAAGGGAAATTAGTAATCTTTATCTTAGCAGCCTTCAAAGTGAGGTCAGTATACTTGGAGCACTCAGAAAATAAATGAGCTTGTATGACGTGTGGCGATATTTTACACTTGATTTTCCTTAAAAACTTGGAAAGAGATTAGGCCTATGGATGACGTGGATCAAAACAATGTGCCATAGCCAATTGTGAGCGAGAGTGCCCTGGTATGAGCCATGCAATAGACTGAGAGCGCCGCTGGAGCCACAACACTTGACCCACGTCAGCTATAGGAAGAGTCACTTTACAGCGTCTTTGGGAGCATGCATGTGTGTTCAACATGAATAGCGGTAAAACTATCTCTGCTCTATCCGGGGGGAAAAAGTCAAAGTCGTATGACACAATGGCGTCAAAAGCATCAAGAAGAGTGCGATGCATCTAGCAGTACAATGCGCATGACGGTTTTCATCGCAGCATAGGAGCGTCTGCCTGTTTGCAGCGTGTTTTTTTCCCGCTTCTTAAAGATAAAAAATGCGAAGGCGTGGAGCGAAAGAGTACGAGTCTCATTCCATGCCACTCCCGCTATGTACTGAAATTTCCCTTTCCTCAGAGCGATGTAGCACCTTTTCCATGTATTGAAGGCGGAGTCACTACGCATGGCAATCTGTCGCGTAACCTTTCACTTGAAGGGAGTAGGAGAAGCGTTTCCATTTAGATTTCAATATATTCAAGATCGTCGCACAAGTTCCGACTTCATATGACAAGACGCCAACAAACACTGACACCATGGACAACATAGGGGAAATTACTTGTGTTTAATAAATGAAAAAAAGAAACGATAAATTAATGCAAATGAAAGTGGATGAAAAAGCAACTTGCGGCAAATGGGAAACGATCCCAAAACCTTCGCATGCGAAGGTTGTCTACGCTCCCTTTACGGTGCCGGCACCAACAGTTTGCGATACTTCGCAGGCCGGCGACATGTCCCGTCGCAAGGCTTCATCCACCATCCGACCGTGACGAAACGCTTATTCACAACAGCGTTGGAGGCGTTGGGTCGAGGCCACGCGATCTATGTGCCAGATCTATCAATACTTCCAACTTTTTTTTAACGCTCATTCTATATAGTGAACACAGTGAGCATACGTATAAAGTGTATGTAACGCTCGAATTGAGGAAAGTCTACATAAAACATCAAACATCAATTCATTGTGCTATGCATACAGGCCGATGTTAAAGTAGTGCTATTCGTATTTACTGAACAGTCATCGTAAATGAGTTCCGCTTCAATTTTCTCGCCCTCAGATTTTTTGTACAGATTTTTGTACAAATTTTTAGAAGCGCACAGACACTTTGCCTTACAATACAGGTGAAAAAGAGTGGTGAGTACTCTGCTAGGTTATTTTTGTGTCCAAAGCACGCAGTCAACATATGTCACAGCAACAAATGTCAAAGTGTGTAAAAGTAAAATATGCGTAAAAAACCGCTGGCTCTCCCGTAATTGACAGCAGATGTAAGCATGAAATCGCAGATTGGTTGGAGAAAAGGCAGATTAGTTAGAGAACATACAAGCCAAAATTCTAAAATCGGTGTAGTGCGTCTTCGTAACGGAACAGCCCACCACACCGCACCCCACGACGCCATACTCTGCACTGGTCCACGTGGATGCTGTGCAGCGAGAAGTAAACCGCCTGAAGGCCGCACGACAGCCAGCGAATGATTCCATGGAGACAGAGCGCACTCTCCTGGTAGAAGAGGATTCATTTGAATTCTGGGGTTTTAGTTGCAAAAACCACGGTTTCATTATTAGGCACGTCATAGTGGGGGACTCCGGATCAATTATGACCACCAGGGGACCTTCAACGTGCGTCCAATTCAAGGGGCACGAGCGCTTTTTCTATCTCGCCTCCACCGAAATGCGGCTGCCGCAACCGTGATTTTATCCCGCCGCCACATCGTGCTTAGCAGTGCAACACCAGAACCATTATGACACTCCGGCAGGTAGAAGCGCCTAAAAAGGCGATGCGCAGCACGGCGCCGTCTCTCGAGCAGACGCACAACCCGCGCCGTGGAACACACGGACCACTCACGTTGAGCGCTCAGCGCCAAAAGGTGTCACGGAAGTGTATAGAGCCTAGCATGAGCCGTTTGAACGTCACTAATTGTAAATGACAAATAAAACATCAGTGTACTAGAAGTTAGAGCTTGAGTGATACTGTGAACAAACAGGATTAAGAACTCGAAAGCAATGTTTCTTGTAACCTGTTTGGCCAGTAACTACCGTATGTAATGTGGTCCTGTACGAAGGATTGGGGGCCAGAGACCGCATTCTCTTAGGTTTGAACTGGTTGCACGGATGATGTCGTTTGGTTCTCGTAAACTCTTCTGGATGTTCTCATTGAGTGGCCGGATAACGGCCCTGGCATTAGGCTCAAGGCACATCGACGTCGCCGAAAATCGGATCCAAAATATTTCATGTTTGAAATTCAAATTCATCCTGCTTTGCCAAGGGGGATGGCCAGCGGAGCTGTAAACATCGTTGTAAGAAATCTTGTGGTGAAGACTTTGTAGCGCCTCTTGCCTCAGGCTCGGGCCGCAGATCACAACTCGCTCAGTGTACACCACCCGTCAAGGAAGAGGAAGTTAGCTCCCGGCTGCGCTGCGTGCGCTCTGCGATATAAAAAATAAAAAAGAACAGTTCGAAACCCAACGCTGCTGGAGCTGCGTCTTCGTCGCATTAGCTCCAACAGCTTTGGCGACCCAGTAGAGAACACACAGCTCCGACCTTCCGGCATGGATCCTGCCGGCTCTGCCTCTATTCCTGCCGGTCACGACGCCCAGGAGGTCGCCCGACCTGGTGGTGCTACGGTGGCCGCGTTCCAACACATCAACCTTCCACCATTTTGGCCCAACGGCCCCAGCTCCTTGCTCCTGTGGTTGAAGCTCTCGTCCTTCCCCGGCATATCACCAGTCAACAGACTACATTCTTACATGTAGTGTCCTCCTTACCTCCGGACGCCGGACGTCGCCAAGGACTTAGCGGATGTTACCTCGCCGGACCTGACCCATACGCTTGACACGTTGACAGCAGCTATCACTTCCCGCAAGTCAAAGTCTGAGCACAGCAGACTTGAGCATTTCCTCACAGCTACGGAGCTCGGTGACAGTCGCCCTTCACACCTCCTTCCACGTATGCGCCAGCTTCTTGGCCGAGTCTCCGCCTTTCAACAGGACAAGCTGCTGCGTAATTTCTTCCTCCAGCGCCTCCCTCCCGTAGAACATGGTCCCAGTTCTCGCGGCTCCGGGTGATGCGGGATTAGAAAAGCTCGCTGAACTAGCTGACCAAGTTGCGGACCACTCGCGGGCCCTTAGCTTCAGTGCCCTTATGACAACGTCTCCGCCTAATGCCTCAGCACCTACGCTCGTGAACATACAGGGCCTCTTGGCGCCCTAGTCAGACGTCTCCATGACCTGGCACCCTTATCACGCCAATCATCGACGAGATTCCAGTCCCTCAGTTGCTCTCCGGCTCCACCGAGCTCACCAGCGTTTCAGCCAACCGATGGGCGACGCGACAGCTCTTCTGCTGTGTGCTGGTACCACCGCGTGTTCAGCACCTCTGCTCGTAAGAGTGCACCCATCCGTGCTGCAGGTCGGAAAAAGCTGCGACCGGCCACCGATGGCGGCAAGTGGTAGCGGTCGAAGGACATGCCACCTATTTTACATTTCTGGCAACATCAGTGGCGCTCAGTTCCTTTCGGCACTGGAGCCCAGGTTAGCGTCATACCGGCCTCTTGTGTAGATCGCCGTCCCAGCGAACAGACCTCCCCTCTCCAATCGATCAACTCCTCCATCCACACCTACGGCCCACGGTATCTTACACTTAACCTTTGACTGTGCGGTACGTTGCACGGGATTTTAGTTTTTGTTGATGTTTCGCATGCTATTCTCGGCGCTGAGTTTCTCAGTTTCTTCGACCTTGCAGTAGACATATATGCACATCGCCTCATCAATCTCAGTACGCGTCTCTCGATCAAGCGTGTACGCGGCACCGCTTCGCCGACGGGGCTTAGAGCTCTTACACCCACTTCGCCATACGCAAAAGTTCTCGCTGATTTTCCCAAACTTACAATGCCGCATACTAGAGAGTCTCCAGTGAAGCACTCGATCACTCAGCACTTCGTGACCACTAGATCCCCCGCCTTTTTATTCGACCCCGCCTATTTTCGAGAGACCACCTCACCATCGGTCGCCCCAAGTTTGAGCACATGCTTGAACTCGGCATTGTGCGACCTTCCTCAAGCAACTTGGTATCGCCACACCCATATGGCACCAGAGAAAGATCTTGGCGACTGGAGACCACGTGGGGATTACTGCACTCTGAACGCTCACGGCTTACCAGACCGCTATCCACTTTCTTACATAGAAGATTTCACATCAAAGTTGGCTGGGCGCACAATCTTCTCTAAAGTGAAAGCTTATCACCAAATTCCTAGGGAACCCGCTGACGTTCCAACCACAGCCATTGTCACCCCTTTTCGCCTCTTCGCGTATGTGAGGATCCCTTTTCAATCACGCAACGCTGCAAAGACTTTTCAACACGCTATCGACGAGGTCACGCGAGATCTCAACTTCGTGCTCACCTACGTTGATAATCTACTTGTCGCAAGCTCATCCGGCACCGAGCTTGAAGCTCACCTGCGCGCCCTTTATCAACGACTTGAGGATTACGGTCTCGTCATTATTCGGAAGAAGCACCCCTTCGGCGCCGCTACTTACTAGATCTTAGGCCACCTTGTCACTAAACAAAGTATCCGGCCTCTCGCCAGCAAAGTGAAGTAAATTTAACGCTTTCTACCCCCGACTTCACAAAAATAGCTCAGACAATTCCTGGGCTTACTGAACGTTCCTCTCCGCTTTTTTCTGAAGTGTGCCAATTTCATGAAGCCCCTTACTGACCTCCTGGATATCAACAAAGATCCGGCTGTGCCACTTGAGTGGACTGAGGAAGCTACATCTGCCTTTGCTACTGCCAAGACGCTTGTAGACACCACCATGCACATACATACCGTCCTCGATGCCTCACTTCATCGCATCACCGATGCATCGAGCATGGCAGTCAGCGCAGTTCTCGAGCAACACGTCTGGTTGGCAGCGTCTTGGTTTTTTCTCTTGCAAGAACTGAAGCAACTTGAAGCTCAAGACAGCGCATTCGGTCGAGAACTCCTTGCGGTGCACCTCGCCATTAAGCATTTTCGACAATTTCTGGAGGGCCGGGACTTTCACATCGTCACAGACCATAAGCCACCGATTAATAAAGGGCAAATTGGACATCTACCCCCCGTAGCAACTGCTACAAAGGAAACCCAGACGGGTTCCTCGAAAGAAAAGCCTCGCAGTTGAAGAAAAATTCGTCCTGGTCCGCGACCTTGTGTGTTTCCGCAGAACTATTTTATCAAACGTCATAAGCCACTTACGTTTGCCTTCCACCAGAATCACAGCAACTGCACTGCGTGGTAGATCCGCTAACTGTGCTTCATCTCTGAGTTCACAGTGGATCTGCGTCGCGTGCATGGGCCGGATAATGCTGCCGCTGATACCCTCTCCCGCGTCGATGCCATGGAGGCCCAACCACCAGTGGACATGCACGAGCTTGCAGCCGCCCAACCCAACGACCCTGAACTGCATCGCCTTCGTTCCTCATTCGCATCCCTGTCCTTAATTGAGTGCCCACTTCCGTTTTCTTTCTCATTGATAACGGGCGTGGCATCCACTGGTGTTCCTCAACTCTTCGTGCCTTTGGCTTTTCATCGCGCAATTTTCGATCAACTGTACCAGATAAGCCACCTTGGAATTCCTGTGACACAGAAGCTAGTCAGAACTCGCTTCCTTTGGCCTAGCATCAATGCAGACGTCCGTAGCTGAGCACGAACCTGCCTTCAATGCCAATATGTCAAAGTTCAGCGCCATACCGTCACGTCTAATTCCCCATTACGGAGTCCAGACGCGTAGTTTTCCCACGTCCCCCGCGACATTGTCGGCGCTCTTCTGCCGTCCCATGGGGCCTCTTAGCTACTCATGTGTGGACCACTTCACCTTATGGCCAGAAGCGTTTACCATTACAGACACTGTGGCAGAGACAGTTGCTACGGCATTTATGAGCGGCTGGGTGTCGCGTTTCCTACGCCTTTCTGTCGTTACCACCGACCAGGCCGCTGGTGTAAATCGGCCCTATTCGCCGCGCTTGCAAACATCCTGGATGTTCGACACATCCATACGACCGCTTACCACTCTTGTGCGAATCGCCTGGTAGAACGAGTTCATCTACAACTGAAGGCTGCCCTCACTACTTATCAGCCAAGGGAACATTCGCTCGTCCACCTTGCCTTCGTCCTTCTGGGCATCCGATCAGCACTAAAGACTGACCTAGGCTGAACTCATCTATGGCGTTCTGCGCCTTCCGAGAGAATTATTCACGCCATCGTCGCCACCTTGCAGCCACGACGCTTCTACCTACACCCGGGATCTGCGCACCACGTTTCGTGACCTTGCTCTTCTAATTCCTGCTGACCGGCACAACAGGTCTGTATTTGTCAGCCAGGATATGGATTCCTGCAGCCATGTCTTTCTTCGGCGTGACCACGTGTGTCCACCACTCACCCCGGCCTACAATACCCCAACGGCGTAATTCATAGTACGCCTAAAGGCTAGAATACATGGAGCGAATATGCGACGAATAGTCGGCGTTCGACGCCCGGCGGCGTACGCGCGACGCGCGGCGGCGGAGAAAACGTCGTTCGCCGCCGATCCAGCTGGCGCAGAAAAGTTCGTCGGGCGGCGACGACACCGGAAGCGGCAAACGAGCGGCGCCCCAAAGCGAGCCAATCAGGTCTCACTATCCGCCCCGACTTCCGGCTAGGCTTCCCCGCTTGTCCGTGTATCCCGATCCCGCTCTATCGTTCACGCCGGTCTCCCACTTTTCGTATTCATGGCATCCAAAGTGGCGCGGCTGGAATTTAACAAGTTAATAACAGCCATGGTTAGACAAGCTCATGTGCGCTACTTTCGGGTCTGCTTGCTTCGGCCGCGCGCGCGTTGAGCCACAGAGTGAGCGAGTGAGTGAAAACTTTTAAGTCTTTCAAGAGCTTCGCGGTTACGAGGTCTCCGTCGTCTTCATCTTCTTGGCGCTGGCGACTTGAGACTCCTCTTCAGCAAGGGTGGGCCCCTATTCCAAGGCTCCACTGAGTCGTGCTGCATCGTTCGCGTGCTGCACTAGGGCCCTTTGGGCCGTGAGCTCGCTGCTGGTGAGCCGACTCTCCCATTGCTCCGCACTCGGGTGTTCGTGTTTGTGGAAAGCTTTGTTGCGAACAGAGCCGCGGAGTTGGAGGAGCCGAAAGTTGTTTACCCGCCCAGTGTTGCCACAACGCATAGCATCGCCGCTTTCTTTAAACTACATCGGCACATGAATGTCTCACACATAAAAAAGACTAGAAATCATTTCTAAACAAAATTTGACGCCCTTTTAGAGTGTTCCGTAATTCAAAAGCGATAATAATTGTCGTTAAAGCTTTTTATTTTTTTGTCATGTGTTTCACGACAGCGCATTTGCCTCGTCTAGCCACACGATAACAACGCAGCGACTCGCTGGCGGCGGCCGGCCTGGCTTCGCTCCATGTAGCGCAGCCCGACGAACATACGGCGTCGTGCCGCGGCAGATTTTCTGCCGCCCGAACTTCGTCGTGAAAGTTCGCTCCATGTATTCTGGCCTTAAGACATTCACGATGCACATTAACGGTTGTAAAGACGTCGTAGTTGCTGATCGACTCAAACCTGCTTTGTCGCCGCTCTTGCGCCCGCGACCCCTCCGCTCAACCTGGCGTCGATTCATTATCTAAGCATCTAAGCACATTAATTGGGCGACTCCTCTGGCTTCCGCTCTAGGCGGGGAGAGCCCTGTAGCACTCCTTGCCTCAGGCCCGGGCCACAGGCCAGAACTTGTTCCACGTGCAGCGTCCGTCAAGGAGGCAGTTAGCTTCCAGCCGCGCAGCACGCGCAATGCGATATAAAAAATAAAAAGAACAGTTCAAACCCAACGCGACCGGAGCTGGGCCTTCCTCGCATTAGCTACGACAACTTTATTTTATCACTCATGATCACTTAGTAACGATAGTCACAATAACTTTGGGATCGCTATGATATACATTGATCGGTATACCTACATATTGCAGACACATTTTTTGATAATGTCAAGTTGATGCACGTACGTCGCTGGGTGGATGGTTGGACCGGATCGGTGTGGCATCGCAAGCGAAATGTCTCCAACACGACACGTGTATACTACTCGCTTTTCGGTCCCGGCACATCCACATTGAAATAACCTGCAACGACCAGAGGGGATGTGTCATTGCAACAAACCCAAGTATAGTGAGTAGCCACGAACCATTTCGACATCGCATGCGGACATCGAAGAGAATTTTGCGTCTCTTTACCGCATTCTCCCATTTGCGACATGCGTAATCCCGTCTGGCCTGCTGCTTACGGTCGGCCTCTGTGGCACTATCGTCGGTGGTGTTTGTGATTTTACGGATACTTGGTGTGGGGAAAGGACACAACATTCCTTTTTATAATTGTTTTTTCACGTGTACGCCGCGACTTGTGGACTCAATAGAACTGCAAGTTCGACGTAAACGGAAACGGAGGTGAAGAAGGCTAGCTGAGAGCAGGCGACACGGGAGCTGGAAAGAAAAAAGAACAAAACGAAAGAAAAGAAGTACTAGAGGAAGAATAGGCGGAGCAGCTCACGCGGCGAAGCCACGGTGGTGGCAGATTGAGGGCGACGCACGGGAAGAGCTCCTGCCATTGTTCCTGCTGCGGCCGAGTGACCAAGGGCCAGATGCGGAGGTCCGTTCCGGGACCAAGGTCGAGGCCTGCTGAGCGGCTCCTGCCAGGGCACAGTTGCTGAGGGCCGTTCCTGGTCGAGGCCTACCGAGATGCTTGCCGCGTCGGTCGACCTTGGGTCGCGGTTCTCGCGAAGTGCGACCGGACAGTGGTGTCCTCAACGTAGGCAGGTGCCGCATACGCTAGCGCAGCCGTGTGCTGGCGACGGTTCTAACCGCAGCAACCCTGCCACCTCTGTCTCGGCTCGCCTCTACGACCATACCGCGCAACGACTAGCGAGCTGTCACGACCCAAACTGTGAGATGGTTCTTTGAACTCTTGACGCGCGGAAAGTTGGTATAGGACTGGTCGTCTTAACTCCCTGTCCTTCTCTGGACTGAGCGTCGCCTACATCTGTCTGCGCGTGAAGCTTGGTTTGTGATACTCTTTAATTTTCCTTTACATTCATTTGCCCATCGCTTGTGTGAAAGATAAACACTTGTTTTTGCCTGCTAGCGTTTCTTGCACATCCTTTCTCGCCCAAAGACACACAAACTAGTGACAGACGTCCATAACCATCACAATTTCTGGCGTCCGCGACAGGACGAAGGTCGGTTGCTGTCTCAGCCTCACGTTGTTTGAGTGCATTAGACGAGAATGGACGAAAAGAGAACGCTAGTGAAGATAGCGAAGGAGATGGGGCTGAGTGGAGAGGCGTTGCAGGAATGGGTGAGCACTGAGCAGAATGCGGGACCAAAGAGCGAAAGAACAAGAAGATGCGCGCACAGCAGCACATGCGGATCATGAGCGGGAGGTCGCTCGCATGCAGGCTGAACGAGCCCTCCTTGAGGAGGGACGTCGAGCTGAAGAGGCGCAGCGTCCGAATAAAATTCGGTAGGTGACGGCACAGGTGGTGGTCAGAGTTTTCGCAGCCCGCACAACATGGTTCCACCCTTTAGTGAGGATAGAGAAGAATTGGATGCGTACATACAGAAATTTAGAGGATGGCCACAAGCCATGGCTGGCCAACAGACAAGTGGGCTTTGTCGCTAAATTTGTGTCTCACGTGAGAAGCGTTAACGCTGGTAGAACGCATGTCTGCTGCAGACTCTACGGACTACACAAAGCTGAAACAGTCACTGCTACAGCGGTTCCGTTAAACGGAAGAGGGATACCGCGTGAAGTTTCGGGATGCCTGGCCCGAAAATGCTGAGAAAGGACGAGAGTTTGCAGGGCGCCTCTTAGGATACTTCGACCATTGCCAAGAGCTAGCAAAGACATCGCAGACTTATGAAGGACTACGAGGCAAGATGGTGTCCGAACAGGTTATAAGACAGTGCGACGAGAAGTTGGTTATCTTTCTGAAGAGAAGAGGATGTCGTAATCTAGAGACGCTGGCAACGATGGCAAATCACTACTTGGAAGCCCAGTGAATCGTAAATCTCGCTAAGCGGAAAGAATAAAAAGGTAAGCCTGCGGTCACTGGTAAAGTGGGGACTACAAGCGACAGCAAGGGAAAATTGCTTTGCTTTCTGTGCAACAGGCACGGCCATAGAGCTTCGGGCTGCTGGACCAAATTCCGAGTACCGAAGTCGCCACTGTGCTGGACGCGTCAAAAGAGAGGACACAGATGCCATAGTTTTCCCTCTGACTCTGGAAAACAAGGGGAAGCATCATGCTGTCTCTTAGGATCCGAGAAAGCGCAGCATGAAGAGTTAGTGGAACCTGGACATTAAAAGAAAACGGTGACCCGCCGTCCTGACATTTGCGAGTGTACACAAAACAATGCGGCTTGCGATGGCGGGTCAAAGCAGATGCCGATAGCAAAGGGCTACCTGGAAGGGAAATTAGTTACCATATTATGGTATACCGAATGCAATATAGTTGTATTAAAACGGTCGTCGGTTCCCGACTCCAAACTGACTGGTAGCGTCCGCAATATGCGCTTATTGAACCGGTCTACAAAGAGTTTACCGGAAGCAGAAGTATATATTGATTCTCCGCTGTTTAAGGGACACATTCTTGCTGTTTGTATGGAGAACCCGTTATATGAAGTGCTAGGCAACATTACAGTAGTACTTTCAGATACAACCCATATGACAATGCCGGCACAGTGACCTCGGTCAGCACTGGTCCACCAGGATCTGGTTACTCATCAAGACGAAAGTCAACGCATAACTTCACCGAATAAAGGACGGAAAGCGAACGTGTTAGCAGTTGTAGGCAGAGAAGGCAAGCAACAAAGAGAACTCTCGGATCCATGGAATAAACCATTAACCATCAGCCCGGAAGAGCTGTGGAAATTACAGAGCACCGATCCCACGCTAGAAACTTGTTTCGCAGAGTTGGATAGGAAAACAACATCCAATAAATCAGCAGTTACAGAGTTTGTGCTGATACGTGATGTTTTTTTCCGGTGATACCACACTGTAGAACGGCGAGACTTGGAGCAACTTGTGGTCCCCAAGTACCTCCGGAACACAGTGACGAAAATGGTACATAGGTCTTCTGTCTGGTCATCAGAGGCAAAGAACGACTACAGACCACGTCCTTGACGAATTTTATTGGCCTGGTGTACAGACGGATGTCACACGTTTTGTAAAATCTTCTGGAGTATGTCAAAGGACAGTACCAAAACACTTCGTTGGTCGAATCCCTTTGGGGAATATACCCATCATTGACACAGCATTTCAACGGATCTCCGTCGACATTATTGGTCCCCTGTCCCCAATTTCCGCTGAGGGAAATAGATACGTGCTAACGATGGATGGTAGGCGTCATCCGGACGCCATAGCACTCTTAAGCAATGAGACTGAGCGGGTGGCAGAAGCGCTGTTACAAATGTTTTCCAGGGTTGGGGTCCCACGAGAGATAGTGAGTGACCTTGGACAGTCCTTTACATCCAACCCTATGCAAGAACTCAGGCGACTACCTTAATTTCGTCAACTTCCCGCAATTCCCTACCATCCCATGGTAAACGGACTTGTGGAAAGGTTCAGTAGAGCTCTCAAACAATTGGTCCGCCGCATGTGCCAAGAATGCCCTAAACAATGTGATAGATACCTGGCTCCCTTGTTTTTTGTATACCATGAAGTTCCCCAAGCAAGCCTTGGACTCTCGCCATTCGACCTCCTTTACGGTCCATTCGTCCGGGGACTGATGTCCATTCTGAAGGAATTGTGGACCTGCAATAACGTCAATGCCGAAACAAAGACAACTTTTGGATATGTTGTATAGCTTAAGGAGCACCTGCATAACACGTGCAAGATAGCCTATGAAGAACTACAGAAGGCAAATGTTACACAAAAGAAGTATTATGATAAAAAAACAAGAGTTCTACAGCTACCGAGAAGTGACAACGTTTTGCTGCTCCTACCACCCGATAGGAAAAAGGTGATTCTGCTGTGGTAGGGGCCTTTCACCACCATCAAAAAACGAATTGACTATGACTGTTTCACAGACCTTGGGTGTCGTTTGAGCCTATTTCATATAACCTCCTCAAGAAATACGAGGAAAGGGAGTCCACGGCTGACGTCCTGCAACACGACGCACTTACTGTGCACACGAATAATACAGAAAAGCAAGGAATGCTTTTTGTTGCTCTGCACCAACGGAAAACATACAGAAATGTGTTAGTAGCAACTAACTTGAGCAACGAGCAGAAAGTCCAGTTTAATGATCTCCTAAAAGGGTTTCAAGATGTGTTTTCAGATGTGCCAGGCCAGACAAACGTATTCGAGTACAAGCTGCGCCTCACAACAGAAACACCTGTAAATCTACGTCCGTACTATATACCATTTGCCACCAAGAAGCAAGACCGTGATAAGGTCACCTGGGAAGAATGTCGTCAACAAGCTCTTGAAACGTTGCGACGCTTGCTATCGTCTAGTCCGGTTTTACGATCAGCGTACTTACAAGAGCCCTTCATATTGCGTACGGACACATCTTCGTCCAGTATTGGCGCCGTATTACTACAGCGTCACGATGGGTGCTACACCCAGTAGCCTATGCCCGCCGTAAGCTCCTCGCACGGGAAACACGCTACTCAACTATCGAGAGAGAAACCCTGACACTTGTAAGGGCTGTATGTGTACCTCTTCCGCAAACATATCGTGCTCAGAACTGATCACCAGCCTCTCGCTTACATAAACTCTGTCAAACATATGAATAGCCGAGTGCTCCGCAGGAGTCTAATAAGACTTCGTGGTTGAATATATTACGGGCGTCGAAAGCATAGGTGCCCACTACCTCGGCTGCGTTTGACTCTGGACTTCTCATCCTTTTCGTTTCATCGTTTACGAATGAACTCATGTGTGTATTTTTCCTGATTACGTTTTTTTTCTTTTTAACTCGACAGACACCTGTCAGCAATGATTTTCTCGCATGTCGTTTGTGTGTGCCCTCCTTTCATCCCCTTGTCTAAAAGTTTTTGTAAACAACTTTCTTGAGCGGGAGGATGTTGCGGAGAAAGTACACAATATTCCTTTTCATAATTGTTTTTTTTTTTTCACGTGTACGCCGCGACTAGTAGACTCCATAGAATTGCAAGTTTGACGCAATCGGAAACCGTAGTGAAGAAGGCGAGCTGAGAGTAGATGGCACGGGAGCTGGAAGGAAAAAAGAACCAAACGAAATAAAAGATGTGCTAGTTGAAGAACGTGCTGAGGAGCTCGCCCTGTTTAAATTTCTTCGATCTCGTAAAGTTATACCGGCGCCCGTGAATGTCGATTCTGTCGTTTTAACAACAAAAGAAGTATCGGAATCACTTAAGAAAATTGCTCAAGGACTTGCGCAACGTTTCAAACATAAATTGCCGTTAGGCCTACAGAAACCTCCCTTGGGAGACGACTTTGAAACAGTAACAGCGACAGAGCTTCTAGGCATTATTAGTTCATTACCGACGTAAGCCCCCGGTCCAGATGGAATTACAACAGGAATGCTAAAAGTTTTATTTGATTATGCGCTTCAGGAGCTCCTAAACATAATAAATTTCTCTCTCAAGAACGCATGGGTTCCAAGAGAGTGGAGAATAGCTAAAATTATTCCATTATTAAAGAAAAAAATCAGCTGGACTTGACTTAGACAACATAAGGCCGATTTCTCTTACATCCAATGTCGTCAAATTAATGGAAAGAGCTCTTCACGGCCGCATAACAAATTGTATGCAGGATGATACCCTTCTCCGTCCTTGCCAGATTGGATTTCGTCCCGGCACTCCATATGGTGCTCCCATGTAGATTTAGAGAGCCGCATTAAACTTGCTCACTGCAAACGAGAGTACGCAGCTTTGGTGACGCTAGATGTATCAAAAGCATACGACTCTGTAGAACATGGTATTCTATTCGATAAACTTCAGTCTACCAATTTCCCTAAATATATAACCGCTTGGATCTATGAATTTATAAGAGATAGAGAGTTTTATTGTTACCAACACGGTATTTCGACTTCCAAACACAAGCAGACAAGAGGTGTACCACAGGGCTCCGTTCTTTCCCCTATGTTATTTAACATTTTGCTAAGCACAATTCATTTGTCTCCGGAAGTACGTGTTTATGTTTATGCGGACGAAATCGCATTTTTTACGTCCGCAAATAATATACATTCACTACAACAGTCGTTGCAGAATTACTTAGGAATGCTGGAGACATGGCTAGAGGGGTTATGTATGTCGTTAAATATTAGCAAAAGTGCGGTATTAGTATTCCCGTTAACTGCACAGGTACATATATCTTTACAATACCGACAGGAAATCATTCCCCAAGTTGACGAAGTTGACGAATTTACGATGGCGAACTCACCTGGCGCAGTCACATTGAACATATTAAAACAAAGGCAGAACGAGCCGTAGCTATGCTCCGCCGGCTCAGCCACCGACGCTCTGGACTACGCAGGGATACCTTAGTGATGATGATCTATAAAATGTATATTCGGCCCATATTAGCATTCGGCTGCGTAATATTTTCCGGCAGCCCCGCCTACAAAATTAAACCTCTGATACCTTTAGAAAGAGAAGCTCTACGGTCATGCCTTGGGCTACCTAGATTTGTTGCCAACGTTGTTCTTTATCAGGAAGCTCATATACCTGCCCTAGATTGCAGATTCAGCATACTTACGGTTCAGACATTTTTAAAAATTTATGAGTATTTAAAAAGGCGTACGCAATATATATTTATCACTGAACCGTCTGAGTTTTTCCAAGTATCGTGGTCGAGATTCCACAGTCCTCAGGTAATATTCGTACAAGAACAGTTACAAAAATTGGATGTGTCCCTACGCCATGTTTACCATTCAAATGATGCCTTACCAGACCTCAAAATTCAGTTCGATGACATATTTCCAAATCATGCTAGACTATTACCAAGGCGAGATTTAATTAATATCTTAAACGGCCACCTACACCAGCTAACCACTGACCATGTAATAGCTACGGACGCTTCTGTGTGCAATGAGAAGGCAGGACTGGGGATCTTCTCTGAATCTCTTCAGTGGTCTTACTCTCTTCGCCTTCCCGACTTCACACCTATATTTCAGGCAGAATTATTAGCGATTATATTAGCATTACGAAGACTGCCCCAAAATGACCCATTAGCTGTTATTGTGACCGACTCGCTATCTGTATACACAGCACTAACTGCATCTTTAAATTCAGCAATTCAAAGAACATTTCGCTCGATGGTGCCTCCGTGTACTTACGATAAGTACGTTTGCTTTCGGTACCGGGACATCATGGCTTGCACTTGAACGAAATGGCTGATTCACTCGCACGAGCTTACCCTATCATATCTGTTTTGCCAACATCAGCTTATGTCACCGCGGTTAGGTACAGAATTTTCGCTATATCTCAAAACTCTGCAATATCCATTCTAACACCATCTTCTGATTCCACCATCTTGGCTTCCCATGGAATACTAATTGGTGTCCTTCAAGGCAATTGAAAATTTCTTTTACAAGATTGAGAGGTCGCATACCTCCTTTAAATTTTACTTACACAGGTCTGGTCTCGCAGTGTCCCCTCTCTGTTCTTTTTGCAGTGAACCTGAAACTATCCAACATTACTTTCTCTCGTGCCGCCGCTTTATAAGACAAAGAAAACTATTAGAATAGTCATTTACCAAACTTGGCCTCTCGCTAACCTCGCCAACCATTCTTTCTTTTGGGGTGACTTCACTGGGATCCAGCCACAGGGATGCTTTTCTGGCAGTTTACAATGTTATTAGAGACACAAGAAGAGTACCTTGCTGAATTTCTAAAATTACCCCTAATTTAAATTATTTTATTTCCTTACGTTTACTTATATTATCGGAATTCCTAACAATATTTAATTACACTTCTAAATTACAGTACAATCGTCCCACGCTCCACTATATAAAACTAGTTTCTCTCTACTACTAACCATGCGGAAAACCGCCTGCTTCTTGGCCAATCCCCCATAGTGGGTACGCGCCGCTGTCTGGGACACAAGACAAGACAAGACAAGCTCGCGCGGCGAAGCCACGGTGGTAGCAGACCAAGGGCGACGCTCGAGAAGAGCTCCTCTCTTTGTTCCTGCTGCGGCCGAGTGACTAGGCGCCAGATGCGGAGGCCTGTTCAGGGACCAAAGACGAGGCCTGCTGAGCGGCTCCTGCCAGGGCGCAGTTGCTGAGGGCCGTTCCTGTCGAGACCTACCGAGATGCTGGCTGCGTGGGTCGACCCTGGGTCGCGGTCCTCGTGAGTTGCGGACGGACATCGCATAGTTGTCCTCAACCTAGGCAGGCGCCCCATACGATAGCGCAGCCGTGTGCCGGCGGCGGTTCCAACCGCAGCAACCGTGCTACCTCTGCCTCGGCTCGCCTACCACGCAACAACCAAACTGTCGCGACGCAAACTGTGAGATGGTCGTTTGAACTCTTCACGCGCCGAACGTTGGTGTGGGACTGGTCGTCTTAAATCCCTGTCCTTCTCTATACTGCATCCGCCGTGGTTGCTCAGTGGCTATGGTGTTGGCCTGCTGAGCACGAGGTCGCGGGATCGAATCCCGGCCACGGCGGCCGCATTTCGATGGGAGCGAAATGCGAAAACACCCGTGTGCTTAGATTTAGGTGCAAGTTAAAGAACCCCAGGTGGTCGAAATTTCCGCAGTCCTCCACTACGGCGTGCCTCATAATCAGAAAGTGGTTTTGGCACGTAAAACCCCATAATTTAATTTGAATACTTTTCTCTGGACTGAGCGTCACGTACATCTGTTTGCGCGTGGAGCTTTATTTGTGATGCTGTTTTGTTTTCCTTTCATTTCATTTCCTTTCCTTTGCCCATCGTTTGTGCGAAAGATAAACATTTATTTTTGCCTGCTAGCGTTTCTTGCGCATCCTTTCACGTCCGACACCCACAAACTAGTGACGAACGTCCATAATCATCACACTTGGCTACTCCGCATTATTTGCGTCTACGCAAATTGATACCAGGTAGACTAATGTGTTCCTGCTGGTTGAGTAGTAGGAACGCGATCAGATACGCGTTGAAGACTATCAAGAGACGGTAATGACATAATTTCTACGCCGGCCGTTCGACACGAGTCTGCGATATGGTGATTGTTGGGTGATACATCGATAGTGGACGAGCGTAACTGATATAAACACTCACTTTGCCAGAATCAGCGACTGCATATTACAGAATGGTACGAACCTACTTCTATTTCATGTGTTGCATCTTAAAATGACGATAATATTGATTCTTCGGCGAAAACAAATGTCAAAACTTCATTCACTTGGTTGAACGCGAGTTATGTAGAACGTCGCACAGTTTCAATGTAGCGTAAGCTGTTACGAGGACAGTTCTGGGTAAATTTGGCCGGTCGAAGAAATAGTGCAGTGCAAAGCGCAACCCCAAAGCACTTGTGCGATCCTGGCATAATATAACAAAAAAGCGATTGTTACTTGGTCCTTAGAACACTCAGCTGCTGTTCTCGGCGGCTGACGTTGAATCCAACATCGGTCATATATATTTTTTTTCTTAAGCCAAGGCGAGACAGAAAGCTACCTACTTACCACAAAGTGCCAAGAATTACGCAAAAAAGCTGCACAATAAGATCGTATAATGACTGCCTAAACATGTAGTCGGATATCTCTGATAATTGCCTCGGGTTGGCCTGGCTCTTTGGAAAACTAATTTATGCAACCGAAGTACCCTTGAGCTGTTGCGGTGAATATATGATTAGATCAAAACAGTTGTACTGACGAAAGCAGTGACTATACTTGTGTTTGGTATACCTGCACCCCTGCGTAATCTTCACACTGTACAGAATAGCAGCAGCGAGGAAGAAAAACAGTAAAGAGGAGGTTATATGCGGCCAGAGAAGCTCCCTCAGGCAAGTCGACAATAAAATTTACAATAGTTCCTCCAAGTCCTTGTACACCGATAAACGGCCAATCCGATGCCTAGTACTTTTTCTAAAGGTCACTGCATGGCATACAGCTTCAGTTCATTCGCACTCAATGGGCTTCAAAGAAAGGAAACACAAGCACATACACGTTTTAGAATTCCGCATTCCTTGACGCTGACGGCAGATATACCGAAGCAACGTAATCGCGCCGACCAAAATACGCTCACTTGACCTTCTACTGACGTCAACCATGAATTCGATTTACTTGGCGCCGTGGCTAACGTCGCCTTGTATAACGCCTTCCTTGTTTATGCAGTTATTTCATTCCTAAGTTGAAGTTCTTGAGCGCAGTGACCGATCTATTGGTAGTAAAAAATGGTAATGTTGGGTTCGTAAAGTAAAAATATTGCTTAGCATACAATATAAGCATTATCAGTCTAATTTTTCAAATTTCTTGCACACTGTCACACAAAACTGTTCTTCCTTAAAGAACAGAGGCTCACCATTTATTTTCCTCATTGTACGGTACAAAATTACGGACTTTATATTTCCACCGCAAAAATCTCCATTTCGAGGCCACATTACGAGGCTTCGGCTGAATTTCTACCACCTTGTTCTTTCTATGATCGAAGTCTGAGTACTAGGGTGTGCGTGTACAGTAAAATGCACATGTACAATCGAGTTCAAGAAAATTGCCGTCGAACGCGTCTAAAACTGGCTATCGACGGTAATGCGATTAGCGTTCTGGCAATGTAACGAGACGCAGAATTTCAAAAGTTGCGTTTGTTTACCACATGTAGCGCTTATTTTAAAACTTCCGTCCCTTCAGCTGCATGCGACATGTTCTGGTATAGTCATGCAAATGTCCTCTCAGGGGCGTCTGCGTCACCAGGCGTTTGGTGCGTTGCGATACCACGTATCCGACTTGCACGCGGGAGGGTTGGACCCTCCCGTGTGTAGCCGTGCGCGGCTTAACCGTGTCGGGGGAAAGTAGGATCGGGGGGTGGAACCAATGCCGGGTGTTCGGATCTTTAAGGCCCCCCGGCGCAGGCAACACACTCTTTTGGCCTCTGCTTCACCTAGACGACACCCCCGGACTGACCCACCCGAGGAAATCGGCAGTCGCCTTTTCCTGTCTCTCTCTCCTCACATCTTAGTCTTTCTCTCTCAGTTTTTGCCTTTCCTGTCTTCTTCTCCCTTCCATTTACTTCCTTTCTCCTTGGCGGCAAGGGTTAACTTGGTGTGGCGATCCTGCCTTGGGTATATCAAATTTGTGATATTGACGGCCTACGACTGGCGTCGTGCAGGCTTGTACACAAGCTCTGCCGCGTCCCCACGTTGGGCTCCGTGGTGGGCTGTCGGCGCTGTTGTCGAACATGTTGTGCCCCCCCCCCCCCCCCCTCCCGTATTAGAACGCACCCCCTTCACTCTCCAGCCTCTCACAGAGCCTTGCGCGCGACAAAAACGGCCCGCATCCTCCGCGCATCCCTTGCTTTCGTGTGCGAAATGGAGCGGGGATCGCCGGCTCATACTTGCACGTTTTCACTCGCACTAGCAGCACACGGCGCGCCGCGACGATCTTATCGCCCTTGGACTTCTTACGGAACTTCACAGCGACGCTGAAGGCGACGGCTCCTGAGTGTCCTGAGCGTCCACGTACTTCCTATCTCAATAAAAGGCAGATCATGTGCACGTTGTAGGGACGGTGAACAATCACAGAGGCGCAACGCAAGTCACGAAACGAACTGTTTTTTTTACTGTTTTTGTTTTTTTGCCGCACCTGTGCCCAGCAAAACAAATAGCACACTGAAAGTGGCTAACACAGTAGTCGGTCGACCAAATTTGATCTGCGGCTCAAACGCATCGACTTTAGTACATAACTCGTCGAAGGATCAAGAATAATTGCTGGTGCTCAAATACTTTCCATGAACCACATCGCCTTCAGCGTCGCGCAGACTATCTGATTGCACAACATCCCACGAGAACATGGACAGCAGACAAAATCAACGATAGCATTCGAATGTGTTTCAAGTCATGCAGACGCGCCTTGCCCTAAGCAATAAATTAAGGATGTTAGCGGTGAAATACAGTCCACATAACAAAATGAAGAAGTGCACGTGTCAGTGCCCTCCTTTTAAATGGATTGGCCCTTTTCAGCGTACAACAGACAGGAGGAAAACCGAAAGCACATAGAGTAAAGTAAAACAAATCAACAACAATATCAACTCCCATAGTTCTTTAGATGGCAGAGTGGTTTAGAGGCAGCACGTGGACGGCTTCGAAAATAGTGCGGAGACGTAGTGATTACGTAATGTCGTAAGGGACGACTTCGTAATCAACTACGAGACAGGTGACAAGCAGTCGGGGTCACTGTTTCCATAATAACTTCTCGGCCACGGGGATGTCTTTTCAGGCTGAGGCTACACAGTGCAAAGCGGCCTGGAGGGTGCTTGAAACTTTCCAGCCAATACAAATCGTGGTCGACGATTGCAACTTTTTAATGCTTTACCGTACAGGTCAGTTTAAAATTTTGCTATAGTCGAAATGACAGCAAGACACACATTTTCCGTTGTAGAATAATTAGCTTGTGATTTTGATAGCGACTGGTTAGCGGAAGATATGACCCTGTGAAGTCCCTGTTCTGTCTGCAGAACCACGTCGCCGAGTCCTAGGCTGTGCGTGATTCGTTGAGGATTTCAGCATCGGCATTAAAACCAAAGTGCGAGAGTACTGGTGGTGACAGCACGCGCTGTTTAAGCTCTTGGAATGTTTCGACTTGATATGTTCCCCACTGAACTCTGCGCCAGATTTCGTAAGAGAGGTCAATGGCTCTTCGATGCGTGGAAAGTCTTGTAATATGCGGCAAAGGATATGCAATGCGGCAAAGGACTTGTAATAGCCACACATGGCAAGGAATTTGCGCACTGCTTCTTTTGTCGACGGGCCGGTTGAACTTTTCGAAGGCAGCTGTCTTTTGTACATGTGGGTGGGATTCAGGCTGGGTTCCGATAACATAAGGTGATCGCCTATATCCGCGGAAAAGACGAAGACGTCACCCACAGAGCCTATAACGTAAAATTATTTCAATCTGCTTTTATTCGCATCTCCTGACGTCAAATTTATCTAACACTCGACACAAGCACCGGACGGTGACAGGCAGCATTGTCTGAACAGCCCAATCAAACACCTTCATCGTTTATAGAGGTCAATTTTGTTCGCTTTCAAAACGAATAAAATTTCCTACATTTACAAGAGGCGAGGAACACGCTGAAGTGGCGAGGGTTTCGATGGGGCCAAGCCAGCGCAGTAAAAATGATAACCGGATGAGGAGGGTGGTGACGGCGTCTGCGATTGGTCCACTTCCCCTTACTCAGCTTGTGGTGGCTGATCGAAAATCACGGTGGCGTGTGCAGCGGAAGCTTATGTATGCCCCTAAAATGGAGCAACGATTTGGCAGAGCGATGTCCTATACGTGCCAAAAGGGCTCGATATCGTTATAATGCCGCAAAAAAATTATTATACACAAATAATTTTATGCTCTACGGCAGATGCGAATACTCAGTGCCTGAGCGATCGATTTCTTAATAAACGTGTTTTAATCGTCGTCAATCAAGAGGTCCACTGTGGAAAGAAACTTCACATTGCAGAATCGGTCCAACGAGTCGTTATATTCATGGGAGGGGGTATACGTCGTTCTTCGTGGTGTCGTTCAGGTGGAGCTAATCGACGCAGAAAAGCACAGTTTCATCTTTCTTCTTTCCCAAGATTACAGGAGACGCCCGTGTACGTTTACACGACTGGATGATGTCGTCCTGCCTCATTTCCTGTAATTGGTGCCTCATAGGTTCACGTGTTGGCTTTGAAACTCCACAGTGGCTCTTTAGGGTTGTTGAGTGCCATTTTCGGTTATTATGCAATGCCTAGATACTACTGTCTGTCGAATCTTTGATGACGTCTGGAAACATTCCTTGTACATCGGCAAGAGACGTTTGAGCTGCTCTTCGTTAAGCCTGGGAGGGATAACAATTATTTCTATAGCTGGTTCGGAAACATGGACCATTGTTCTAGTTTCTGTAGAATCTGAGGGAGAAAATGAATTACTGACGGCTCCAGTTTCCTCCATATATGCGAACTTTGTGCCCTTCTTCAGATACTTAAATTCCTGGCTGAAGCTTGTCACTTTCACCCCTGCTTTTCTCGGCGCAATTGCACCATTCCCCTTGCGATTGCAGTTTATCAAAGGAGGAGCGAGTGTTGGTTGCTCTCGACGATGTATTCAATGTCCCAGATAACTTATGCACCAACGGAAATTAAAATGGTGGTGCGAGGCAGCACACTCAAGGCATGGTGACTCAGAGAGTTCTCCGGCAGTATCGATTGGCCTTCGGATAGCGTTATAGACTCGGACTTCAGCTCGATGGTTGCGCCTTGTCGGTTCAGGAGGCCTATGTCAAGGTTAAAGCTCGTGAGCATAACGAACGGCTCAGGGTAGTTGCGTGGATGAACACTAATTGTTTCTGTGCAAATTTCAGTTCGCATTAGGAGGTGTCCTCCAACTGTCTGGAAATGAGTGACTTCCTATCCAGCTGTAGCATTCCTTAACTGGGTCGTAAAGGGTCTACTCTTGAGTAATCGACGCCTGTGTCAACTAAACTGGTGCATGCTTGTTCTACGAGAAGCACTTCGAGTTATTATCTTTATATGTTCTAGTTCAATGTACTTGGACTCTGCCACACTCAATAATAACGCGTATCTATTATATATTATTTCGTTTGAAATATCTGCGTACATGGAAACAATTGAAGGAGAGCAGTTTTGTCCCAAAGGGAGAGTTAGGTTTTTATTTTGCGCTTACACTTTGCAGACGGTGTTGTGTAAATACGCGGAGGCCAACAAAAAGGCACAACACAGCACCTGAGCGAACTACTTCAGCGTTGCAGTAACAGCGCCTTAGCGGCTGTTTGAAGCATCACAACGCTGGCGTGATGAGGCGAGCCGCAACCTGTGCAGCAGGCGTTGTAACTCAGTGAATTACTAGCGCAGACAGAAGTTTGTACCTTGAAGGAACAACGCTTTGGGAGCATCGACGGGAGCGCGACATTCTTCCATGCTCTCCGTCAATATTTCACATTCCCACAATCCGACCTCATCAAGTGCCACGAATGACCCCAACAAGCGAAATGTTGGGCGCATCATCCAGCCATGTGAATTAGCAGGATATTCGATCTCAGTATTTAACAGAACGAAACAACGCAGCCGCGACTGGTGGCCCGGACGGCCGCACGTGGCCTGAAGATGGCTGGTAGGCGGACTTGTTCCGATGATAGAAGACACAACAGGAAGCAGAAAAAAAATAGAAAAAGGCGGCCGAACGTGACCACTACCAAGAGGTCCAGCGGTCTATCACCGCCGAATAGCCAGAAGAGTTCAAATCGTCCGAGATGACGGCGACCGCTCCGGCCCTTGCCAAAAACAAGAAATTATGCCGGAACCACGATCTGATTATGAGGCATGAGATAGTGAGGAATTTCGGATTATTTTTAGCATCTGGGGTTCTTTTCGCGCACCTAAATCTACTTTCACGGGTGTTTTTGCATTTCGCCTCCATCGAAATGTGGCCGCCGTAGCCGCAATTCGATCCCGCCAGCTCGTACTTAGCAGCGCAACACCAAAGCCACTAAGCAACTACAGTGGGTGGCCCTTACCGAGCGACGATATCAAAGCTATGATGAGCCCGCTCAAAAGCCTAGCTGTGAAAGGCTTACCCGGAATGCAACTGTCTATGGCTGTAATCGACACCCACCAACGGAATTCGACGGAAGCTTGAGCGTCCGCAACGGCTCCAACATCATTTTGATTTCGACGCCACACGAGTACGTGACCGAACAGGTGAGGAAGATCACCGACCTTGACATTGTGGGCCCACCGCATTTATTTAACGCCTATGTCGCGGACCGAGAGGATGCCACGACATTCTGCATATTACCAGGCCAATACAGCTAAATGAAAGGCTATATATTTTCAAGTTTCGTAACGAAGCATCAACACTTCTCACCACACTATCCTACACACATTCAAGACAGGACGCCTCAATCATACGAAAACCTCAAACACATAGATACTATTCACACCAAAGTGTACGCATTAAATTAACAGGGACACAGGCTCACTACCTTTCAAACAGTGCGCGGCCTATCCATCAAATAAACACACTTTTGGGAGTGTCCTGCCAACTCCATCTTCAGAAAGGCAATACATTCAGGCAGTGGACCATTCCTCCAAGATAGTTTGAAAAGCTATGGTGGCCGCTTTATGGTTCAGCACGTAAAGTAGCCTCCCAGGAGGCCCGCACTTAGGCTTCAGTTGCTTCGGAACTAATAAATTTTATTTCTCTGCCTCTCCAGATACAAAACTAGGGAGTAGTGATCGAGCAGGCCAGAATGTTTGGCTTGTCTAAAACGGGCATGGTCACCTTCATGGCTGGTGTGCTGCCCAGATGCATTTATTTCATGGGGACGATATCCCTGCGCTAGGCCTACAAAACAACGATCCAAGTGTGCAAAGGTTTCCACCAAAACAGGCAACGTACGGACATGTGCCCGCACCTAGCGTTACAGTATGCTACACGTGTGGAACGTCAGACCCCATCCGAAGACATGAATACGTCCCCAAGTGTGCGGCGTCTGGTGGAAGCCACGTTACAGGGGACAGACAGTTTATAAAACAGCTGAAACCGGTGCCCCCAAGAAGCCAAGACCTACCAGGCAGGTGCAGCCGCAGAAACAGCATCGGCCGTGATGGTTCAACTCCGAAACGGGCCGTTGCTGGAGCTGCCCTCGCGATCGAGGTCCAGATCGCGAGCAAAGTCAACCGAGGGGATTCCATCCAGAACCCAACTGAACAAACAGCAGAAGCACGGCTCTGAACAGGAGCAGACCCCTAAGGAAAATAGGACAGCTGCCCACCCGACTACCAGTCAGGGGAACGGTACTGACACTGTGGCGTCCCCTGATCCGATAACAGCCAATGCAGGTTACCTAAGAATCGGTAATCAGACATGCGAATTACCAATGAAAATAAGCAACGTAGGGAATTGTTTAGCGAGGCTGAAAACGAAAGCGGGACGCTTAACTTAACTTAACGCCCTAGAGACGGCCAAACGTGGTGTCGGTCCTAACGCAACACCAGCGGCAACTCCCTTCCTAAAAGAGGCGGGGGCACAAAGCGGCATAACGCAGGATATTATGCACCGACTTCAACAACACCTTCAGCTTCAGCAGCAGCAGCTGCACAAGCAAACGCAGCCTATGGTCTCTGAGCTTGACTAACAGAGACAATACGCGGACGAGGTCTTCACTAATATGAGGAGGATGATTCATAGGTGTACTCATAGGTCTCGCGGATAATTCGCGACCAACGGCCTATCGCCACCTCACGGACGATGTGATACAACGAAGGACGAGAGCGGCCAAAATGGTATAAACTAAATTACCACCAAACTGCGAACAAGTACAAATCTAGCAGGGAAACTGCTGCGCGTTTCACGCGCGAGCGACAGCACTCGAGAACTATATTCGTTCGGCAGTGATTCCATATGAGGTATTATACTTGCAGGAATCGGGAAGCAACCTGTGAAATTGCTAGGATATCGCACCTACCACACTCAAAACTATCCTCACGTTACAACGCATGTGGCCAAGTCTATCAGGGCGAACAAACCAATTAGTGATCAATCACGAAATCGTCATCATCCCTCCTCAAACGAGATGGAAGGGCTCTACTCAAACCCTAAGCGTATATAGCCCTCCAAAAAGCAAACGAGACGATTTCACTCGAGCTTTTCTCGTAAGCAAAATTATCAGCAGGCGCCAAAGATCAACTTCGGATGTGGGTGATTTCAATGCTCCCAACACCTTCAGGGGATGTCAGAGACTCCCCCAAAGGGACTTAAACACATGACAAAGAAGCTGGTCTTTCGACTGGCGACTGTGCCAATGGCGCCGGAAAGAAAACATTCCCATACGTTTCTTTCCCTGATAACATAGGAACGTGACGTGGCCTAACCTAGAGGAAAATATAAAAAGCGAGCACTTCATCATAAGCACGTCAATGGCTTCGCCGGTGCTGCGCAGGGTCGCAGTAGCTGTCGTACTTACGGACTGGGAGACCTTTCGGAAGCAGCTCCTGCTGGAGCAGACGCCTAGTGACGTCAGCGGCTGGTTGACGTTCATCCGAGACACGCACGAGGAAAATTCTAAGAAGGTCGCGCACATGGCGGAAACTCCGGCTATCGGTCAACACCTGCTGCACGTTAGAATGTTAGAGGCAGAACCTGAACCAAAACTTCTAAATGCGGATAGCTGCCATTTAGCACGTACGCAGCACAGCTGAAAACGTACGGTTGGATTGAGTTCTGTAGCTCTCTTTAAGACACTCTCAGCAACCTTCAGATGTGGGCGGTACTCATGAGTATGCTGAAGCTGGATTAGATTAAGCCCGCAGTGAATCGTACATTACACAAGATAGCCGCCGAATTCCCGGGTACACACCAGCAATTATATCATTATAACAAAACTCTAATCGAACGTTATACAGGAACACAAACCATACCACTATGCAGCATGAAGAACAAGGGTGCCGGCAACCCTCAACTAGATGCACCTCTAACCGAGGCGGAGGGGCTCGCGGGAGCCCAGGCTGCCAACAGAAACTCCGCCCTGGGGCCGGATGAGATCACCAACTCCTGGCTTCGCAGTCTCAGCGACGAAGTTCTAGAACACGTTACTCTATTCCTTAAATAACAACGATGCTAAAAGGGGCAAGATTCTCCGGAATGAAAGGAAGGCAAGAGTATAACTATCCCTAAACCGGGCAAACCACGAGCCGTAGGAACCTTAATACAAATAATAATAAAATCGTGTACTGGGAAGTTTTACGAGCAGGTGATTCAAACCCGGCTCCAAAATTACATAGAAAAACGAAACCTTTTCCCTGTCAGTAGGATACATTTTCACGCCGGCCTCTCGACTCAGAAAGCGTTTCTCCTACTCAGACAGGAGGTCCAGATTGCGTACCCTAGGGTGGGAAAAATCTAATACTTGCCATATATCATAAATATCACAACGCTGCTTTTGATAAGATTTCTCACGAGGCAATCTCTTCGGAGCTCAACGCAACTGTCTACATGAATAACTACATTAATTTATTCCTTTCTGGTAGAACGGCTAGCATCGGGCTAGGGCAGACAAGATCAGATCAACTTCATATGCTAAATAAGGGTACACCGCAGGGCACCATACTCTCTCTGCTACTCTTCGACATTGGCACGCGCAGACTCACTTTAGCCTAAGCGAAGATTCCGCACCGGCGTTATACCTTTTATGCACACGATATCGCTATCTCGGCTACGAAGCTTTCACTAGCGCATAACGAATAGACACTACAGGAGGTCACGATGGTCGTGGGGTATTTCACTAGAAATAGGAGACTTAGCCCTTCGCCAGATAAGTCGGAAATCATCAGAATAGATGGAAAATGTTATAAAAATAACGGAGATAGTTTGCCCGACGTGGACGGCCACGCCATCGCCGTGGTCATCTGTACCAGATTTCTGGGTTTCCGCGTACAGAGCAACGGCAAGCCCAAACACGCCTGTGATAATGTGGATTGTGCGGCCGCGACGGGGCGAGGAACCAACGGCACTTCTGATGTGGAAGGAAGGAAGGAAATCAACTTTATTCGAGGTCCTGCAGGCCACGAGAGCTTTGGGCTTTCATGGAGTGGGCGTCTCCTACGACGGAACCAAGAGGTTGAGTTTCCTGGCGGCGTCGTGGACCTGCGGGACGGCCCAGAGTTGGGGAGCGAGTTCTTCGCTCCGGATTGCATCTTCGAACTTGCGCTTGTCCTGTTCGTAGTTTATGTGAGCTTGCGAGCACGGCCAGAGTAAATGATATACGTTAAGGGATCTATTGCAATTGGTGCAATAAGATTTGTCGTAAATCTCAGCCATGTAATGGTGTAGTCTGTTTTGCGTGGGGTATGTGTCTGTTTGTAGCATTCTGAGTGTAACCGCTTGAGCTCTAGTGAGCGTGCGGTGTGGCGTGCTATACTCTCTACGTTGTAGGTAGTAGTGTTTAGTGATTTCGTTGTATGTATGGGGGCGTCCTTGTTCTCCGAGTTCACCGTGCCCTTTTGGAAACCTCTGATAACGGCTATGGAGTCGCTTTAGGTATGGAAAAGATTGTCGTCGGTGAGCGCAACAGCGATCGCAACCTGTTCGGCCTATTCAAGTTTCCTTGCGATTACCGTGGCTGCGTGTCTTGTGGATCCGCGGCCGTCCACAACCGCCACTGCGAAAGCTTTGTTTCCCGCATATGCAGCCGCGTCCACAAAAGCTGAGCGTTCACGGTTCGCCAAGGCTGGGTTAAGGAGGAATTGTCCTCTCGCTTGTCGTCTGCCCTTGTTGTTTTCGGGGTGTATGTTTCTGGGTACAGGTCGTACCGTGATCTTGGCACGTATGTCCCGTGGGAGGTCCGCAAAGTCTTTTTCTGTTTCCTTGAGCAAAGCCTAGCTTCCCTAGGATCGTGCGCCCCGGAGGCGTCGTCGAAATCCTAGCAAGCTGGGCGCGCTGCTGGGCTTCGGCAATTTCTTCCAGGGTGTTGTGCATGCCCAGGTGCTCCAGCTTCTCGTTGCTGGTGCTAGTCGGAATGCCGAGGGCTTGCTTGGTGACCTATCTGATTTGGGCATTAAGTCTGTCTCTTTCGTATCGTGACCAATCGAGCATTGCCGCAACGTATGCCAAGTGACAGGTGACGAACGCGTGTACGAGTTTGATGAGATTATGTTCCTTGAGGCCCCTGTGTCTACTTGCAATTCTTCTGATGAGCCCGATAGCGTTGTTGGTCTTGGTGATGAGCTTCTGAACTGTAGAGGAATTGACGTATTTAGTCTCTACAATCATACCCAGGATCCTGATTTTGTCGACGCACGGTATGGCGTGTCCCCAATTGGTTCGTACGGTAACTTCGTGATTATAATTGAAGTCTGACGAGTATGACCTGCGGCCCTTCTGCGTGGGTCTGCGTACGAGCAGCTCCGACTTTGTAGGCGAGCATCTGAGTCATGTGGAAATTAGAAATTCTTCTATGGTATTCACTGCTTCTTGCAAGATGTCCTGCACCATGCCCGGGGTTCCTTTGGAGACCCACATGGTGATATCATCTGCGTATATGGTGTGCTCGAGCCCGTGGATCTCTCCGAGTTTCTCAGCAAGTCCCGCCAGGGTAAGGTTGAAAAGCAGAGGGGAGATGACCGAGCCTTGAGGGGTTCCCCTGCTCCCCAGCGAGAGTGTCTCCGTGCAGAGGTCGGCAAACCGGAGCGTAGCCGTCCTGTTACCCAAGAATGACTTGACGTACGCGTGGAATCTAGCTCCAAGGTCGAGGTTGGAAATGGTGTCCACAATGTATTGGTAAGAGAGGTTATCGAATGCTTTCTCGAGATCAAACCTGAGAATGGTCTTAGCGTTTCTAACGGGGTCATCAGTGACTTGGTGCTTGGTTAAAATCATGGTGTCTTGAGCTGATAGACCGGGTCTAAAACCCATGAGGGTGTGTGGTAACAGTCCCTTGTTTTCGAGGAATCAGGAGACTCTGTTCTGAACGGCGTGTTCCGCAGCCTTACCCACGCACGGCGTGAGTGATATGGGTCGGAGGTTCTCGACGCCCGAGGGCTTGTTGGGTTTTGGGATGAGAACCGTGGTGGCGTTCTTCCATTCCGGCGGGACCCTACCGGAAGTTCAGACCTGATTGATTCGTTCCGCTAGGAACCGGACGGAGTCTTCGTCCAAGTTACGAAGAGCCTCGTTACTAATACCGTCCCGACCTGGAGCCGATGCGCCATTCAGGTTTTGAAGGACGGCCCTGATTTCTTCCAGGGTGAAGGGTTCTGATGTGGATTGCGTGGCCCTGACGCGAAAGGAAGCGCGTGGCCAGGAAAGGAACATCCAAAGTTATCTGATTGAAACCAATCGGTTACCATGTTAGACTGCTGGTCCTCCCTACCCACGATAGCTTTCTTATATTTCTTATCTATTATTAGATTTTTTATAATTTTTAGTTTTTATACACGATTTCCTTCCGATAGTTTTTTTTTCAATCAACAAGAAGTTTTCTTTTTAAGTTAAAACGGTCAAACTGTTAACTCCCTTTTTTTATGCACCTCATCTAACTACCAGATTCATGGCCAATCTCCCACTGTGGGTATGTGCCACGCCCATTGAGGACAACAACAACCACAACAACAGCTCTCTGCGGCTGGAAAGAATGGAACGTGGAATGACTTGGACAGGAGCTCGCTGGCCGGCGGTTCTAGCCGCAGCGATCTTCGCTGGGGTGACCTCCGGTCATGCAGACCTGGTGAGGCTGATGCCCGCTCTGCACTTGCTGCTCACCCGGCGACTCGCGGCCTGCTGTCGTAGCGTCCTGGCGCCGTATTTGACCCGAGGGTTTGGTGGCAAGCGGTGTTCGCGGTCTGGGACCACGTAATCACGGGCCCGCGGACCAGGTGTCCCGTGTGTCCGCAGCTTGCGGCAACAGTGCCTGGATAGCCACTGATCTGTACTGCAGCGGCCTGATGTTCTGCCGGCTTGCTGTACGCATCTACCGCTGCCGCATCATGTTCCGGTACAAGCCACCTCGAGAGGTGCTCGACTTGCGACTGTCTCGCGGAGTGTCCACGACGACAACCACCAAGACTTAGACGACGACACACGGGTGAGTATGACGGTCGACGTGTGCTTAAGCGCCTTAGGGATTCGAAACATTCTAGACTAGTACTTTTATCCTTGTTCAGCTGTTTGTCGAGCGTGCAAAATATCCCGTGTATGGAGTTCGTCTTTGTTGTCCATACAGAACACAATGACTGCCGTTTCATTTGTTAAGGACCCTGAGCCCACATTATTTATCTTATAACAACACCATCAGCACCTTAAAGGCTACAGTGAAGGAAATAGCCCGAATGATGCAACGTATTACGAACCACAGAAATGGTATGCCTAAAAAAATGCCCGAAGTCTCGTCCAGGGCCTTCTCCTGAGCAGACTGACATACGGCTTGCCGCACCACTCGCTCGAGTTATACGAAGTAGGTCAGGTTGAAGCGCCTACAAAGTCGCCCTCGAGCTTTACCTCAGTGCACCAGCGGCAAAGCTCTGAGCTCATAATACTTCATAATACTTACGCAGAACTCAGGGCAGCGGTACAAATCTCTCAGAGAGACTGACTCAGGAAAAGCCCAGCGTGTAGGGAAAGCCTAACCAGGATACGAGTCCCGCCCAACCCTCAGCATGTCGACGAAATGTTCGAGGAGATGCCGCACAAAGTTCGGCAGCAAATCTCGGTGCAACCGGGGCCCGAAACATACACCACGACTACCACGACATCACACGGACAGCCAAAGTCAAATGGCTCCGTAAATTATTAGTACCCGCCTCCAGCGTGGGGTACGGCGACGCGACCAGCTACAATAGGCAACGCCACATAATCACTGCCGTAAACAAGGATTTAGATTTAATCCCTAGCGCTTCCTTACGCACCACCTCGGCTACGAAGGCAGAGGCGACACCTGTAGCCCTAGCCGTACGGTTTCGAGAGCGTAAGGGAGTGTCGTCCGTAATATTATCGTACTCGCAGGAAGCCTGCCGGCTTTTCATGACTGGCAGAATAACTGCTGCAGCCTTAAGGCTGCTCAAACCTATACCGACCCACCCCCATAGGTTAATTTGGTACCCGGGCTACAACCGGCTCAAGGGTAACGCGAGGGTGGGCGTGGTAGCTCGCGAGTTTAGTAATCGAGCGACGCTCTCTAACCCCCGATTGTCGCCCGTTGCAATTGCAGCCCGAAAGATTCTTGCAATTACCAGCGCTTCAGAGGAGAAGACCGACCTAAGAAGGATACACACGGACGTATCTCTTAAATGTACAATGCTCACGGAAAGAAACGCGACCGGGAGCATTTAGTAGAACCCTGCGTAGGTATAATGTACTCGAGAGTACCTTCTCATGTCACTAGAAATCTCTTTACCAAAGGTGAAGCGGACTCCGATGTTAGAATACGCGCCAAATTTAAGCCGATGTGACACGAACTGCAACCAGCGGAAACGAAAGTATGTGCATTAGTTTGCCCTTAATTGACGCATTTGTTTCCGTCAGTACTATACGTGCTATACCTGCAGCGCTTTAACCGGCTAAATGTCCGTGGTGCGCAGGTAGGCCGACACTCTACCACATTTCGTCCGGATGCGCGCCGAAGCCAAAACACCTGAACTCTAGCTTAGGCAATCAGACAATAATTGGTACGGAGCAGTTTCGATCTGCGGGTGCAACTAGAAGTTCTGTATCTAGTTCGGCGGGCGGCTGAGGTCAGTGTAGTCCTCGATGGAAGGATTCACCCATAAGACACTTTTACTCTTTCTCCTTTTTCCTTTTGAATAAAGTCTTTCATTCATGTTCGCTCCGCTCACACCACTGTACTCTGTGGTATTACCACAGCTTCTCAGCAGCAACACAATATTTTGTCCTCGTAACGCAAGTGTGAGCAGTGGGAGGAGGAACGCTAACGTGGCTCCACTGCATAGTTGATTGAGTGCGACATAAGCGTTGACATGCCTTCCTCGTTTTTGCCGATAAAAGCACTGCGCGTATCTCGCGTATTTGGAAAAAAAACTTTAACCCTGCACACGCATTGTTACCGATACAGAGCCATGAATGTAGACCCAACAGCGGCGCCAAAGGCCATGGCACGAATACCCCTTTATCGTCTGTATAATGCATATCCCAGTGAAATATTGCACAGAACAAGTTCGCAACTGCTATTGGAAGAGGCACAACGCCTACCTAGCCTTCAGAAGAGAACAACTAAAACATAGAAATGCAATATAAATAGAAGAAAACTGATAAAAATTAACACTATAACAGATCTAAGAGTAAAAAGCCATTATGCGGACAAAAATAACAAGATAAAAGCAAAAATTCTTTAAGCGCCTGGTTGTTTTAGAAATACTCTACATGTGAAATAGCGTCGTATGTTTGTATACTTATTCTAACTTAGTAGTTAAGAAATAAAGTAAACATTTGTAGTAACAACCAAAAACAAAGTGTGGTAAGTTAAAGTTTTTCTGAAAAAAAAAAATCACCGACAATTACGATACTTCCTAATGCAAAATTTGAGCCGAGCTCTATACGTGTTTTCATTTTGTGAGAAATTTGTTGGCACCGACAATCTGTGTTGTGCGACACATTGCAAACAGAGCAAAGTGCTGCGCGACGGCCTCGCTTATCGGGCAATCGCGAGAGGCAGCGCGTGGGTGACGCGTGGGCGCGATTCCTAGCAGCCGCCGCAGACAGACGTCTGCACATGCAGGGCTTTTTTTCTCATATATGGCATGAAAACTATATATGCTTTGCACATGTAAGGCAAGGGACGCCGATATGAACGTAGGAATGGACGCCTAAGAGCTGCGCTGCAAGAATAGGTGAATTGGCACCAAAAAGTAAATATGCTTACCATCTGATATTGACTATGGGTTTTACGGGCTTTTGGGGAAACTGACGGCTCTGATTAGAATATAGTTGTGACGTGGCGGCACATATTTAATAAGTCAAAGCAGTTACACTGAGTACAGCAGTGACTGCCAGTGTAGTTTAACTTGACTAGCGTAGAAATGACGTGCAATATATTAAGCAGGAAGTGTGTTGACCCTAGCAGCGTGCTATTATTGGCTACACTGCAGGGGCACGGAGGCTAGTAAAGTAAGTAATAAACAAAAGCTTTCGAGCAGTCAAACCATCTCGTATAGGTCACTCGAGCATAAAATTCGCAAAGAGTTTTCCGGGCTGCTGTACGTGGATCAACGGCGAGGTTGATATCCAGAATATTTTACAAAGGTCACTGTCAGGCATAGAGCTAAAGACTATTTCCAAGCATTGGGCTCGACAAATATATAAAAAAGAAACAGTACCCCATTCCACAAACCTCCCTGCTGGCATTTCCTAAATACACAGCGCGATGAAAATTTGAAAGGCATGATTGACGTCCAACTGACGTCAAGTGCACCGCGAATTCTTTTCGACTTACGACTTGCAGAACTCGATTTTGAAATGCGGCGTATCCTTCCTTTCTACGTTTACAGAAACGCCATATATATATATATATATATATATATATATATATATATATGCTTGGCTGGGCTATGTATTGACGTTTGCCTTGCCAGGGCGGAGCGGGCGAGCGAGCTGTTCCTCCTACTTCCCCATCGTATTACCGTTCTTTGGCTTACGAGGGTGCTTAGTGCACTGCCAGTTTACATGTAATAAGGTGGGTATATAAGTCAGCTGTTCTTGCGCAGCGATAAAATAAATGGCGCACTGGCTTCGCCGTAAAGGGACAACACACAAATTTTGTGGCTATTTTCCGAGTATCCAACCGGAATCAGCGCTGGACACCTCGTATTTCATGACTAGAAAACCATGTATCAATAATTGTTCCTGCTATAAACGACGTAAAATTACTGAGTTAAACTTCATAAAGCAAAACATGATCGCCTAGAAGCTGCATTTGGAAGCTCCTCGGAAAGTTTGACCGTCTGAGTCATTGCAAGATGCCGCTATATGTATGCACACGAGTGGTTCGGGATTCTTCGTTCGTCGGCACTCTGCCGCCTCTGCCGCGTGTCAAACACGCGATCTCATTCTTGGAAGTAAGCTCCTTACCCAGTAAGCCACCGCGACAGGTCTTCATTTTGCCAAACAGGCATTCTTTTTCCATCTGCTATAGCGGTGATTCGTTTCTCATAAGGATTGAAGCGGCCGCCTTTAGTTTCGTCACCTTCTACAAATTAACAGAACAGGTGACCCACCAGAGGCCCAATGTGTATGTGTAGGAAAGAAAACTTTAGTTTCGGATGGAGAGTTACCTTTTTGATCTTTCTGGAGTCAAGCAAAGTTGCTTGTTCTGCTTTCATGTTGGCCCTCACCTACGTTTTTCGAGCTCTATTTTTATTTTGTTCATACATCTGAGAGCCTTCCACACTATTTCATGAGTGACAAACACTAGCTCTCGACACTAGTCAATTTTCATTGTGGCAAAAAATGGCGCTCAAACCATTGACACCTGAGTTCATTAGGTTTCTCATACAGCAAGCCTACGGCCACTTAACCGTGGCGTGCTATTGCGGAGCAGGTGCCGGAATTCGCAAATGCCGGACGGAAACTGCATTACCTTGTTACGGCATTTATAATGCATTTATAATGTGATATCTTCCTGTAGAGTGGCACATTGATGTCATTGGAAGAAGGAAGAACAATTGAATTAGATATAACCTCTGCATGTAACATCGCATCAGCATAACTTGCCACTTCAGGGGTAGTCTAAAAGCTGGATGGCTGATGATGCCTTAGCACTGGTCACAAAAGTGCATTTGACACGTTAGTATGAAGGTACTATAAATCTGTAATATACGTCGTAATTATTTTCCAGTATAAATGAGAAGTCATGTTGCACAGTCGTGGTCAGCAACGTTATTCCAATGACACATGGACGCGTTTATATTCAGAACTTTATCAAATCAGCTGCTACTCAGTGTGCACGTAACAGTAACATGAATCCTTCGGCATCATGGTAGTATATGTTGTTTTTGTGTACAGCAACTTCATCACATTGCATGCCAGAATTTGAAGCGGCCGCACACTTGGGAACAGCGTTTAGAGAGGTGCATACGCTTCTGCTTACAAAACGTTGATAGTGGTGTTCTCGGTCTGTCGTTTTCTACAGCGAATGGTTACACCGACGTTGCTTTAGCAGAGTTCAAATCACACATGCCTACGTTGAAACATTTGGTGGAAATAGTAGCAGCTGCGCATTTTTGTGTGCAATAATGGCGTCGTAATTTCGCCATCCTGACATATCTTGACATTCTCATCATCATGAGGTGCGGTGTATTTCAAGGACGAAAACAAACACCTCACATTAGAGGATTCGCGTAATACAACTTGACAGGCAATTGAACTGCACAAAGAAGATATGATGAAACTCGTTCAAAGTGACTGTATGAAAAGCAGCGAAGCAAAATTCAGATGCTCGGTAAAGTGATCCACCTACCTTAAGGAATGGTAAATTTTTTTAGAAATCAACATCTAGTGTGGTGAAATTTGCATGCATTAGGCTTTACAGAACATTTAACAGCGACTGTTTTAACAGGTTTGTTTTCAGTGATCTGGAATATATGTCCAACCGACGTGATCTTGCTGAAAGTGCGCACGCAAGTCACGAAAGTTAATGTAACCATCCCCTGTGACTTCTCCAGTCAACAATGCACCTTTGCGAGACTCCCTGAACATGTTCATTTTATTGTGAACAAGTTATATATGTTCTTATTCAATTCCAAGCTGACCTTCATCCCCCACCTGGAAATAAAGTACCTAAACAATAAATAACTTTTTTAAATGTTTGTACCTCACAATATGGTGTAGTAATAGGACATGTCGTATGAAATTTGACACAAGCTTTACAGGTACAATTTATGCCTACGGTGCTATTTGTACCATGTCTGCCCTGCCAAGCGCACTAAATATATAGGATTCATCTCGCCATCGAGTTAAACGCCTGGCTGCAGGTGTTTAAGACAAGCCCTTGTATAGCCTCAGAGAAGAATCAAATGAGTAGTAACTGCGCTTGCAAAGAAAATATTTCACTTCCGCATATTTTCTGAAAGAAAATTCAGAATGTGAAATTCTTTATTATGCCACCTTAAATACTTTACTTGCCACACTGTTTCAAAATTGACCTTCAACGAAATATGTCTTCTAACTACACGCAAGAAAAATAAGTGAAAAATTGATGTCTCCCGTTTTTAAAACTAATCTCATGACCAGTGAAGCTATTACCACTCTGGAAATAACAACCTCTGGAATGTGACTCATCCTTTTTAGAAGTCATGAGCCATGCTCCTGAGATACGCATTTGTATCCACTACCTCAAGCCTAAGGCAAAGTAATCTTGTGTTGAATTTTTATACCAAGGAATCTAAGTCGCATGTTACCCTTTGGTATGCTGCAGCCAATCAATCCTTCTCAAAATACGACGCTGTGCACTCTGAAACAAGGATCTTCACAGCGGATGAGGCATTATCTTTGTTGTCGGATGTACAACGCTTGAACCAAATAAAATTAAACGATTTCTGTTCACGGACTCATAAGAAATATACAACGGACTCAGGTAAAATTCTTTCGACTAAAGGGCGATCCAGCTTATAGCGTATATAATTACTTGTTGACTGTTGGTGAACCTCACACCTGTGACAGGCGTGATGAAGCATTGACCGTCCCTCACGTAATGCTATAGTGTCGGGAAGTAGAACTTCCAATAAAGGAAGTACTTTGCTTCAGTATACGGAACACACATATATATTCGTTCCTTATCACTGAACTAATTCGTTGTACTAAATAAGTTTCATGCTTTTCGCATGACATTGGTACACTACATGTTATCAGCTCAGAGATTCGTACCGCATCTTCTCACCAGAGGATGCCTCTGTGTGAGCACCATTTAGGCAAAATAACAACAAGAGCTTATTCAACACCACCCTGTTTCATAGAGGACGCTCACACGGTCCGTCTAACCGTTCATTCACCCTCAAACAACGGAGGCGTATAAAAATAAAGTTCGGAGTAGTCATTGAAGAATGTTTGATGCATTGAATTCTTTGTGTGTTTTTTTTAATAAGAGAAGGACATTAAGCAATATAAGAACAAGACCATGGTGGCGGAACCCGCCGCCCTGCTTCAAAGAGGGCACTCAAAGCATCCATGCATCCATCCATCCATCCATCCATCCATCCATCCATCCATCCATCCATCCATCCATCCATCCATCCATCCATCCATCCATCCATTCACTTTGTATAGCACGTGCCTCCAGTCCCTTGCGTTTGAATGTCCTGGTGAGGCAGTACATCTGGTACTAACATTTAGTATAACATTTAGTATACCACGTTTTCGTAGCACATGTTTTATCTCAATAGTGCATCTCACGTATTATTGCCGTGATTGAAATGCCCATATATTTTACGCAGTTCACAGAGAACGTGTTAGTCTATGACATATCCATGTTACACTTACAACACTGATGACAACCTGCTCGGCGCTCTTTTGCCGGACTTGAACTCATATACACAAAGAGATATAACGCAAGGATTATTTGCAAGAAAAAATTCCTGCCAAACCTGGTGTTTGATATACTCTTTGCTAAGGCGGTCGGGCAATGATAAAGATCACTTACCAACAAGAAATTTTGTGAATTCGGTGCCACGCCCTTGCGCCATTAAACCAAGTACATCATCATGATTATTATGAATCAGTTTCTGGGCTTGTAAATCCATTTAACTCATGAACATAAGGACAGAAAATAGGCCGATGATCAAGAATATGTAATTTTATTTGCCGATTTAGTCTCTCTCGCATCAATAATTTCATTTGCGGTGCAATTATCGTTGTATGGCTTGTAAATATTTGAGTAGAAGCACCAATTTAAGAATGCTGTTTGGCAATTCTCTGGGGGGGACATTGTAACATTGAGTTTGCCCCGAATGTACATGGCACAAGTCGTCATATCTGTAGTGCGAAATATGGACATAGCAAATTTAAAGTATGAAGAGAAAGAAAAGTACGCCAGTGGGCGAAGAGCCAACAAAAGTTATATGCAGAGCTAGAAACTGAGAAAAGCAACACTCGAAAGTGATTATGCATTTTGGAATAAATATTTATAGTAAAATTTAAATGTGTTCGTTGCCTAGGTTTGCACACAATTGCTGCACATAAAGTACTCGTGCTTTCAAGTGAGGGAAAATAGCCTATTACTTAATCATAATTCTTCTCTGTAACCTTTTTATCCCACCGATTAAAGGCCATTCGCTTGGCAGAATATTTTTCTTGGTGTGGTATTATTGCGATATCAATTACAGGGACACTCCAGCTGCTTTTCTGCCGTCGGCGTCGCCTTGAGGTTCCGTGTAAAGTCCAAGTGCGACAACATCATGGCCGCGCACCCTGTGAACGCCTCCTAGTAGCACAAGGCCGGTGCACTTCAATCCGTGACGTCATGCTAACTCGCCCGGCTGCCTCAGAATCTTGGGGACGCTTCCATGTAAGTCGCGGTGATTTTGACGTCACCGCTTTCGTCACCCCTGGCTTGGTAATGGATATTTCGGTCCAAGTAGCATGACCTCATAAAGCAGACTTTCTATCTAGGAGGCGTTGGCCGCATGCTGTGGATGCGAGTGAAAGCGTGCGAGGGTTATCCGACGCTGGTGGATGGATCTCGCGCGCGCAAGGGAGGAAGGCGGGGAGGCAGCGCGCCGTATTCAATCGCGCACCACGCTCGAGGAGTGATGGAGGGCCGCGGGGGGGGGGGGGGGGGGGGGTAAGCGATCTGTGACGGGTTCAGAGTCTAGGTGAGCCTGCAGCTTATAGCTTCGGGTCGCCGCTGAGTCCACGTTGAGGCGAAATGCAGCCGGAATGTCCATTCGCCCGCTGCTGATGCCGCTCGTACGCCAGTGTTTTGTCAGCGAGTGTCCATGCTCAAGTGAATTGCGTTTATGTTTACCTGCGCATGCTTGACACATACTTCTTTATTTAGTTAGTAAGCAAATGTTTACACGTTTATACGACGTATAAAACTACTATCATTACTTCGCAAACCTGCCTCATAATTTCTTATCGCAATTGATGCTTTGACTTTCGAGGGATAGTGAGACTTCTCTAAACATTCTTAACCGTTTTCCCATCAGCTTTAGTAAAATTGTTTCCGCCCTTCCATCCACTTCAAGAACAATGGTTGGTTCAGGCTACGCTAGATATCACATCTTTAGGCCAACGCGGCGATGAAAAATTTAAATACAGCCAGTTGTCACAAAGACGCAAGCGTCGTATACGGAAGCTAAGAAAAATGACCAGTGTCTTTTCATTTCTAGGTAGGGCCAGCTTCACAAAAAGAAAACAGACATGTGTCGGCAATAAATAAAATTGTATTCTTCGTCTCTAAAGCAGATGTTAAACGCACATCTGCGAATATCTACTCCAACCAATACTAGACAAAATAGTGCAAGGCTAGCAATAAAATGGTGTGCCAGCTGCGGAGTCACTCGCATCAATGTCAAAACTGCCACTTTCTCGCTCTAAATAATCATTCAGTTTATTAGGTTTTGTCTATCTCTTTGAAAGACAATGCTACTTAGTTTCTCTAGGGTTGCTCAAGTTCGCCAGTTTCATGGCTAAAGGTTGTGAAAGGAACGCAGGCAAGCTTGGATAACCGCAGTCCTCCGCGTCAAGTAAATTGGAATGAAACAAATTGGCCGTTTTCTATATTGCTTGCTGTTATTCGATGTAGCGTTGTTCCTTCGCCGTGTAGTGGAGTCATGACAGTTTCCTCCTGACAGCGCGAAGATCACTCCAGCTCTACTTCGACGCCCTTCCAGTGACGCATCGAGCACTGGCTGAATCGCGCATGCGATACACATTTGTCACTGACCCTTTTTGTCTAAAAGCACAAGCAGGCTGTTTGAACATGGGTGTTCGTCGGCAATATTTCAGCAGTAGCAAGTTTCAAGCACTTGACTGCTGTTGTACATGCGTACGGTTAGGTAGTCATACTTCAAAAGAATGTCGTCTGTACTGTGTGACATCTTGGCTTCGAGCGTTATGTATCGAGATGAAGGCAGTGATGATATTAAAAGCTTTGGCTTTCGATCGATATTTATTGTCGGTGCAATACAGGTACTTTCGATCACGATCAAGCCAGTGCAGGATCAAACATTTTGATCGCGATCAAGAATTGTCCCTGATGGCAATCTAGCATTCCGTATTGAGTTAGTTGAGCCCACTCAGCATCACCGTGTTGACTACAGCCTATGATCGCAATCAACTTATCTGGATAGTGCAAAATTGTGGTGGAAAGTGCCCATATGGAAGAATTCGGTATGAAATGGATTTCCTTTATGACAGGAGTCCATTCGTCATAGCTTTTGAGACCACAGGGACAGGTAGTGATAAAATTGAGTGGTAAAATGCAGTGAATCATTGTTGCATGCACTGATACCCTATCGCACCACACCACTCGCTGCACCTGCATGGATTTGCCTTTGCTGCTGGCATTCAGCAGTGGCGTCCAGCTTGGGCTGCGAGCTCCCGTGACACCTTCAATAAACAACCCAATTTACACGCAAGAGCACCCTCAACCAGCGTGCAACATGGATAAAAATTTGGCGTGTGAAGCGAACGGGCGCGACTTACTTGACTCCGCCACAAAAGCAGTGGTGTGAGGTTATATTCTCTCTTTTAAAGCGAAGCTTTCTTTTTGTTTTCCCTCGACTCTTCCAATGTTGCTGTCTGGCACACTGCATCGGGAAGGGGTGTACCTCTAGCCAGACGGCGGAATTGGCCTCCCATGAATTCACTACTTCTCTGGCAGTGGCGTTGCTTGAGGTCGCGGTTTCGATCAGGATCACGACAGCCACGTTCCGTCGCGGGCAAATGCACAACTGCTCGTGTACTTCGATTAAGATGCATGTTAAGGACTCTCAGGTGGTCAAAATCAATCCCGAGTCCCACGCTACGACGTGCTTCATAATGAGATTGTGTGTTTCGCAGCACGTAGAACCACATAGTTTCATTAATGTTTAACATTTGTTCACGATCCCATGCATAGTTAGTGTCAATGACAGTGCTAGCCTTCCTGCAGGCATGTGACAATGGCGCACAACAAAGCTTCAAGCAAAGATGCATCGCTATGTGGTCTTTCCACAAAGCAGACAAACAAGTGCTGCACGCAAGGTAGCGTCAAACATCAACTCACCATTCCTGTATTGCACAGGACCCTGGAGCACCTACACATTCGCAGTAAACATCACCATCAGTTTTCTTCAATCGGCGCAATCAGCGCAGAAAGCTTACATCGATTCCCACAGTTCATGGGATGAACATTTTTTTGCACTACATGCCTGGAAACATATATCATTCCACGGGCGTGTGTCCGAACTTTTTGTTTTCGAGGCTGAAAGGCAGGCTTGCACAGACAAATGCATGGGAGATGCAATCTCGCAGCCTGTACTCCAGTACACCACACGCCTGTGCAACCGTACTGCCTGGCGGCATTTTCATTCGCTCCCGTGACAGGGGCTGCTCATCAGCGTCCGCAGCACCATCTAGTACAGATTTGGGGCCCATGCTAGGGAGTCTGAAGAGTGTGCGAATTGGCACCTCAGTGCAGTCGCGCGTGCGGGAAACGTCAGGCGAGTGCGCTCCACCAGGTTTGAGGAGGGAAGGATACCGGGTTGCAACATGGGTTCGCACAATATAAATGTAGGGAATGGAGCTCACCACGTCTGCTTTCGCTCTCCGGAGTCTAAAGTAATTGTATGCGAGAGAACAAACTTCATTAGTCCTTACCTGTGCACCTTACATGTGTATGAAGTGCGCAAAATATGGAAGATACATTTTGAACAGGTTAAGAAATAATTGATAAGTAAGCTTGAGAACCATTTCAAGACTACAATTACCAAATTATCCTGAAACAGATAACTATATTTCAAAGTGTCTCTATTAGAAAAAGTTTCCAGCCGGAGTTTCTTACCTATAATTGTATCCGATTTATAGTTAACAATAAACACATTGCAGTCGTATGTGTCTGGATCAGTGTAACGGAGCACCATATCAACTTCATAAAGTTCAATTCCTGGAACTTTAAAGAATAATTAGTAGGCAGCAAAATACTAATTTGTTTTCTCTTTGATCAATTTTGGTACGTGAATTAAAAAGTACTTACAAGACTAACCTGTCGGGAGGAGCGCCTAATGAAAAATTTAATGACTCAAAAACATCACACGGTTTCTTGAAATGTAACATATAGAGTAATTTTGAATGTTGTATATGAATATTGTAAAAGATTTGGAACAAATAATACCACGCGTACTACTGAGATTGAATTTTTAAAATTGTCTTCATGCTCCTACACACTTGTACGGCATTAGTGCAAAACATGTGTTATGATAAAACAGGGGTCATTGCCTAGTACACTTCTTTACGGAGGCAAAAGAAATAGTCATGAAGAATGCATTACAGCTCCTTATTAGTAACCCTAGGAGTCTTTTTGGTGGTGCTTATGAAAATACCTTTTGTGCCAGGTTGTGGAGTTCACGCCTTGAAACTGGGGAGGTATTCTGTAAGAGTCCAGCTAGTGCACGTGTCCATTTCGTCCATTTCCACTAGACACATCACACGAGTAGTCACGAACTTGAAAAAGCTCTGACTTACCAGCAATGCTGTGTTTTAAATCATACTGACCGTTTTAACGGTACAAGATTTCAACTGGTTCAGAAACTTGTCGCAATGAACTTGGTAGAAGTAAATTGCCCATCGTAATATGGCGTATTGATGAACCACAAGAAGCTGGCGCACAGCTAGTTGCGAATTTCTTTCGTGCATGCGATTTTTCTCTATCTTAGGCAGTTCCATTTCTTGTTTTCTATCTTAGGCAGCGCCATTTCTTGTGATAGAGAGCATATAGACACGCCAGGAGGATTCCTGCCGTCCCCCTGATGTTACGAATATGAGCAAGTATATAGATCTTTCAATAAATTAACATGAATGCGATAGTCTAGGGATTAGGCCACTTCCTCTTTTTGACATTGTATTTACTACAATGACTGAAATTCTGCATATGCCGGAACTATTTACAATATTATAAGCACCAGATGGTCATAACCAACGACCGGTCAATGAACAGAACATACAAAGAATACGTAATACACAGCATCAGCTTCCATCACAACAAAAACTTGAAATGAGGACTTAAAGACCTAATTAAAAGTTTATACCAATCTGGCTGACAGCAATATTGATCGTACATGTCGTTGAAGCACATAATCATCTGAGAGAAATGTGCTGTCGAGGGAATTATTCGTATGGCACTTTGGTTTCTCATAGGAGTTTTTCATACAGCATGCAGGCATATGCGTAAAAATGTATCGAATGTTATGTCATCCCACGAAACAACACGACATCTCTGAATAAAATGACATCTTGACAATCACTAAAGGGGTTTTCAATAGTTTTGAACAAATGATTGACGAGATTAAGAGAGAGAGTGTGAAAGTGGGGTTGAAGATGAACATGCAGAAGACAAAGATAATGATAAATAAACGGGCAGAGGAACAAGAGTTCAGGATCACCGGTCGGCCTCTAGAGCCTGTGAAGGAGTACGTTTACCTAGGTAAATTAATCACAGGAGCCGTTATCATCAGAAGAAAAAATCACAGAAGAATAAAAATAGGTTGGATCGCATACGGCAGACATTGCCAGTGCCTGACAGGAAGCTTACCATCATCATTGAAAAGGAAGGTGTACAATCAGTGCCTTTTACCAGTGCTGACATATGGGGCAGAGACTTGGAGACTGACAAAGAAGCTTGAGAATATGTTAAGAGCCGCGCAAAGAGTGATGGAACGAAGATTGCGAGGCATAATGTTAAGAGACAGAAAGACAGTTGTTTGGATCAGAGAGGAAACGGGTATAGACAATATTCTAATTGACATCGAAAGGAAAAAATGGAGCTGGGCATGTCATCTAATGCACCGGTTAGATAACCGTTGAACCATTAGGGTTACAGAATGGGTACCAAGAGAAGGAAAACGCAATCGCGAACGACAGAAAACTAGGTGGAGCGATGAAATTAGGAAATTCTCGGGCGCTAGTAGGAATTGGTTGGCGCAGGACCGGGGTAACTGGAGATCGCAGGGAGAGGCCTTCGTCCTGCAGTGGACGTAAAACAGGATGATGATGATGATGATGCTGATGATGATGATGATGACGATGATGTCGTTATACTATCTTCGTCACGCCACTGTCGGCATACACTCGGCGCGATCCCATTTTGCCGACGCCGTCACTCTGTCCTGGTTATAGCATCGCGGTCAGACAAATCTGCTCGCACTGCATTTGCCGTTTAAGGGACGTCATTTCTCCTTCGTCTTTTCATTGCTGGCACTGCTTCGTCCGATATTCGTCCTCTCGCCGTCATGCTTATTGATGGCCTCGGAAAGCGAGTACCACATCAATATGCACTGATACGGTAGACAGTTTCATCGTATAACACTGAGGCAAGGATTGTCTCAGACTGACCATTACAGATAATAAATAGATGTTTTCCAGCAATGTGTTATGTCGCGGCATTGCTTGAATGCTGGTCGCATTTCCGTCAACACACATCGTGACATGATTTCTTCTGTAATTTTCATATTAATGAAATAAACAGAAGTATTTCTTTGCCTTACTCGCCCATTTTCCAAGTCGGGCTTACTCCACACAGAGCACGTACATTTACGCTGTTGAGCTGCGGAGAACGTTCGTAGCCGATCCCCCCTTAGCTATTTGAGCCGTACTTTATGTTGGGCGAAAGATTTGTGGTGACGCCATGTTTAGATGTCGGGGTCGGTGGTGCCTCTGTGTCGTGATGTGACGGCGCTTGTTGTAACGAATACGGGGTTTGTTGGTCTCCTAAGTCTGAAGCGCCACTATTGTCCGTACACTCCATTTTGTCTTGCAGGCTTACCATGGCTTTGCTCAGACCGACTCCCACAGGGCGTGGAATATGCGTCTCTTTAGGGCAAATGGTCGGAGGAGTATCTCGCCTCTGTGGAGTAAATGAGTGGAGGCGAAAGCTCAGTTGTATAGCCGTTGCCACTCCATCGCCATTAAGTTGTAATCATTCCTTTGTCATGTCATTGACATCGCATATTCGTCGTCACCTAATCGTGAGCATGCTGCTGTCGTCGTCACACCACCCTCATACCTTCACGCAGGCATGCCGTTTACGAAAACGCGCCAGCAATTATTTGTGCCAGTATCGTGAATGTTTCCACATCAGCACTGCGATTCGGAAGCATTCCAAGTGTGCTAATTTTGATTTCTGCTTTTCCGTAATGCTGTTCGCGCACATTAGTAGTCATCGACGGTTGTCGCAATAATGTCTTTCTGTTTGATATCACCATGGAAGATAACGCAAACTGATCTGTAATGGAAGAATAAATGAAGAGTTAAAGACATTGCTTGTACTACCATTGGAAGTTCTACGTAGCTAAATAGGGCTTTTCATCATTAACGCTTTTTTTATCTTTTTTGCTGCAAGTACAAAAAGGACAATTTTTTAATTCATTTATGCTGAATTATAATTTTCGAAACATCCGACCCAATGACGCGCTAAAATAAGGATTCGCATAAGGATATACTTTAGTGCAGCTAGAGGGAAGATTTGCACAGAGACCCTTACCTTAAGATCATCTCCAAGGTCCCTATTTCAACGCATGTAAACAGCATAACCGATTGTTTGATACAATTACTTGACCGATTGCAGTGAAATATGACCGCCGTGGTTGCTCAGTGGCTATAGTGTTAGGCTGCTGAGCACAAGGTCGCGGGATCGAATCCCGGCCATGGCGGCCGCATTTCGATGCCCCCCCCCCCATCGAATACGAATACACCCGCGTACTTAGATTTAGGTGCACGTTAAAGAACTCCAGGTGGTGAAAATTTCCGGAGTTCTCCACTTCGGCATGCCTCTTAATCAGAAAGTGGTTTTAGCCCGTAAAACCCCATAATTTATTTATTTTTTCAGAAAATAACAGAAATTCTAGTGGCACTAGCAAGGAAAAGTTTCTTTCGGGACTAATTTCTTGAAAAGGTTTCGGAAATCTCGTTTGGAAAAAAAATCACGCCCTAAGTTCACAAACCCATTTCAACTTTAACAGATATTGACATGTGTACTTTAACATTTTCGGGTGACTGCTTTTTCCACGCCTAACAAATGTTATCACACAACGCATGACGCTCCCGCATGTATCGGAAGTTTCTCGTATGTTATCGATGGTTCTATCCGCTGTCTGTTGTCACCGAAGCTTGCGTAATCAGAGTTCATTTTCATATATGCGCAACGCCAATCGTGTAGAGTCTTCTGGAAGACACGCGACACCAGCGCTTAGTCTAGAGCTGGAACATGCGATGACTAACGTATAAAAGCCGACACGCTTGACCCACTGATCGGATTTTTGACGATCGCCGGCTGCCTTCGCCGCTAGCGTTGTGCTTCGAGTGTAGCCTGTTTTTGAGGGCACACGTTTGCCCAATAAAAAAATAGTTCGCCATTCACAGTGTTGCTGCTTTCTGCACGGTCACTACTACGTTACATCTGGTGGAGGTGCTAGTTTGTTCATGTACCGGACGCTAACGACAAGCCGTGATACAAGCCCGGACTGAAAAGGCAGCACCAATGTCGTCCAAGATCATCGAGCAAGCCACCGACTGCAAGAGCTGCCCCCAGAGCACGGACTTCTACCTGGGACGACCAAGAAGATCGTGGCCAAGAAAACCCCGATGGCTGCTCCAGTGTCCCCCATTCTGGTGCAACAAACTCGGGACCCACCAACGTTCCATGGATAATCGACTGCAGATAAATAATCCTGGCTGGAGACTTACGAAGGAATCGCCACGTTCAACACCTGCAACTCCCACGACAAGCTTCTGCATGCATACTTCACCTTAGAAGACGCCGGCAAAACCTGCTTTGAGAACTGAGAGTCGACGCTAAAAACATGGGATCTGTTCCGCAATGTCTTCGTGCTGGCCTTTACAAGTGTAGTGAGCAAGGAAAAGGCCGAAACTCTCGTAGAAGCCTGAGCGCAACTTCCTAACGAGACTATCACGATCCTTATGAACGAGATGCCTCGCCTGTTCAAATACACCGATCCCGACATGACAGAAGAGAAGTAAGTTCGCTTTTTCATGAGGCGTGTCCTGCAAGAGCTCTTCACCGGATTGATACGCAACCCGCTCAAGACAGTTTCTCAGTTTGGTTCCGAGGCCACAACCATCGAGAAAACACTCGAAATTAGGAACAGGCGGTTCATCCGACGCACGCGCCCAATGAGCTACCCCCATGCTCAACCACTGGGCACGGACGACCTACGCAACACCATCAGACGGTCGTGCGAGAGGAGCTTCATTTCATTTCCTTTCATTTATTAATACTGTCAGCCTCATTCAGGGGCTGTAACAGGAGTGGAAAAAACAAAACAAGACTGAACAGCAAAATATTTAGTACAGAACATATTGAAAACCATAGTTATACATTAGTTAAAGAAAGAAAAATCCTTCCGTGAATGCACACGTAACCAAAACAAAAATGCATCACTCAGAAATCAGAACAGCCATCTTATGCATGAGAAACCTGACCTCATCGCCCTGTGCTAGTGCCATAGATGAAATTCGGGGAAAATACCTAAAGTTGAGACAATTATTTTTCATTGTCGGTAATGAGATAAACTTACTATGACAATGCCTTGGTGTTTCATTAGTTTTGATCTCAAAGTAATCTGATTTATTTATTTTAGGATAATTATTGATAATGAGGTAAAGAGTTTTTAGTCTCATATCTGGTTCTGGTTTCTAGCAAAGGTAGTTGGGCTCGTTGGTAGAGATCTGTTGAAGCTTCAGAGGATGTTCCAAAGATCACAGCCTCAGGTTGCCTCAATCACTAACGTCGTGCGAGAAGAAATTCAGCGGTCATTCGAATTTCCCGAAGGGCAGCCAGAATTGCGAAAGGCCCAGCCTGAAGCGATGACCTAGGCTGCCGTCACCCGATGTTAATGTAATCCTCCGTGCCAGTTTTCCAGTCACCTTCGTTATCCTCCAAGAGTGTTCACGAGACGTCATTCTCCGCATGGACTTCCTGAAGCAACACGGCGTAATCATCGACCTGAAGTCGAAGTCGATAACGCTATCTGAAGCTAAAGCGATACCGTCGGAGAGCCTTCGTAGTCACCACGCCTTCAGTGTGCTTGAAGATCAAGTGAGCATCTCGCCTCGCTCCAGTATTCTCATTTCTGTCGGCACCGAAACACCCGCAGATGTAGAAGCTGTCATCGAGGACCATCAACGCCTACGCCTCTATCATGAAGCTTGCGTCGCAAGAGGGATCGCTCGACTGCTAGGAGGAAAAGCGAAACTGATGCTGACCAACTTCAGCCAGGATTTTATGCACGTGAACAAGGGCGCGACGATCGCATACTTCGAGAAAATTGTGGAAGCCAACAATGCGTTGGTCCTCTCAGATTCTGCCGCATCTACCCCGGCGATCACAGTTTCCGAACCAGATTACGACATAAATCCAAGTATCTCCCTGAGTAAGCTGCAACAGCTCAGAAGTCTTCTCCGACGATACAATGACGCGCCGACGAGGACTCAGCGAGAAGCTTTTACGCTGCTATTTCGGACCCTACAAGATCATCCGCCGCATTGGCGCACTCGACTATGAGGTCGTGCCAGACGCCATTTTGCTATCACAGAGGTGCCGCCCACGTCCTGAAATGGTCCATGTTGTGTGGCTTAAGCCCTTCGACCAGCGCTAAAGAAGTTTCGAAATTTGCATAGCTGAACTTTAATATTTCTTTTTTGGAATGTGCTACTTTGGGGGGACTTTGCATTTTTGTTTTGTTACTTTTCTTTAATAACTCTCCTTTTTGTTTTTCATTCTCCTTTTACCTTTGTAGCCTCTGGACGATGCTTTCCGAGAGGCAGGCATTGACATGTCTACTCTAGCTCTTTAGGGTGACCGCATTTTATGCCTAACAAATGTTATCGCACAGCTACAGGACGCGCCTGCATGTATTGGAAGTTTCTCGAATGTTATCGATGGTTCTATCCGGTGTCTGTTGTCATCGAACCTTGTGTGACCTGATTTCATTTATGCGCAACGCGGACGGTGTAGAGCCTTCTGGAAGACACGCGGGCACCAGCGCTTACTTTGCAACCTTCGATGGCTGACGTATAAAAAGCCGACGCGTTTGACCCGCTGATGAGATTTGCGAGGATCGCTGGCTGTGTTCGCCGCTATCGCTGTGCTTTGAGTGTAGCCTGTTTTTGATGGCACAGGCTCACCCAATAAAACACTAGTTTCACCATTCAGTGTATTGCTGCTTTCTTCACCGTCCCTACCATATTGTAACGGACAGTTAAGGGAATTCAGATAAAACAATTTATTGTGGGCGTACTTGTGCCCTGGCGGTAAATAAAAAGCACTGCCACGTTCTGAACGGAAGATCAGCAAGGCCTTCTTCTTCTCTCTCGAGCGTTGCTTCACCTCGTCTTCTTCTTGTAGACGCCGACAACGACCACCTGCGATGCGAGTGCGTGCGGCGAAAACACGTGCCATTATTTCGTCGTCTTTTCCTCCAATACGCCGTTGTCGTCTTGAGGGGGCGCACGAACCTGCGCGCGTTGTTTAAATGTTTCTGCCTTGTATCAATATGAAAATATTGCCTCTTGTAAATTGCCTCTATTATACCAAAGAAAGCACACAATTTATTATACGAATCGACAGCTTAGAGAAAGATGTTCCCATGTGTACGAATGTCTTGTAAGAACATTACTCCCACGCTAATAAAACATGGCAACGCACAATATATTACACCCGTGTTGTAGGATTTTACATTATTGCAACACATCGCTTGCGTAATCGTGATATAGTTATGCAGTTGTGTGGATAATATGCTTGTTTGTATTTGTTATTTTCAGATCTTCAGATAATATTGTAGAGCAAATTAACCGGTTGAATAAAACATCCGCTTCCTATATTCACTATACTTTGCCTATCTTTAGCTATGACAGACCGCATCAAATTAAGTGAAGTTCTTGCCGAGAAACACGTTCTTGCAATGCCATGTATTTGGATTTACCGATCTAAAGCTTCATCTTAGGCGCCTCAATAGGAACGCTGATATAGTTTGGATCATGTTTGGTAGAATGATATGAAAGTAGTAGCTCTAATTTTATAATTATTATCAAGGAGATATCTAATAAATATTACTGATTTTTACGCCTTTAACGTGTAACATTATGTCAATAATGAAAAACAGAATTAGTGAATGTCACGATTTCCGGCGCGCGAGACCGAGGCCTAAACATAGTCAGGAAAGAAAAAAGACGGATTTATGTAATACAACTGAGGAATTCAAATTGAATAAGCAATCGTCGTTTGCTAACGCTTACGGGAGCATTTGAGATTTAATTTTGTTTGAAAAGCCCATAACTGCGACGCGTACGGTGATATGCGATAGCCCTTAGCAGCAATGCGATATTTCTCTGAATGTTTCCGCATTTCATAATTTATCATAGCTGCACTTCGAACCACAACGAGAGAAACGCTGCCGTACCGCGCACGTGATCCCTCATGCCACATCATGCCGACGGCAGTTGCGAATCCGTCCCTGGTGGCGCTCATCTCCACTATGCCTTTACCTGCGTTACTTGGACTTTACTTAATAAAATATGTGACTTGCACTTATTATAATTCAAAAACGTAACAGGCAAGCATAGGTGCATTTCTCGGTTTCTCATATTACTATGAGGAAGATAGGTAAGTGGTTTTATGGGTATATAAAATGAGTGTGTTGGAGTAATTTTTGCGAATGGCATGCTGAAATACCGTATTCAAGACAATTTCAAGTAGAGCAATGGCTGACACTCGTGGACTCAATAGAGCTTCTTGTTGCACGGAAGTTAGGACTAGCCATTTTGGCTGAGACCTTGCAAGAGAGAAATATGCGGGAGATGAACACGCGCATGAACGAGAAAGCCACAAATGCATATTTTTTGGTTCCTTCAATATAAGGATATGTTTCGCGTTCATCGAAATTTTTCAAGAGAAGTTAAATAGTTTTGTGTAAATAGAACAATACAATACTCACGTATTGAACTGTAGTTCATTTCAACTGGGGGCGATTTATCTTTAACAAATTCAGCGTCATAACACGCTTCCACCCTAGTTAAAAAAAAAGGCAAAGCCACATAGGTTGTGAATGCGCTAACAGACAAGTTTTACACTTTTGTATTATATTATTAAGTGTTGAGAGATGGAAACTATATTGTTAAGCTCCTGCATTTGTATGTCTCACAACTTTCATGATATTGCCGATTTATGCTATTTCAAAAATGCACCTTCATGCTGCCAGTTTTGTCTCATTATGATTACACAACTATGATTATGATTACACAGCCAGAGGCTGGCTGGCTATCTCGAATATTCCAAATCTATCTATCTATCTATCTATCTATCTATCTATATATCTATCTATCTATCTATCTATCTATCTATCTATCTATCTATCTATCTATCTATCTATCTATCTATCTATCTATCTATCTATCTATCTATCTATCCATCCATCCATCCATCCATCCATCCATCCATCCATCCGTCCGTCCATACATCTATCTATCTATCTATCTATCTATCTATCTATCTATCTATCTATCTATCTATCTATCTATCTATCTATCTATCTATCTATCTATCTATCTATCTATCTATCTATCTATCTGTCTATCTATCTATCTATCTATCTATCTATCTATCTATCTATCTATCTATCTATCTATCTATCTATCTATCTATCTATTCTTCCTGCAACCTATGTCACTGGGTAGTTCGTAGTCAAATAGGTGGCTAACCTGGCTGCTGTACTGACGGAACACTATCCGAAAACAACCATCGGACCACCTTTCGTCACTGGGTATGTGGCATTGCGCAACTATTTGGTTCTCTCCAAAGAACCTCTTTGACCCCTACATGGGCCACTGCTTTGTCGGCCCTGAGTATGTACCATTCATCAATTAGCCTCTTTGACGCCGACTGGGAGCATTGGGTATACGTCGCTCAGTTCTGCACTGCTGTACAGTCAACCTCTTTTGGCAGAAATTTGGGTCACTGCGTATGTGCCAGTAGATGAGTTCCGCTCTTCAGTGAACTTCCATGACGCCAACTTGAGTAAGTAGGTTTGTGCCACAAGATACGTGCCGCTTTACATCGACAGAAAAGATGCTTTGCATCTCTTTGATGCTCGGCGGAATACAGATCACACCAGGCACTGTAAAAATGTTTACACCCTTAAGGGTGTTTTCTTGTACCACTGGTAACATCGTTACCGTTGAGGCCTTACAAAAATTTATAGTGGCCAACAAAGGAGCTCTAACTAGGCGTGCGATGACAAAAGACGTAGTTGAAAACTATGTAGCCATTCTGGCAGCCTAGGGCACATAGAAATATCCGACAGGAGAGTTTCATATCTCTCCCTGTGAAATTCTCTCGTCGGACATTTCTGTGCGCCCAAGGCTTTCAGAATAGTTACACAGCTTTCAACTACATCTTTTGTCATCGCACATCTAGCTGCTGTCGCTGAACCCAAGGATTTCAAGGAGGCCAGTGATTCCTAAATCGACTGCTGGACAGATATCTCCTGATTCTAAAATTCAATCGCTACATGGCGTGCCACCTGGTGTAATACTATCCAACTGCAATGCAAAGTATGCACTATAGATTCTACGCGGCGTGCATCTCACATCGCAAAGTAAATGGAACGATATGATGCTAATGATAATGATGATGATAATTTATCAGCATCCTCTTTTAAACGCGGTGATAAACTAGTCACCCAGCCAATTTGATTCGATTAGGTTCACAATCTACATATTTTCTGGTATTATTAGTTGCACCTCCTTAAACTTCTTCTACCTGAAGCCTTCTTGAACTGCCTTGTATACCGCTACCTGTGCATCTGCTACATGGCGTTCTACCTCGTGTAACAATATGAAACTGCGATGCAAAATGTGCGCGTATCGACGCTACGTGGCGCGCATATCACATCGCGTGTCTCCTAACGGGCTAGTACGCCTTTATGGCTACATGCTACACGCTACATGCTAGCAAACGCTGGCGTGGTCAGTAGTTCAATAGCTGACTCCCACGCAGCGGTCCCGGTTTCGATGCAAGCTGGAACTAAGTATTTTTTATCGTTCCCGGTGATAGCTGCTACGGACACGGGTGGCGGAGGCGGCGGTGGACGCCATCGCCAATCGAAACAAATGGCGATTGGAATGAGCCCATCACAGCTTACGCTATAAAATGTATACTACTATTTCCGACGGCGCTGCTACCACGGACTAAACACACTTCAAAGTGTATATGCGCCGTACGCGCACAGGTAAACAGGTAAAGGCTTACAGATGACCAGATGCACTATCCACGCTACCATGATTCAGCCAATCTCTACCGGGCGGCCATACCGCTCAATTTCGTGGCCAATGAGTATCGGTATAAGTCTTTGAATTTAAATTCAAAGAAATCAGCCATCTACCGGATGTAGGTGTGTCTCAGTCACAGAGCGCAGTTACCTTTCCGGCAGTAACTATAGAGCATGTCTGGTCACTGTCTAGTGCATGCTGCGTCAATGGCAGGCTTATTGCTTTATGTATAAAAGAATCAACCTGAGAACATGTTCTGCTAAGCTGTAACTTTATTTGAGGGCCAGGTGATACGAACTAGTGACGAAGTTCTCCCAGCTCCTTTATACCCCCAATGAGACGTAAAACGTGTATCACAGCTTTGATATTTCAGTAGCTGAAAGAAAATGATGCTGCCATACGACTTCAATGCACTAGGCTAACGCACAAAAATAAACTTTCTTCTGGAGGGAAAAAACAACCGCTTGGCCATATGAAGAATGTTTCAATGAAAGGAAACACATGTGCAGCAAAATACACTCAGTATTCTGCAGCGCAAAGTCTGACCTTTATTCTGCGTCCGTGTTCCAGCATGCACTCATTTTTATTTACTGTGTATTGCTGCGGCAATAGGGTATATCACGAACCCGGCTCCATATTGTAGCGTGGCAGACGCTTGGAGATGTAGAAATCAGACGCTCGTAAGTTCGGAAAACAAAAACCAAATGGTTTACTACCACTTGAATAAAATTTATTTACATCGCTGAATAGGAAAAATCAAGTGTTTAGCAACGAGCGTCTGGATAAGCCTCGTTTCCATGGCGCAGAGTGTCGTCTCTACTTCCCCCGGACTGGCAAGTATTTCTTCCCTTTGTGGCGCTTCTTCTCGGGCGAGGGTAGCTCGTTACAAGAATATTAGCAGCGCCCAACATCGCGTGGGAACTCTCCTCCGAGTATCTTCTTAGCGTGGCTCTCGCATTCTACTCTTGCGCGTCACAAACAGCATGTTGTGTACTGCAGTCACAACAGTAAGCACCAACAAGCCCAGCCACGAGTGCTGCTATATTTTTTCAATTTACAATTAAAAAATGCTAGAGGAGTACTAAGTGTCGTTAACTTTGTAAGTATGTGATAACATAGTCGCATTGCGACGTCTCGAAAGCTAAGTGCTTCTGCGTCGTTGCAGGCTCTCGCTTCTTGTAGTGTCGTTCGTTTTCCTGGTGTTTTTTACAAACTTGCCTTTTCGTGCACACATCAACGTGCTCACGCAATGCACACTAAACTTTCTGTACCGTACCAAAAAAAAATTGGTCACCAATGGTGGGACGGAACCTATGAATTCCAGCAAAAAGACGAACGTTACGAGCATTAGGCCGCGATCCCACACACGCTTCCTCCATGCCTCAGTCGATTTCTGAAACGCCTAGCGCGGCCGCAATGTAGAAGTTTCTCGCATTGTTCCTCCGCGACAACTAGGACATTGAGACGATGTCATAGACTACTCTACTTTCACGACTGGCCCATATTTATTGTAGAATCTTTTCCTGAAAAGTGGCTAAACTCCTTTAAAATAACACCACATGAGAACTAGCTTCGCACTGAGGAGGCTGCTGCGCCGCTTGTGCTAGAAAGACTCGTCCATGCCCTGAGGTTAGTGCGTTGTAAAGTTTCTGCTGAACAGTTGAGAACTAGTATTAAGGCGTGAAGTTGAGTAGGTCAGAGCCTTCAGTGAGAAAGTGTTGAACGAAACTGTGCGCTATTCTGAAAAATATATTCACAGGCATTTCTCAGAAGCAAATAGCTTAAGGCACCTGCTTACAGACGTAAGCAGGCGTCAATACGGTGGTCATCGCCAATACAGAGTATATCAGAGAGGTGCAATGTGCAATCACCGGATTTCGTGTCGTGACGCAAATATTGTGACAAAGATAACCCAGTGCCCATGGTAACCAATTATTCGCATCCTCGCTCAACCCCTCTACTTCCAGCTCTCGTTGACACTAGCACGAAAGTTCCCTCTAGTAGCTTTTGCCTGGAACTCTGTGGTTGCTAGCCCTTAATTTGCTTCGCGGCATCAAAGTATATTGAGTAAGCATGTACAAAGGGGCTTTACTATTGACTAATATTCCACAGTTTTATTCCCCAGTCTCAGACTGAATAGAAACAAGTCCGTTCGCACATGCTCCCACTCGTGCTAAGCGGATCTGAGTACGCGCAATTAGTCTCAGTGAGCTAGTTCAAGTCGCTACGAAAGAGGGAGGGGTGTGCGCCTGACCTAACGGTTCCAGCTTCCGTCCATTCTTCTAGGAGTCAGACCTTAGGTGTCATCATCGGGCAGCTAAATGTTCTCTTTCGTGTTAAGGTACAAAACGTGCGACACACCAACCTACTTACCTACCGCGATTGAATTAGACGCGCAGCATGAAACGAACAAAAAAGCCACAGCCACCCATCCATCTGCAAGAACAATGCAGTTCCATCGGTCCCTCGGCTAAGCTAGCCCCGAATGAGAGACAGAATGCTCGAGCTATGTTCACCTCCCACCCGTGAAACGAACTTAGCCAGAACCACGGATGCCATTATGCTCTTCAGTACGCATGCACTTGGTATATTTGTCGCTTTTGGTACCGTCCTCACTCTTGAACTTTAGTTTTTTACCGAACTCAGCCAATCTTGTCTATTCGCACTTTTCCAGTTTCTTCACAATAATTTTTTCACTATTTTCGCTCGTCAAATGTCCTCTCTCGTCCCACTTCACACAAATGGTCGAAATTCGAAATTATCGCAGCGATGAAAAATAAGAGTGAATTCATTGGCACAATCTGCTGTGAAAGAGGAAGTAACTAGTGCGTACTTGTTCGCCTATGCTATGTAAAAACTACACACATTAGGCACACCAATAAACATTAAGGGCCAATATGATATTTTAGAGCGCAGACCTTAAGCACCCATTCCTGCGGCAAGCGCGTCGGCGTTGCCCCTCCTAATCAACCGAACGAACGCCGCGAAGGATGAAAGCGAACGTAGAGCTCAGCGAGAGAGCAAGGATATCGATCGCGAAGAGAGCGTGAGGAGGAAAGCGGAGGAAAAAGGTGCAGCGGAATGGTCAGTAGGAAACCGCAGCAGAAGGATATGACGAAAGTGGGAGAAGAGCGCAGCGCCGCTTGGCGACAATGGCCACGAGATGGCACCAGAGTAGCGCCCGTCGTCTGTGTGGAAACAAAGCGCTGCATGAGTGGAAGTCTGTCGGCGGCGGTAGCTCTAACTAGCGCCCACACGTCACCCACGCGCCGCATCTCGTGATCTCCCGATTAGCGCTCCGTTTGCAACGTGCCGCATGGGATAGATTCTGCATGCCGCCCAATATGTCGCGAAATGAAAACACGTACACAGCTGCGCTAAATTTCGCATTAGGAAGTGTCGTAGTCATAAGTGATTTCTTTTTGGCTGCATTCCAAATTGTTAGATGATACATGCGTGAATCCACAGCGCACAAATGAGTTTGGTGGCGAATATTTGACAAGAAACATTTCTGGGAGGCTTAAATTCTCAAAGGGCGAATTTCGTTAAACCACAACGCCTTTTTTTATATTTCTTAGTCATTTGAGAAGCGCCCTATGCAAATTTTCAGAGAAGTGAACCAAACAACAAAAATGCGTGATGAGTTTCCAGTATTCTCGGGGAATAAGCTGCATAAAACTTCTCAAACGCGCAATATTTTCTCAGCGCCTCTTATGTTCACTTTATGTCTTCTTTCTGTGAACCTCGCATGAAGGCGTAAGATTTCAGATATCAATGCACTGAAAGTTGCTCCATAATAAGTACATCTGGGTAAAATTTGCCTCAGTTCCCGCCTTAGTTCACCAACATGATTATCTTTAGCGTTACGCTTACTTAACGTTAACGTTAACCCCTATTACGCACCAATAATCTGTAGCCGCCAGATCTGGCTTTTTGGTACCGAATGAGTCTTTTCGTATTGAAACATTACTGTTAAACTTTGATAAATAGCGTTTTATTATTCCACGTGCTGTGATAGTACACTTTATAAAGTACGCTGCGCCTTTATCAGAGCCAAACTCAATATAGGGGGTCAAATGTATCCTATTGTTCGGAAACAATAAAACTGTATACATCCGCGTAGGCTTAGGATCGAACAATTATTATTGTAGTGGCAGTTACTCTTTTTCCGGCAGGTATTTTTACTGTTCAAGTCCGGTAACATATTTTGGCAGGTAACGGAATGGAGCTTTTCTTTTGATTTCCCGGACAAAAGTTGCGATGATATGATATTTGATGTAGACGAATTAGTGAGTATATACTATTGATGCAGGTATTGATGCATAAAGCAAATAGAATTTCGCTCATTGATGGTTAAAACCTTTGCCATAACAGAAGTCTCACTTCCGATGACATTTGATTTCTTGTAATGTAATCATGTGACATGACCATGAGTCGTACTTTTGTTAGAAGTTCCTGAACTAAGTTGAGATGAGGTCTGTCTCCGTTTCTCGAATGCTGGTTGCCCTATCTCATATCTGCATATCTCATCTCGTTTGTAAGAGGAATTGACATTGTCTTTGTCGTTCTTTGTTTTCTTCTATGCACTTTGTATTTGTCAAGATATTGTGCGTCAAAGACATTTTTCTAATGCAATGTATCCGCAGGAAATATTTACATTGTCTTGAATTATCTAAATTTACTGTAACAGTGTTCCATATTTGCTTAGTATCATTTTCTTTTTGCTGTAGCTTTTATAGGCGGTAAGAGAGGAATAAGGGAGAAACATACAAAAGATGATGTGGCAGTTTATTTAACAGGGGAGCTGTTTAATCTTTCGTTCCGAAGTGGAATGTGACCAGAAAACTCAGCTCAGTTGTGCGCCGCCTCGCGTTGCCCAGCGACCACCTGCGAGAGCACCGAGCCACGTAAGCTCCTCACACCCCACGTGCGTAGGGCCGAGTAGCGACGTCACAGGCAAGTAAAAGGTTGGAATAGCCGGCGCGGCGACATACCTCTCGCCTCGTCTATTCCGTACGTATTATCCTGAGCAATATGAGCGGGAATACGCGAACGCGTGGCAAATAGCCTCGAAACCGAGTTAGAGCGATACGCGGCGGGCGCTGTTGAAAACAGAGGGGAAATGGGGACGCTCTTCGGCTAACTGCTGGTACTCCCAACGCGCTTGTGTTTGTCGAAAACAGCAGCTTACGGCATTTCACTGGTCGCCGATAGCCGATAAGACGGTTACGTGCACAGTAACTTACAGCGAGTCACTTTTTTTTCTGTCATGCTTCTTTTCCTTTTGAGAGCGCAGCTCAAAGGCGCCCGTTCCTGCCTTTAGCGTAAGGTATTTTCATATGTACCCCGTATGACCAAATGTATATGTTATGGAGCGCATCGTGTAAGGCGTTCCAGTCATACGGACAGATTTCCCAGGGAAGTAGTTCTCGAATGTTTACGCTTCGAAACAATTCTGCTACGGTTTGGTGCGCAAAGTTATCAGTAACCGCAATATCAGAGAGCTTTATCAATGTGCGCTGGCGATGCGAAGTTCAGCACTTAGTATAAACAGAGGCGTGGTGGAACTGCCAGCAGTTATTAGAACAGCGTCCTCCATTTCCCTTTGTTTCCGACGGCGGCCGCCAGCCATCGCCCATAGCAGGGTCCGAGGCTACCTGACACAGGCTCCTGCGTTCCCGCTCATAATGCTCACCGTAGTACGTGCTGCTGCCATGCGAAGACCGAAGAGAGTCCGGACGCCCGAAGAAGCGGCTTACCAGGAAGCGCACTGTACTACCAACCGATGAACGATGCGTTGCCGCCGAGCCGATCCGCCACACCGCGCTAAAGCTGCAGATGAGAGGAGGCGACGCCGGGTCGAGGATCCCTAGTTTCAGTCCAGGGAACAGGAAAGTCGGCGCCTGAATGCCCGGCGTCGCCGAGAAGGCGATCCGCACCTGCGACTGCCCGAAAACTTCCAGCGTCAAGCCCGTCGAGACGAGGGGGTGCAAACGGCCGATTTCAGCGCGAATTTCTGCGCATAGAGTATCGACACAGTTGTCGCATCCGTGACCTACTAGGAAGCTCGACGCGCGGCTCAGCGGGACTACGATTGACGAAGGAGAGCCGATTCTGCCCATCGCGCCGAGGCCGTTGCCAACAAACGCCGTCGCAGAGCCGAAGATCCTGAATTTCGGGCCAATGACAGCGAATACTGCCGACTGAATGCTCGGCACCGCCGGGAATAGTCGGTTCCGGGTCTGCGCGTTACCGAGAACTTCCAACGAGCTGGAAAATCCGTGGAAGGTGCGAACGGCCCTTCCAGCGCGAATTCCTTGGCATAGAGTTCGGGCACAGCTGCCGCGTATGTGACCGCCTCTGGTTCGACGTGAATCTCGCCACGGTGAGCTCGGTGCGGAAGTTTGAACAGAATAGCTCTGCCTTGTAAGTACTTCGCGAAGAATCCCCGATGTCACCGACCACGACGGCGACCTCGACGACGGTCGGACGTCGAGGACGAAGACCGGATCAACGATGATGACGATTGGTACTGAAGCACTGTACATAATAAATTGTGATTCACGTAATATAGCTTGTATGTGTGTCACTTGCTGGGGCTTGTGTGGCTTACCAGTCTGGCCGTGCATGACCTGGCAAGAACTTGGCGAAACTTAACAAACCTTGGTGACACTTAGTATGAGCATAGTTAGGCCATGGATAACCTCGTTAGACTTAGCAAAACATAGCAACGTTTGGTATGAGCCTAGCAAAGGCATGCACACCACAGAAAAACTTAGCAAAACCTAGCAACACTTCGTATGAACCTAGTCCCCCCCCCCCCCCCTCATGCCATACATAACCTCGCTAAACTTAGCAAAACCTAGCGGTACAACCAGCTCCGCTGTGACCCAGCCTTGCACCACTGGTGCAAACTGTCTATAGTTTTTTTTTTATTGATGCGTGCAACGCTATGCGAAGGTTTTGTAACCAGGTAATATATTTTGGCGAAATACAGATAGAAATCATCATACGTGATTTAAAAACAAGCAAATCTTCCTTGGGTACATACAGGGAAGCCCAGCCCACGTTATAAAGCACGCCTGCATTCACTCCCTGTTGATGCTGTAGTGAGGAATTTTTATCCAATATCATACATTCGTCCTTTACAGAATTATTTTGCAAAACAAGCACAAATAATGAGCTTCGCGAAGCAGACACTAACTCCGACCAACAATAATTAGTTGGTGTGCATCGCGTTACTTGCAAAGTTCAGCGCTCCTTCATATTTGGTGATGAATATAACAGACATCCTTCAGCTGAGAATAAAATGCATTGGATCGTTTTGTAGCGCCTTTCTTTAGCAAAATGGCCATGCTAAAGGAAGCAGTATGCGTCTTTATTTAAATATTTACAAATTATACTGGGTGCTGTGCATATACTGAAAAGCATACTGGGCGTTAATGCGTAAAACTTTTTTGAAGATACATGTTGCGCTTATTGCCGGGTGCGTTGATTAATGTGGCTCCCGCCTATTTTTGGCAACATATATTGCTACCACTGCATAATAACATGGAGAACGATATGCATTCGTATATCATTACCCCACGTACTGTTTCGACGAAGAAAGGGCTGTTCGTTACTATCCTCAAAAGAGTGTGCTTATGCGTCAGTAAAAACAATACCGATCCAACGCACATGTAGGAATCTATGTGAAGCGGATAAATAAATGCTTCATGCAGCGATGTCTACAATTTCATTACTTTCATGCGGTGGAATATGTAATGTCATGAAATATTTACGTTTATCCACCACAAATATTAAAACATTATTGTCGGACCATTCTTATGTCTACACACTCGCATCGCTCAAAATCTCTGTCGACATGCAACCACTAAATCAGATGGACGCACAGTGTGAGATGTATATGCAGTGATGTCACAAGGTCCAAGTCGATGTATGATGATTGTCGATTGAAGAATGGTGACGCCATGTGCGTGCACAGAGAAGTACGACACGTATCAAGCAACATTTAAGATTTCTGGGCATCTTGTTTCAAAGTGCGAAATACATATCGTGGAGGATAGGCCAAGCTAGGGCACAACCCTAGTGGCATTTGCCATGTGGCTAAATCAAAGAAAATGAAGTAGGTGATAGAGTCTGCGAAATTTCATTACTTTCATGCGGTGGAATATGTAATGTCATGAAATATTTACGTTTATCCACCACAAATATTAAAACATTATTGTCGGACCATTCTTATGTCTACACACTCGCATCGCTCAAAATCTCTGTCGACATGCAACCACTAAATCAGATGGACGCACAGTGTGAGATGTATATGCAGTGATGTCACAAGGTCCAAGTCGATGTATGATGATTGTCGATTGAAGAATGGTGACGCCATGTGCGTGCACACAGAAGTCCTCGTTTTAAGAACCCGCTGGTGTGCTTCTAATATCTGTTAATCGACATTATATGTTTCGATTTTCTTCAGGAATCGTAGTAGCGCATGCCAATTCTTGAGGATTGACATACAATGGGCAGGCAGCCCGTGACAAATACTGCAGAGATAGATCCAAGAAAAGAGCGTGAATCAAAGAGCACGTCATATATAATTCACCATTCTATTAACAGATCGGTGAGGTTAGAGATGCCTGGAAGCTGACATTGATTTTCAGGTTTTATATCTAGAAAGTGATTTTTGTTACAAAACAGAGATCGGCATGCTTGGTCAAGACACAGCGATAATATAGGCTACATATTACTACAGTAACACAACATTTGCATATAGATGCTAAAATAAATTTGGAGAGATGGTGACCAGCGGGAAAGTCTGGCAACCTCGGCAAAATCGTAGGAGAAGGCAAAGAAAACATTGCTTCAAAACCTTATATTGTCTCAAGGCCGTCCCTGAATTAGTCCATGAGAGAATCGGGAAGTTTGAGAGAGGTAGCGACATCTATTAATGGCTTGAAATTTGTACCTTTTTTTCACATTATCCCATTCCCGCAAACGTGGCTCGTCATTCATTCTTTTTTTCTGTCAAGAAGTGTAACTCCATATTCAGTCACACTAAACTCTTGCAATAAAAGGACGAAAAACAGCTTGGCTAAATGGATAGGTGTGAGCTGCGGGATTACTTTGTGAGCTGCATGCCTAATCTCTGAATAAACTTACTCTGCATGACACCGTCTCTGGAGATGCGTGGCCATGCATTTATTTCACTTGTAACGAGAATGGAAAGGGGCTTACCATTTTTCAGATTTACTAAGCGCTGATACAGTAAAATTGTATGCTGTTTCGGTGATAGACTTCTTTTTCATATGTTCGCATGTATTTGTTTCAAAAATGCACAACGTGCTGCTATTGCACTCTTTTAGACCAGGTTTCTTCCGACCCCACCAGTACAAAAAAAGTGGTTTACTTGTGTTGAGTACCTGTGTGAAAAAGTAAAACTCAATATTGCTTAAAATATAGTAAATATCTGGTTACAAATGTTATAAGTGTCTTTTACAATACTTTATCGACGAAGTGGTACACGTGTGAGCAACTAAAGAAGAGACCTCTCTTCATCTATGTTCAGGTTGGCTGGTTTACTCGTGGTTTGCGCCAAGGTGAAATATTCTTAGTCTTAAAAGCACATTAGACATTGCAAGCGAAGACAGTTTCTTCCACAAAAGTATGGCGGGTACGAAGAGATTCGCCATGACGATATGCACAATGAGTGGGAAACAGGCATTCATCGAGACTCGTACACCGTACCCTAAGTATGCAATAGCCTCTGTATAGTGACGCCTGCTGCTAATGGCAAGCCGGGCACTCCAATGACAGCAAATTGTGTGGAAGGGCCTACATGGTGATACATTATTCAATTTCACAGTCTAGAAACAAGACAGCGATAAGATCATTGTGAAGAATGCACAAGCGATGTCATCCAAATAAATTGATATCTTGAACACACGAGAAGTATTTCCTCTATCGCACACATTCATAATCAGAGAATCATGTCTTACGCGCATCTCGCATAGGCACCATAACTAAAAATAATTAGCAAACCAACTTGAACATGACTAAGTAGGCGCATAACAACCGTAGTATACCAAATACCACAATGCTTCATCACTGCAAGCATACCAAATAGGGAACTGCCTTTATAAGGCATTGTTCACTATGGCCTACTTGGTGACTCCCTTTTCATATTGCCGCAACTTCAAAAGTTATTCTCGTGCGCTCTTAGTTGTTTCTTGTGAATACTTGGGACCCACATGGCCCGGGAACCTCAGGTACCGTAAGTAGCGGCACAACACGTCTAGAGCTGTGCGCCAATAAGCCTCCTCCAGTGTCCGTATAACGGGTATAGGAATGAAATAAGGTCTTCGAAAGAGCTCAATTACTGTTCGTGACAAACATACCAAGCCGAGAATCAAGCCAGAGAAACCAGCGGATAATTTATATGTTATGTGTTTTTTTTTTTTGTAACTGGGTGAAAATTATTACGGAAAGCTAAAAAAATCAGGTCCAATAGGTAAATTGCCGCAGGGGGGAGTTGAACTCGGAGCTTCTGTTATACTCCTGTGGTGCTTTACCCAATGTTTTACGAAGGCGGTCCACCCCCCGTCCACTTTTCTGAGTATTTTTGTCCATCGAGTATTAGCGAGTACCGCTATCTAACACTAGGCGGTTATAATTGTCCGCTTTGCTCACTGCACTGCATGGTGTAGCGTGCATATGCAAATTCCTGATAACCTTGACTTGCAATACTCCCCAGAAAGTGGCAGTCGTAGTTGCAGCCTAATGCTGCACAATTGGAGACGCTCGGCTTGCGAGTCCGTGCAGAGAAATCCTCGAATGATGCGATAGTTGATGTGACATACTTGTACTTAGAATATGAAAGATGCGCCAAACTTTAAATAAGGCAAACTTTATATCAGGTGCTCCAAATCCGCCGTTAATAGTAATATGTTTTTTTTCTAATAACAGTCATTACAAAGTACTGTTAGGAGGAGCATTGTTAGTTGTCGTTGTGTTAGTTACCATTGCGTCGAGCGGTAGTTGGCAGTCGCATTGGGCTGTCAATCCCAATGCAACTTGCGGACAACGCCGCTTCGGATGTCTACAACTCCGCTGTTGCATACGTTGACCGAGATCGCGTAAGCAGTGCTCGGTGTACCAGAGATTTAGCAGATGCGCGAGAGTAGGGGCCTGTGTTTCTAGCACGTAGGGGTTTGTGTACATGTATTGTCCTATTCCTGGCTAAACAGGAGAGTCAACTGCATTGTTGTTACAAGAAGAGTCCGCAGCACAACCTGCAGAACAGCGAAGCAACTCCCAACGTACAGTTCGAGAATATTCCTTGTTCCTCAACATTGCTTTTAATTGGTGTCCCGTCTTCGGGAGCGAATCAGGCCCTTGTGTAGGACAGGCGTTCACCAAATGTCGGTTTGCGATTTTTTACTTGTGTGGTTGACAAACGTAGTATGCGTTAAAACGGTGCTGCAAGGAAGAATCCTCAAAGGCGCTCTCTTTGTTTATACCGCCCATTTATGCAGGTGTAGGCGGGAAATAATTTTATACGTCTGCGTCTTTTGAAAACGGACAACGCTGGCATCGCAGTGGTGGTTCTCACAACTTTCCATGTCTACAGGGGTTTACAACAGCGGGGGAAATGGTGACTTACAGAAACCAATGGTTGATGCGGTCGCGCTGTGGCAAGGCATTCTGCCAAGTCTTGGATCAGTGAAGAACGAATGGGAAAAACTGCGGCCAAGTTCCGGGCCAACAAAGAGACTATGGGAAGGAGCACGGGCAAGCTCTGGTCCAACGAAACATTCCAGCAAAATTATAACTGTCAATTTATTGGACATGACTAGTCACTGTCACTCCGAATTGATATTTAAAGAGAACATCCTGCATTTCAAAGGATAATAAACTTCTGATCTATACTACATGGGTTGTCTGCAGTACTGATTATGACCCGAGAATAGTAGAATTATCACCTTGGAAATAGGCACTCTTACGGAGTGAAATCTTGGAACGGAAATGGCGTTACGCATAAGACAAGGTTAAAGGAGTCGCTTCGGTGAATATCTGCGCTCATAAATTTTGACTTGACAATTCTGACTTTAAGAAAGTATACATGAACATTTCTAACTCTTGAATGGACTGACTGCAAACAAGTCCTAACAAATCATTAGAAGGTTGTTAAGTGATTAGTACAAGTATTCCCCAGTACAAATGAATAATTGAGACCGTGCGACTTCAATGTGCCTGCGAGAGTGAATATTCAGTTCCTGAAATTCAAAAGATTGGAATTAATTTAGGCACATGGTATGTTCGCATTTAGAAACCAGACCAAGAAGATGAAAGACGCATGTTGGTCATGGTGAAAGTAACGGTAAAATGAAATTGTGCCACGTGACGGTAATTTCCTTATCGCTTGAATACAAGACCAACAAATGAGTTTCAATATACTTTCTGCAACCGGAAGGAGTAGTCAAAACTGTATAATAGTAGCCTGAACGCAATTAAAACAAAACAAAGGTCTCCTTCGGTGGTGGCTACTTAGACGACGTCTGTTCAACGCTAAAGTAGCCTTGTTTACTTTATGAACGTACAACGAAAACTTTACTGCGTAAGTGTGCTATTTTTGGAATAAAACTGTAGTCATTATTATTTGGCACCGACTTCTGGCATACTAAGAGCACTGGAGTGCAATCAATACAATATGAACTTGTGCGTCCTCAATATCATCACTTTGAAATTGCGCCGAGATTGTAGAAATTGTCAATGACTGAACGATGCCATTAAAATATTTCCTGCTCAATAAGGAGCCATGTAGTGTTCTATACATTGCAACAGCTCCAGCAAAATCAATAAACGATCAAAACAAATTTCTTACTATGGGCTACAACAAAGCTTACAGAAAATGTCCTTACGTTATTTTGGTTTGGCAAGAGGCAGACTGCAGTTTAATGTCTCACTCTCTAGTTTTGCATAGCGCGCAATCGGCATAAAAAGATAAAAGTTAAAAAAGCGTAACCGAAACTCCCTCGGTGCCATCTACAAGCGCTAAACGAGCACTCATGCTGACACAAACGTTCAGCCTTTCACCTTGTCAGCTTTTCGAAGCACAAGAAGCGCACATTCAGCACCGTCCAGAACTGCATCTCAGTACATTCGCACGCGAACGAATACGATGGAATTTGTTGAGTGCCGTGATGTACAGGCTAAGTTTACCTGTATAGAGCATGCCAGCAACACGAAAAAAGGCAAGTGCCGTGTTTCAAGGAAACTACTGTGGGAGAAAAGAATTCGAGGAGAGGCACAGGTATAACTTCAAGACGGCACAATAAAAAAATTTAGGTGTGTGGAAAGAGAACTTCCGAGACAATAAAATTGAAGTGCCTCCAGAATACTGCACATAATAACGTGGCTTAGCGTACGATAATATGTGAAAAATGTGCGGCAGCCAGCAGCTCCTCGTCGCAAACGACGGCAGGACGCAAACTGATATTTAGTTTTTACTTGCCGCCACGTTACGAACATAGGTGAACATATTTGGCCGGCGCACCTATTGCCAATTCAAGAATCTGCCAGTCATGCTCGATACACTGTGCAAAATAATGGTGGCTATGACATACATAATCACGGGAGCTTTTTCGGTTGGTGCTGCACTCATTTCTCCTTTGTGGCGTCGAATCGAGGTGCTTCACAGAAGCCGCAAGCGTCCTCGCGCTCGATCACACTATTTCTATTGGACTCTAGGATTTCTGCGAAAAAACCGAGCAAATAGTTGCACTCTGTGTGCACATGTTCAGCCTGCTTAGCAGGCCGCCTGATATACTTTTTTGAAGACAAAGCCTTCCAAGGCAGCAGGGAGCTAAGAAGGGAAGTGTTTGTGCGTATTGGGCCTCCACAAAATGCGCAAGCCGCGGCCTTTATGCTCACGGCCTTTATGCACTGCTACATGTCTCACACCTCACTGTTTTCGGACTTCATGTAAACAACTCCGCACTGCAGCTTGTTTTGTAATATAGCAAATAGCATCCTACAATATACCAGGGGTTTTTTTAGAAGTATTACATTTTTAAAACGTACGGGTGAGAGAAGGTGCAATTATGATGCGTGGATTAAAATACTCGATCATGCGGCCACTACTTCTACGAGAAATGAAGTACTTCGGCTTAGTTGAAGACTGGCTGACTCTTCACCGCTTACACTGTGACGTGTGCGCATGTCACCCACTTTTCAAAGAAGCCGAACTAATCAGTAAACATTAGGGCGAAAACATGCATAAAATAGTAGAAGCCTAAATGATTCATTGATTAGGCGAGCAGTGTGCTAGCTCGATGTCGGTTTTATTACGTAATAAAAAACTACAAGTCCTGAGATCAAGCCTCAAATGCTGAGGATAAGGCGTTAGCTACAGACATGCTCAAATTAGATTAGGTTAATAAGCATGCATATATGCACCACGCTTCCCAGTAATGTTTCTCTGTACATAGATAAAAGTAAGTTTATTTAGCTTTCTAGAAGGAAAGGCATATGCGCGTTGGACGGTGCTACCGAAGGTAGTCCTCCACCGCCCATTCGGCCTATCCAAGACTGGCCTTCTGAAGTTCGTGCCTGTGGCTGCGCACGTCAGCCTCCTACTGCTCCTTGCCATTAAGTAATGTGTTTAGGGGAGTAGGGCGGATATTTTCGGTTCTCGCAAAGGGTGCGGCCGTCAGTGGCTCGGGGTTCTGGACAGAACTTGCAGGCCGGAGCGGGAGAGACTGCGGTGTGGATAGCGTGTAGGAATGTGGGAGAAGGACTAGTGCGGGTCTATATATGACGCAGCATGAACTCGCGTTTAAGGATAGTGGGGCGTACGACTGGTTGTATGGCTCGGCGTCCTAGGTGGTAGGGCTCGCAAATGCCGCTGGAGCTATGGAGCCTGCCCTTGGCCACAAATGTCCGCGACTGTTCACTTTCCTCACGAGGTTGGCGGCCGCGGCAGCCGTGGCCGCACCGTCGTCCAGGGGTGTGTAGGAAGGGGACGGGGACGCGGGCTCTCGGTTCGTAAAACCTGGAGCGCTCGCCTGGGCCACCTCAGTCCCGATGAGGCCGGCGCGCGCCGGCGTGCAGAGTACGGTCAAGTCCTGTAGGAGGGCTAGATAAGAGGATGCCGAGTGAGTGGGTAGATATCCTGCCCACTCCGAAACACCGCACGGCGGTCTCGAAGTGACTGACGATGAATGTTAGTTCCTGAGTGTTAGTGACCTGAGCAATGAAGCTTCTTCTGCATCATTGAGGTTGTCAGTGCGGTGCGGAGGCGGCTCAGATTGGAGAGTCTTTGAAATCTACAGCAGTGACGACAAAGCGTTCTGCATGAAGGTGCTCTTGCGCTGACGTAGATCATCTTCTCGATTTCAAACAGGTATTTTTGCAGGTCATTTGACCAGATTAGCCTTCTTGACTCGTGAAAGATTCGATAGATATTTTTGGGTAAGTGACGGATCGTGAAAAGGGAGTCCATCTCGCTTGGGATGCTACCTTTCTTCCTTTTTGGCGAGAGAGCGCTAATGTACAGCGAAATGAGCATTTAGCTAGCCCGCATGCTGCTGAGTAAGCGGTTGTACTGTGTGGCTATGTGGACTTCCACAAACTCTTCTAGGATATTGAAAGTGCCAGTGCTTACGAGGAGGAGGAGTAGATTTTAATGAAGAGAAAGGAGGAGAGGTCGGCCTGGAGAGCGTGTCTCTAGCCTGCTACTCCTCACTGGGGAAAGGAGAAGTGGGAAATACGGGGAAAGGTAGGTGGCGGGAGATTATGTTATGGTACAATGAGATACTATAGACACGTTGTCCAATATGCGGATGCGCACTGTACACGCAATACACGTAAGAGTAATCTTGTCCCTAGAAAAAGTAATCTTGTCACAAAAAGTTATTGCGCAAACACATTTCGCACTGACTGCACGTCAGACAGCTTCTAGAGGCGATCGTCTAAACCAGTATCACTTAAAAAGCTCAAAAGTGATTTTATGGCATGTTGGGCACAGTGAACACTCCTCCATGTGCCCAAAAGCTTTTCTTCTGAAAAGGGGCGGGAGTCCAAGCTGTTAGGATTCTGTCTGTGGATTCCCTTCTGGGTATTCCAAGTGCGAATTTACACAGCTTGCGTATGAGCGTGTTGACCTGCTGTTCGTCCGCTTTCGAGAGTGCGAAATAGAGCATTGAGCAGGTTATACTGCTTACGGCGATCGCTTGAAGCATCGTCAGCAGTTCAACTTCACATAATTCGCCATGTTTATTAGAGATCCTGCATATTCGTCTAGTGGCGGTAGCTACGCTGTCGCTCAGTACCTTGAATTTGTGTGTGTTCTCCCTGTTCGATTGAATATGCTTGCCTAGGAAGCAGGTTCTACTGACAGTACGGATGACAGTGCGTCCCACAATAACCTGAATGTCGGAGTTATGTGCTCTGAGGGTGATGGAACGCAGAACTTCCGCTTTTTAGGAGGGGCATTCAGGACATATAAATAAGGCCATTCGCGACACCCAGTGCTCTACTTGTATGTGTATTGTATGCGTATGCGCTGCTTGTATGTGGTCGTCTGAGCCACCAAAGACCCACAGCTTGACGTCTCGGCGTAGATGGAGAACTTAAGCTTTCGAATGCCACGACGGGCCCTTGCGATCAGGATCACCTCTAGATTAAAAAGCAAAAGGGAAACGACAGATTCCTGTGGCACGCCACAGTCACCTATCGCTAAGGTCGGCGACTTTTTGTCGTTAACGTGCAATATTGCCTTGCGGTTGGTTAGACAATCCCTGATGTGCATTTTACTGCGATAGCGTTAGGGGTCCCGTGCCGCAGAAAATCCGCTGTCGGCGTTCGGCGCCGGCGTTTCCATGAGCGAGAATTCGCGTATGTATTTAAATACATGTACATTCCATGCCTTGCTATATGACATGCTGAACATACGGGTTATATTGTGCCACCATTTTTCCACTAAAGTCGCTCGTACCTCGTCTCACATTTTTGACAAAGTTATTTGTCAGATTTTCGAGAATGACAACCCTTATTCAAACGTTATTAAGCAAAATACCGACAGCGCATTCCTGTTGTGTGAAATATTTTCAGACTGAAATATTCAATGCGCGAAACAACAAAAATCCGAAAATTATTTAATTTTTTGGCGCGGCTGTGCTCTACCTCCGGAATCATCCCACGCAAGAGGCCGCGTTTCTACCGGAGAGCTCGCCTTTGTGCATCGCGTTCACCACCAGCGTTTCTCGGTATACATACATGGTACATAAGCTGCAGTTGCCGGGAAGCGTGAGAAGCAGCCAAGGATGACTATGGCGTTTTCCAAATTTATGGCGCCGCACCTGGCTTGGTTTAGTTCTCCGAGTATGGCATAGGGCTGCCCATTGTTAAAGCATTTTCAGGACCAGTCCCAATATGGCTTCATTGTCTCTAGCACCTCTTTGGTGAGTGATGATGTCGTGTTTGACTCGTAGCATGACGTGTCTCGTGCCAAGTGTGCGTGTCAGACACCGACCATTGATAACATGCTCCATGGTCTTTCATAAATAGGACGTGACGAATATCGGCCTCGGATTTTTCACGTGGGGGCGTCTTACCCGGTTTGGGGATGAGTATAACTTTAGGGGTATTATGCTCCTCTCGTAGGGTGCTACTTTCGAATAAATGGTTATGGTATTCTGTTTGTGCTTCGATCGAGCGATCGTCCATTTTGCGGAGGAGTTATTCTTTCTGTCAAAACACTTGGCCCTACTACTTCTGAGTTAGGACGATGCGTTACGGGCCACAGATACATCATGCGAGCGTGGGGCACTTTGCCGCTTTCCGATGTAGTCCGGAAGTTCAGTTTGGCCTGGCCGTGACAGGTTCACACAAGCGAGTTCTGTGAAGAAGACGGGGAGATCCTCTCTGTGGTAGTTCAGAAATTACGTGATGTATTTATTATGTTGAGTGCGTGAGGTCGTGGCGCCGAGCAGTTGTACGAGCAGCTGTCACGTGTACTTGTTACTGAGCTCCTCTTCTATATCCTCGCACGTCTGTTTCGATTGCTGACTGGTAAGTTTCAACGCGTATGTCTGTGATTACTGGAAGTGTTGGGCTATGCGCAATAGCAGTTTACGGCTGTGTCGACGCGTTTTGCACATTTTGAGACAGGATTCTATGGCCTGCGACATGCACAGGAGTTTAATGTCTACGGTAGAAAAGGGCTCGTTATTGGCAAGAACTGTGGTGTTGTGGCCGGCGTCCATCTGTAGCTGCCCGAGCCAGTCCTGCAGCTCAGTCATAGTGTCGGCAGCCACGACACCCCTGCTTTTGCGGAACACTCTAAAAACAGTTGCACCTTTTGGGGTGTACATTTGCCAAACAACAATAATTGTCATTGGTCCTGCTTGCGTTTCCTTTCTTGAAAACGCCGCGTTCATTACTTTCCTGCCGAGAATACTCTGTCATGCTGATAACACGCATGCCGTTCGTGACGTGGAAGCACCGGGCTCGCAGCCTTAGAGAAAGGAAATGCAGACAACACAGATGACGATTACTGTTGTGTGGCAAATATACACCCCAAAGGACGCAATTGCTTTTAGAGTGAAGTGATCGCAGTAACTTATGCGCAACGGACGAGAATGGAAATGTTTATGCAAAAATTAATTGTGATACTGGTAACGTAATGTTCATTGCCTAAGTTCGCTAGTGTGTTCTCCCACACGACATTATCGAGGCGGGAAGGGAGGATGAGGTGTCCCTAGACACACTATTGCCCAACCTCGTAGGTGTTGAAAGTCGTTGTGTGCTGTCAGTTGGTGATCATGTATGTGAGTCGAGGGAGCACAGTCTTTGATAGTGGTACCATTTTGTCCCCACTATTGATTGGAAGCAGTGAAGTATCCTGTCCCCGACTATAAATATAAGGAATCTATGTGCTTCCCTCTTCCCATGAGCAAATAAGGCTTCTAATGGTTGGAATTTTGATTTGACCATTCCTATATAGCTTTAGAACAAAAACGGTTGGGGCACCGGTTTTGTTAGGAATAATTGTGAGCACCTATGTTATCTATGTCGACACTCTCCAAGCAGTGTCTAATGTCCCTGAAATGTTTTGGTGTTATGACTGCCGTATTGGCACAGTCTATCTGCAATCCTGGTAGACGCAGTATCGGGAGAATTTATGGCATCCGTAAGTTTCCTGTAACGTTATTAAAGCCGGTGGAGTATATAGACTGGCATTTTTGTTTGCCTCAGCACTGGGACCGGGGTCGCGTGTTATGAAAGACGTGGCATGCTCTCCCGCTCGAGTCTTCGGCGTTCAACTTCATGCGCTGTCTGATGCAGGCACCACAAATGTACCTAGTTATTTGGCTGCTGTTGCCGGCATTGCTCCTGCAGCTCCATCTGTGCAGGGCGCTAGCAAGGTGACGAACGTTTTATCCCCTTCAGTTGATGTGGTTGGCAAGTAATCTTTGCATTATCTTGCCGTGGCCCGTACACTTCGACGCGAAATCAAGCGCCAAAATATTTCCCAGAGCGAAAGCTGCCTACACCGGTCCACGTGGACTGGTCCCCAGCTGCTGAAAGTGCTGTTGTAGGCAAAGGCTTGAACACCATTGTACCGGCGGCCCAACCTCTACCACTACATATCACGTCTTCGGACAGACACTTAATCGTAAGATACTGGGGCCTAGGAATCGACAGCAAGATCCAACTTTAATCTTGTGTTGGCGAATTTGACGTTAAAACGAGAGCTCCGCGAAAAGACACGTTGAAATGTACTTTCTTGGATTGAATTGGAATGACAGGTTGCTGCTTTTTGTTCCTGTGCTATGGGCGCAAGAACGACTGAACAAAGAGGAAGCACGGAACTAGTATGAAAGACACCCGGCATTGGAAGGTGCAATGTGACGTTATATACCATCCGCAACTTCAAATTGGATTGAGCTTTTTTTTCCAAATATATGCCAGTGTATGACACTTAAAGGGATGCGCGGTAATTACCAAATGGTTAGCACATTATCGATTTGTGACCGCGCAAAGCAATTTATTTGCCGCGAATTTAGATATTTGAAACACGCCATCATATCATGACATCTTTGGACACAGCTTGCAGCGCCAGATTGAATTAATTTGAAGGTTTGCAATAGCCGGCGCAGCCAGATATACTAGGCCAGAAAATAATTTACAAATAGAAGGCTTACCTTTGGAAGGTCACAAGCTCGATATCCTTTCAAAAGCTCTCCGCCCCCACCGTTATTTGAAGATTCCACATAGCGGCACAAAAATAAAAGTAACATGTTTACAAAGCACTCACAATTTAGTGCATTCATAGCGAATTACTTAATGATGGAAGGAGGAAATAGGCGTGACAATGTCTTTTCTGTAGTCTGCTCATTCGAATAAGGAACAGTGTTCTGCACTGCCGCGGTGTACACTGCGTTAAATGGGTTCTTTACGGCGCATTACATATTTATATTTAGATGTGATTTCTTCTGAGATTTCACAGCTGCCGTGCACATGCCCGTGATTTGTAAGTAATGTCCTAGTGGTGATATTTTCGTGCGCTCTGTCGCAAAACAAGCGAGAGACGTAGGAATCTATCCCGGTCCGTTGGTATTTTCATGACATTTGCACGGTATTAAGACAACTTTCTCGCACTTTACTCATGTTCTGACAAGGAGCGCCAACTGTGAACTTAGAGAGGTATGCCCGTGAGCAAAAAACTACGGACCAGGGATTGCGCGATGAAACTCATTTTCTCCGCTGTATTTGAATGCAACTTGCAATTAAAGACTGTAGTCCAAACTCGGCATTCGGAATTTTCTACGGCACTCGTCAGCTTCTATTTATGCGTATTTATTACGAGGATACTCTTTTCGTTTTTTTCGGCGACGCTGTGGTCCGCCTAATTTTGCGCACGGGTGCACTTTTTCACAATGTTAGCCTCGAGCTTTATTTCGTGCAATTGAAGTAGGTGCCTGCCTAACAAAAAACCCTGATACAAAGATGCTCTACTCGAAGGACACGTTTTCTTTAATAGTGTTCTTCAAGGCGGTTTTCTTTATGTATACCAGGGCACATCGTCAGAATACATCTCACGATCACAGTCGACGGTAATACGTCGAGCATTAAATGACAAAGGCGAAACAGCGTGCTGCAAGCGTCGAAGCGAACTATGGATGAGACTTCTCCTGCAGCGGGATGTCTTCTTTTGCGCATCTCTAAGAACACTCGGCGCCATCTACCATCGCTGCCGCAAAGCCTGTGCGTGGCAGACGAAATGCATGGCGTGCGGATGCTTGCGAACGCTGATAAACACGTGTTGCGCAAACCTATCAGCTCTCTCAGACTTCGTTCGGGACACGATGTGCTGTCAAGTGACGCTGCCGAGAAGTCCAAGCATCACCACTGAGACAAAGAGAATGGCGTCCCGGGGCGTGCGCACGCTGATAATCGTTCCCTGGCTTCACCGCAACACCCAGTGGCACATGCTCAGGGAACCGAGTTGGCGAAATGACCACTGAAGAGCGCCACATACCCGCTGCATTCATGGTGCAGCTCGCTAAAGTGTTGCCGTGAAAGACGTTCATCGAAAAGTGGCACATATACGACGCATTTTTTTACCCAGCCTGTTAAAAGATTGGTGCGCTACCTCTGAGGAAGCCTCGCGATGTGAGTTCGATTCCGCCAGGAATTGCAAAAATATTGTTACGGGGATGTTGGGAGTATAGACTGCATATATTTACAGTATATATACAAGCAAAGTCAATGTGGTCAAGATGGCTGACCAGCAACAACACGCAGCAGCCAGCGTCCTGCGGTCTTCTACTTCCTCTCTCTCTTCTTTCATCCTTCCGTAACAGGACCCCCAGGTGGTGAAGAGGAAGAAGGTGTCAAGCCGGTGCCCGCTCATCGCTGCGAACCACCTTCCCTGTAAGCACACGAGGCCTAGCACGAGCACGGCGCTCGAGGGCGACGGGCGCACAAAGAACAACGACAGCCGAGACAAAAGCTGCCACCACTGCTTAAGGGCGACGCCTAAATTATTATCAGACCAAAGAATGGCCTATCAATCAAATCACTGAAGGCGATAGAAATCGTGCATGCCATCATCGAGGCATGCAACAACAAATTCAACAATGCTGACTTTATAGTCAGACTAAGGACAGGATCGAACATCATCGTAGCAAGCACTTCGAACGAGGAAATAGCGAAGATGATGCTCGGAATAACCAACGTTCGAGTCAGAGGCCAAGCCTACGGGGTCAACAGATACGTGCAATGCCGGAGGACGTCACGCGAGCCGTAATACACGGAGTCCCCGCGGGAACGCCGACGGAAATGCTCACGGCAAAGATACGACTCCGCACCCAAGAGGTTGTGGTGCTCACCGCAAGAATGCTAGGAAAATCGGAAACGGCGGTCATCACCTTTGACGCCTCCATCATACCCAAATACGTTATCTTCGCGGGCGCAGAGTTTAGATGCCACCCATACTGGCCGACGAGGCAGGTGTGCTACATTTGCTGCCAACAGGGCCACCGCTCCGACGTCTGCCCGACGCCAAACGCCAAGGCGTGCAGGCAATGCGGAATGCAGAATCCGCCGGAAAATCACCAATGCCAAACCAAGTGCCGGATATGTGGAGGAGACCACGCCACTGGATCCAGGGACTGCAAGGATCGCCTAAAGAAACCCAGAGAACTGCGAGGTCGACAGCACCAGTCGCAGCAGCAGCAGCGCAGTAGAAGGGAGAAAGAACGGAGGCAACGCCACCCGAGATGGTTCAGCTCGGAGGGCGAGCGGATCCGATCCCGGAGCCGGTCACGGAACGGGTCACGGAGCCAGTCCTGGAGCCGTTCACGGAGCCGGTCCCGGTCCTTCCCACCCCTGCCGCCCCCGGCCATCGAGGACCAGCAGCAACAGCAGCAGAAAAAGAAGCCCAAGGGTGGCACGAAGGTGAGCTGGGAAGCAGGCCACCCGAAAACTTTGTTTCCGCACTCGGGTAATAACCAGAACAATAGAGAGAAACAGCTAGAGGAAGAAAACAGGGCACTCAGGCGAGAGCTAGAAATTAGCCGCAGAGCGCTCGAAGAGCAGGACGCAAAAATCAATAGACTAATGCAGGAAGTACAGGACCTCCGGTCAGGTAGCGCTCACAGGCCGCCATCAACGCCCCCGCAAAGTCAACCTACCGAAATGACTCAGACCAACCTCACCAAGTTTATAGCAGAAATACAGCAAGCTATGGAAAGAATGGAACAGCAGATAACCATGCAGGGAACAGAAATCCGCACCCTACGAGAACAGAAAATTACCGAAGGCGTCAAAGACAAGTTCAACCAGAGACGCCCGGCGTTAGAAAACTACAGTACGAGAGACGACGACCCCGAAATTTAAGCATGGACAGTGCAAACGAAAAGAACTAAAAAAGAAGAAAAACTAGAAATATGGCAGTGGAACTGCAGAGGATGTAGAAGAAAACAATCACTACTACAACAGTACATCAACACACAAATAACTCCACCCGACGGAATAGCTCTACAAGAAACAGGGATTACCCCATCACTACAGGGCTACACGTGCTACGAGAATCCGGGGGAAGGCAGAAGAACGGCAATCCTAGTCAACAAAACCCTCATCGCCATAAGCTATGACAGGATAGCCGACATAGACGTCGAGCACGTAATAGTCGAGATCATACCAAAAAAGAAAAAGAAGGGAGGAAGCATATTCATCGTAAATATATACAGCCCCCCGAGACAAAGCAGGGCGAAATTCGTCGCGCTGTTCAAAAGAGCAGACCAGCTGCCTAAAGTAAATGCACTAGTCATACTGGGAGATTTCAACGCCAGAGAGGAGAGCTGGGGATACACGAGAACGGATCAAAAGGGAAGAGTGGTAACCGAGGCAGCTGACAATATCGAGTGTGAACTCATCACGGAAGCCGATACACCGACGAGAATCGGGAACAGCGTGAACAAGGAAACCTGCCCCGATCTCACGTTCGTCAAAAGAACAAGGCAAGCGGGTGGGACAACCTAAAGGAAAACCTAGGTAGCGACCACTATATCCTAAAGACGCAAATCACAATAGCTGACAAAATTAGACGACAGATAGGGAAAGCAAACATAACGGACTGGAAAGCGTTCAGAGAAGCATGTGGTGATACAATAAAAAGCATCGAATCTATAACACACTGGGGAAACATGCTAAAAGAAACACAACGCAAATTCACCAAAGAAATTGAGCGTACGCCGTGGACGCCGGACGTGGGCTCTAGACTTCTCAGACTATGGGTAGCCAGAAGGGGGCTCACAAAAAGATGGAAAAGAGAAATACAACAGAAAGCTCAAGCTAAAGATCGCGGAAATGACGAAAAAGGAAGAAGAGTACGCGGCGCAGCTAGCGAAGCAAAATTGGCAACAATTTAGTGACTCTCTAAACGGAACTTTGAGCACTGCAAAAACATCGCGCATACCCAAAGCACTTCTAGATCCGGCAAAAACGAATATCGAAAACAACAAAGTCATATACCGACTGGTGCACCAGTACGAGGGAACAGACTCGGAACTATTGGACAAAGTACGCAAAAAGTGCTACGGCGACGGCGACCCAACAGCCTACACAGAGCGCTACAAAGGGGAAGCAAATGGAAGGCTGGATAGACCCATCACCCGGGAAGAGGTGTACGCGGCGATAAGAAGCGCAACAAAGAACACAGCCGCAGGTGCGGACAAGATCAAAAACGCGCTCATCCGCAACCTCGGAGAAGAGCTTGTCGAAAAGCTAACCGAATACCTCAATGGACGCTGGCAAGCGGGAACAATACCAGAAGAATGGAAACACGTGGAAGTCATCATGATCCCGAAACCAGGCAAGAAACTTCGAGTGGAAAACCTCAGACCAATCTCCCTTACATTATGCCTAGGCAAGGTCTATGAGAGAGTGGTTACGAGGAGGCTACAAAATCATATGGAAGAAAACGAGCTGTACCCCCACAGCATGTTTGGTTTCAGAGCCAGGCTCTCGACCCAAGATGTACTGCTGCAAATCAGAGCAGAGGTACTGAGCAATATCCCGCTCAACGGAGAACACATCATCATGGCACTGGACGTCAAAGGCGCCTTTGACAACGTAAGCCACGAAGCCATCCTGACAGGACTAGACAACCTAAATTGCGGCATGAAAATACACAGCTACGTCAAGGCATTTTTGTCCAACAGAACAGCAACAATCAGCCTGGGCGAGCTGAGATCCGAAAAGTTCAACACCCCAAACAAAGGCACACCGCAGGGATCGGTCATCTCACCCATCTTATTCAACGTTGCCATGATTGGACTGGCTCAACAACAAGACCAAATCGACGGCGTACGCCACGCCATGTACGCCGACGATATCACTGTATGGGTCACCAAAGGTTCACTCAGGGAAAAGAAAGAAAGATTACAAGAAGCTGCGACATGCGCACAAGAATATGTCAAGGCAAGAGGTCTAGCCTGCTCAACGGAGAAGTCCGAGCTCCTAAGAGTATGGCGAGGCAAGAAGAATCGCACCGTCCCAGAGGAAGTCAACATGAAGTTGAACATCCACCTCGAGGGACAGCCAATCCCGGAGAAGACGCTCATCAGGATATTAGGAATGTGGATACAATCGAACCAACGATGTACCCACACCCTAACACTACTTAAAACTGCAGCCAACCAAGTGGCCCGCATGATAACGCGGGTCTCGCGCAAAAGACACGGCATGAAGGAAGCAGACACACTCAAACTGGTCAGAAGCCTGGTGGTCCGTAGAGTGAAGTACAGCATCCCGTACTACCACTGTACGAAGCAGGAAATGCAACAAGCGGACCCAATCCTGAGGAAAGCCCTCAAGACGGCGCTCCACCTACCGCAGTCAACATCGACCGACAAACTCCTGGCCCTGGGGCTACACAACAGTCTCGAGGAGCTCCAAGAAGCGCAGATAATCGTGCAAATGCTAAAACTAAAGCTATTGGCAACGGGCAGAAGACTCCTGAGCATATACGGCGGTGAAGCTACCATAAAGGAGACATAAAGCACGGAGACGATACCGGACGAATATAGAAACACCATCAAAGTAGCACCGATACCGAGCAATATGGACCCGAACCTACACATGGCGCGAAGACAAGCAAGAGCAGATTATGTACAAAGAACACTGGCAACTAGACACGACACAGTGTACGTAGACGCCGCTACCTACACTGAGGACAGAAACCACAAGAAAAGCAAAGTCGCAACGGTGATCAACTCGGACCTAAAAGAAATCACCAGCGCATCAATTCGGAACTGTACGGTAGTTGAGGCCGAAGAGGTAGCCGTGGCTCTAGCGGCAGCGGAGGGCTACCGATCCTACAAGTCCTTAACCATACTCACAGACTCACAAGCAGCATGCCGCAACTACCTAAACGGCAGAATCAGCCACAGTGCGCTCCGCATCCTCCGCTCAAGTGGCAAAACTGTCAACAACCAGGCCAAACACACGATAGTTTGGGTGACGGGACATACCGACATTACGGGAAATCAGGAGGCGGATAGGATAGCTCGAGGGCACGTAACAAACCGAGCATCCAACAATCCCGACCCCGCTGAGGAACCCGAGCCGGTAGCCCAAAGCTATTCAGCGATGCTAAACTACTACAGAGGGATCAGACGAAAATACCCGCCTCCTCACAAACAACTAAATAGAGAAGACGCCGTAGCATGGCGACAGCTACAAACGGGAACATTCCCGTGCCTAATCATGCTAAGCAAAATCTACCCCACGCAGTACGAGAGCAAGTGCCCATGGTGTCGAGACAAACCAACCCTGTACCATGCCACATGGGCTTGCCAGAAAACAGATGGGCTAGCCATAATAAAAAACCCGACTGCGGAACAGTGGGAGAGGATGCTATCCAGCGACATCCTGATAGTCCAACAAGGACTAGTAAGGCTTGCACGCAGGGCAGCTACCCTCAGCGGAGCCCTGGACTAGGGGAACCGACCCTGAAGAGAAGATGGAAGACTCCATCTGAAGCCGCAAAAAACACTCTAAAATAGAGCAAATAAACGTTTTTCATCATCATCGGCGCATGGTAGAGGAAGAACTGCGAGCGAAGTGTGGCCTTAGCCGCGAAACGTGCACGACGTCAACAGGCGGCGGACTTGAGCATGGATGAAACTGTAGCGGCGTGCTCTCGTAATTCACGTCGTTAACTTGACGTAGGACTTAATAAGGCCCCGTGGAGCGAGAGAGAGAAGCTTCTGGGAGAGGCTGATCCGATGACATGGCGGCCAAAGCAGCACCTAATCACCAGGGGCGAACTGAAAATCGCGATGGCACCAGTCATAACGCTCTTTTTGCAGATGCTGCGAGGCTAATAAGCGAGATCGGGCGACTTGACACGCCATGTGAGCGCGATCGATGACTTCACGAGCGTACTCAGTGGCAACGCAGGGCACAGAAGGTAGGATGGCGTCAAAGGGCAAAATGGGGTCACGACCATACAAATGATAAAAGGGTGAATATCCTGCGGTGTAATGTCGAGACGAGTTACACGCGAATGTCACGTAGGCCAGCGTGGCGTCCCAGTCGTGGTGTTCGTGAGAAACGTACATCGACAGCGTCTCTGTGAGGGTTCGGTTGAGACATTCCGAAAGACCGTTCGTTTGTGGGTGATAGGCGGTGGACAGCTTGTGCTCAGTAGCACAAGAGCGGAGCAGGTCGTCCACAACTCGAGACAAGAACGAGCGGCCGCGGTCTGTAAGTAACTGTCAAGGTTCACCGTGCTGGAGAACGACGTCGTGAACGAGAAAATCGGTGACGCCGGTCGCACAACTAGTCAGCAACGCCTTTGTTATCGTGTAGCGTGTCGCGTAATCAGTAGCGACAGCGACCCACTTACTCCCTCTAGGCGTCGTCGAAAAAGGGCCAAGGATGTCAATGCCTACGCGAAAGAATGGTTAAGAGGGAACTTCAATTGGATAAAGTCGGCCGACAGGTGGCAGGGGAGGTTTCATCCGGCGCTGACACAATTTGCAAGTTGAATTGGGGCCAGAAGAACCGGCCAGAAGAACCGCCGTCGAACGCGGTCGTACGTACGCAAAACTCCAAGGCGTCCCATAGTCAGTGCATCGTGAAGTTGTTCGAGAACGACGGATAGCAGTAGACGAGGAAGGACAAGGAGCATCTCAGGGCCGTCAGGGTTGATACTGTGGCCTTAGAGGATGCCGTCATGCAGCACGAACATGCGGCACGTGCCGTCGGTGCGGCAAGAATGCACTCCGGCGATGATGGAATGCAAGGATGCGTCGCGTTGTTGCTCAGCGCGCACGTCGGTCATGTCAGTCAAAGCCATCACACAGGTCACCGGATTATGCGCAGCAGGATCAGGAGGATCAATGGGGTGACGCGAGAGGCAGTCAGCGTCCTTGTGCAGGCGTCGACTTACAGTTGACAACGAATGAAAACTCCTGGAGCCGCAACGCCCAGCGACCAAGACGGCCTGTGGGGTCGCGGAGGGGAAGACAGCCAGCAGAGGGCGTAATGGTCTGTAACGGCCGAAAACGTGCAGCCGTACAAATATGGCCGGAACTTGGCGAACAGTCCAAACTAAAGTCAAGCTCTCCCGCTCGGTGATGGTGTAATTTCTCTCAGCAGGTGACAGCAGGCGGCTGGCGTAAGCTATCACGCACTCGGTACCATTATGCTGTTGGGCGAAAACAGCGCCGATGCCGTGGCCGCTTGCATCAGTTGGGACTTCGGTCGGTGCAGATGGATCAAAGTGGGCAAGTATAAGAGGGGTGGTCAAAAACCCGATGAGAGCGGCGAACGCGTGAGCTTGCTCAGGGCCCAAGGAGAAGGGCGTGTTCTTTAGAAGATCTGTCAAAGGCCGAGCAACGTCGGCGAAGTTTTTGACGAAACGGCGAAAGTAAGAACATAGGCCGACGAAGCAGCGCACGTCAGAAGCAGAACGTGGCACAGGGAAACTGCGTATGGCGCGAACTTTTTCCGAATATTATTGGACACCGGATGCGTCGACGAGGTGTCCGAACACGGTAATCTCACGGCACCCGAATTGACACTTTGTGGAGTTCATTGGAGGCCGGCTTTTCGGAAGACCGCAAGAATGGCAGCGAGTCGGGTAAGGTGGCTGCCGAACGTGGGAGAAAAAACAATAACGTCGTCAAGGTAACAAAGACAGGTGGTCCATTTGTAGCCCCGCAGAAGAGAGTCCATCACACATTCAAATGTCTCAGGAGCATTGCATAAGCCAAAGGGCACGCCTTCGAACTGATACAAGCCATCCGGCGTGATGAAGGCCGTCTACTCGCGGTCCATTTCACCAACTGAAATCTGCCAGTAACCGGATCGAAGATCGATGAACGAGTAGTATTTAGCTCCGTTCAAGCAGTCCAAGGCGTCATCGATGCGTGGTAGTGGGTAGACGCAAACAGCAGGGTTGTCGGTGCTTTACATGTGATCTTGTTTAAATGGCGATAATCGACGCAAGAACTCTAGGTACCGTCTTTTTTTTTTCACAAGGACCACAGGCGAAGCCCAAGGGCTAGCTGTTGGTTCAATGACCCCTTTGCGGAGCATTTTGTCCACTTCTGATTGGATGACTCTACGTTCAACATGCGATACATGATAGGGACGCCGACGAACAGGATTCGTGTCTCCAGTGTCGATACAGCGGTGAACAACATATGTTTGTCCTAAAGGCTTGTCGCCGAGATCAAAGATGTCCAGGCAGGATTCGAGGAGGAGACGTATGTCCGTGGCCTGGGCAGAGGTGAGGTCAGGTGCAATCATCTTCGCCAAGTCATCCGTTAGGGAACCAGAGCTGTGAGCTGCAATTCGTGCTAAGAAACCGCTCTCGGCATTCAGACTTTCAATGTCAAATACGGCAGTATTAGAAACGCTGGCAAAGAACATGCCGGCTGGAAACACTTGCGGGCAGAGGCTAAAATTCAGAAGCGGTAGAACGACGTTGATATTAGTAATCGTCACCAGCGTACGCTGAAGAGCAACGTTCCGGTTCAAAAGCACGTCGATGATGGGGCGAAGGACATATTCGCCGTCGGGAATCTGTGGCTGTGAGGTCAAAGCAACGTAAATGACTGCCTCAGGTGACAGACGCACATATTGAAGCGAACACAAGTGCGGTGGAGCGGTGCTCGGATCGTCGGCGACTTGAGGCAGTTCTACCTGAAGAACACCGGTTGCCCATTCGATGAGAGCGGAATGATGGGATAAAAAGTCCAATCCAAGGATAATGTCGTGAGGGCAGTTGTCGATCACAGCAAAAAGATCAGAAGTAGGGCGGCTGGCTATACTTATGCGCGCAGTACACATTCCAAGTACAATGAGCACGTCGCCGTCGGCCACACGAATCACTCGGGCAGCTGCTGGGGTGAGGACCTGCTTTAAACGTCTACGTAGGCTAGCACTCATCACAGACACGTGGGCTCCAGTGCCGACGAGTGCTTGGACAGGTAAGCCGTCTATTTTAACGTCAGTTACACTTCTCTTTGTGGGCCCAGACAGAGGATTTGCTGCAGTAGTGGGCAACGCAGCACCACCTCCGAGGGCTGCATTTCTTAGTTTTCCGAAAGGGTGCGGCCAAAAGCCACAAGGAACGAATGGCGACGCGGCTGCGGTGAACGGGAAGATGGGCGACGTGTTTGCGGTGAGCGAGACTGGTGTCTGCGCGGCGATGGTGAGCGACTGTACCAGGTGGTCCTAGCAGGGTTGTCGGCGCTGTCGGGTTGTCGGGTTGGTCACAGCACAGACAGAATGTAGTCCAAAGTTTTCAAGTTCCTGTCGAACGATGGCTTGCACGAGGTGAACTAAAATAGGGGTAGCATCAGGGCTACGCGAACAGAAAGCTGCGGGCACCATCGCATCCAGTTCACGTTGAAAGATTCGCACCACGTCCTCTGATGGCGGCGCATGCTGCTGTGCGGGCTGATCTTCACACGTCGACGTTGTGGCAGTATTGGGAAGTCTGGTGAATGGGTGCAGGACGCGTCGGCTTTTGGCCTGCTCGAATTTTCGGCACTCTGATGATAGCATCAACTGTAGAGCAGCTTTTGCACATGATCAGATTAAAGGCGTCCTCAGCAGTTCCGTTGAGAACATGTCCTACCTTCTCAGCTTCGGTCATGTCATGATCGGCTTTACGACAAAGCGCCAACACGTCCTGGATATAGGAAACATAGGACTCTGGGGGATTGGGCACGAGAGGCCAGTTTCTGCTTTGCGGCAATTTTACGGCCGGCTGATTTGTCAAACAGCTCTGTTAACTTGTCTTTGCATTTCTCCCCGCTGGTCAGCTGCTCTTCATGGTTTTCGAACCACACCTTTGCCGTGCCTCTTGGTAGAACAACAGGTTAGCTGGAATAAGCGTAGGGTCACATCTGTAGATTCCAATCACCCGTTCGTACATAGCCACCCACTCTTCAACGTCGGCGCCATCAGTCCCGCAGAAAGTTCCGGGATCCTTGGGCTGCACAGGCACAACCGAAGGGGACAGCATCGTCGCGGGTGATGGTGACGTTGGAGGCGGCAACGACGTTGATCCCGCGTGCTCACCGTCATTCATGGTGAGGACGGTGATGCGACGTCCACTGCGGAGCTCCGTTTCCAGCCGTGGTGCCCCGCACCTCCACCAATATGTTACGGGGTTGTTGGGAGTATAGAGTGAATATATTTACAGTATATATACAAGCAAAGTCAATGTGGTCAAGATGGCTCACTAGCAACAACAGGCAGCAGCCAGCACCCCGCGATCTTCTTCTTTCTATCTCTCTTCTTTCATCCTTCCGTAACAATATAATTGATCTTTTAATTCATCAGCATTCTTGGGTATTTTATGAACATTTCTCGGTCTAACTATATATCTATCTATGTATGTTTACATCTGCTTACTCTGTCGGCAACTATGGTTACTGTGTTGTCCACGATCGAATGGTTAAAGCATCGGTCTGCTTGCTTTAAGAAAAGGAGGTTCGGTAC